>NC_133336.1:46075373-46416573 GCF_042186555.1 Aquarana catesbeiana
TAAAATGTATTTTTTTTAAATGCAGTTGGTGTAAGTACATTTTCTGTGTCTAGAGGTCAGCATCCTTAAATGAACATCAACAGCATTCAGTTTGGGGGAGAAAAAGGCCAATGTTAAGGGCCAATCAGGTGTGCTTCATGATACTGACAGATGGAGTAAGCAGAGGAATGATCTGCTCAGTCTGCTTTTGCTCCAATCAGCAGGCTGGTGTGTGTTCTGAATCAGACATGCTGCAGTAATGGGTGGGAATCTACCATTGATGTTTGATGGGAGTACTGGATCACTGTGGACATACACTATATTACCAAAGTATCGGGATGAGTGCCTGAATTTTAATGTCATCTCAGTCTTAGTCCGTAGGGTTCAATATTGAGTTGGCCCGCCCTTTGCAGCTATAACAGCTTCAACTCCTCTGGGAAGGCTGTCCACAAGGTTTAGGAGTGTGTCTATGGGAATGTTTGACCATTCTTCCAGAAGCACATTTGTGAGGTCAGGCACTGATGTTGGACGAGAAGGTCTGGTTGCAAACTCCGTTTTAATTCATCCCAAAGGTGTTCTATCCGGTTGAGGTCAGGACTCTGTGCAGACCAGTCAAGTTCCTCCCCCCAAACTCACTCATCCATGTCTTTATGGACCTTGTTTTGTGCACTGGTCCAAATTATTTGGTGGAGGGGGGATTATGATGTGGGGTTGTTTTTTCAGGGGTTGGGCTTGGCCCCTTAGTTCCAGTGAAGGGAACTCTTAAGGCGTCAGCATACCAAGACATTTTGGACAATCTCATGCTCCCAACTTTGTGTGAACAATTTGGGGATGGCCCCTTCCTGTTCCAACATGACTGCACACCAGTGCACAAAGCAAGGTCCATAAAGACATGGATGAGTGAGTTTGGGGTTGGGGGAACTTGACTGGCCTGCACAGAGTCCTGACCTTAACTCGATAGAGCATCTTTGGGATGAATTAAAGTGGAGACTGCGAGCCAGGCCTTCCCATCCAACATCAGTGCCTGACCTCACAAATGCGCTTCTGGAAGAATGGTCAAACATTCCCATAGACACACTCCTAAACCTTGTGGACAGCCTTCCCAGAAGAGTTGAAGCTGTTATAGCTGCAAAGGGTGGGCCAACTCAATATTGATCCCTACGGACTAAGACTGGGATTCCATTAAAGTTCATGTGCATGTTCAGCAGGAACCAGCCAAATTTCAATCCATCCATGGGCAGGCTGGTTGTACTGAAGACGATTTATCGATATGACCTCAGTACAACCAGCCTTTTTTTTTTTTTTTTTTGATCACTGCCAGTGACATTAGCCGCCAGCAGTCATCACTGTATTCCTCCAAGGAGGACGGCTCCCTCCCAGCAGAACACAATAGAAGGAGGGATTCCCCCAACACCGACTATGTTGATGGGGGAATCTAGCAGTTTTTTCTTTTTTTTCACCCCATGGCTGAAGGAGAGAAAATTGCATAATTTGTGGCCATCCCGCACTATAATGGATCAAAGTCAGTTTCCTGTATGAGCAAAGCTAATGTCCTCCATTTGGGGTCAGGCATTTTTCCCTGCTTGATGATGAGTTCTTCTGCCTCTGGAGCTTATGAAAGTGGACCTAGCTGCTGGAAGTGACCCTCCACCTATAGGAGGGGCGCACATCACGCAGAAGAACCCCCGGAAATAAACAGAAGGAGGGTCATGTGACCCTGGATTCAGGTAAGTACTACGGCATTGGGATAGTATTTTTGTATTTACCAGCTGTTAGTTAAAGGGAAGTTGCTGATATCCTGGAGTTGGGCAATAAGTGGTAATAGAATTGTAACATTTTAATAATAAAAAGTATAACTTGTTGCAGAATCCTCCAGTCGGATAGGAATGTCCAGCAAAGATCGGAAGAGCCGCCCCATGCAGCAAGAAGATGAGCTTCGCCTTCAGATGGAACTCAAACGCTATTTGAAAAGAGAAGCCATGTCTGAAGGACCGTCCGCTGAGCACAGCTTCTATGAGACTGACACAGCAAAAACACCGTCCAGCCGCGGTGAGGACCGCTATGCACTACCTAAGGCTTATGTAATAATCATCTAAAGCAATGGGCAAGGCACAGTGATCCATAGAAACCCGTCATCTTTCATCGTTTTAGCTAGTGCTGCACTGAAAAGAAAAATCCGGTGCCAAAAACCGAAACCTAAATAGGCCGTTTAAAAAAAAAAAATGTTTTACATTTAATATGGCTGGCGATTTTGCCTTGAAGTCAATGGGGCGCCATTTTTGCCTTGAAGTCAATGGGGCGCCATTTTTGCCTTGAAGTCAATGGGGCGCCATTTTTGCCTTGAAGTCAATGGGGCGCCATTTTTGCCTTGAAGTCAATGGGGCGCCATTTTTGCCTTGAAGTCAATGGGGCGCCATTTTTGCCTTGAAGTCAGTGGGGCGCCATTTTTGCCTTGAAGCCAGTGGGGCGCCATTTTTGCCTTGAAGCCAGTGGGGCGCCATTTTTGCCTTGAAGCCAGTGGGGCGCCATTTTTGCCTTGAAGCCAGTGGGGCGCCATTTTTGCCTTGAAGCCAGTGGGGCGCCATTTTTGCCTTGAAGCCAGTGGGGCGCCATTTTTGCCTTGAAGCCAGTGGGGCGCCATTTTTGCCTTGAAGCCAGTGGGGCGCCATTTTTGCCTTGAAGCCAGTGGGGCGCCATTTTTGCCTTGAAGCCAGTGGGGCGCCATTTTTGCCTTGAAGCCAGTGGGGCGCCATTTTTGCCTTGAAGCCAGTGGGGCGCCATTTTTGCCTTGAAGCCAGTGGGGCGCCATTTTTGCCTTGAAGCCAGTGGGGCGCCATTTTTGCCTTGAAGCCAGTGGGGCGCCATTTTTGCCTTGAAGCCAGTGGGGCGCCATTTTTGCCTTGAAGCCAGTGGGGCGCCATTTTTGCCTTGAAGCCAGTGGGGCGCCATTTTTGCCTTGAAGCCAATGCAGGGCATTTTTTCATTGAAGTCAATGGGGGGGGGGGTTTGCATTTAAGTCAATTGGGGGGGGGGGACAGTTTTTTGCATTGAAGTCAATGGGGGGGTTGCATTGAAGTCAGTAGAGGGGGCGGTTTTGCATTGAAGTCAGTAGAGGGGGCGGTTTTGCATTGAAGTCAGTAGAGGGGGCGGTTTTGCATTGAAGTCAGTAGAGGGGGCGGTTTTGCATTGAAGTCAGTAGAGAGGGCGGTTTTGCATTGAAGTCAATTGGGGGGGGGGCAGTTTTGCATTGACGTCAATGGGGGGGGGGGGGGGGGCGGTTTTGCATTGACATCAATGGGGGGGCGGTTTTGCATCGAAGTGAATGGGACACAGCATGCCATTATCAGTACTTTTTTTTTTTTTTTTCCCCCTATCGGCAAAATGCCAATAACCCTATTTTCACTTGATAATTTTCAGCGGCTAATATAGCGTGCATCCCCAGTTTTGGCTGATAGAAGGTGATGGAAGATGTCTGTGGTTTCTGTAGATCACTAAAAACCCAACTGCAGCCAAAAGTACTGAAGGGAAGGCGTGCAGAACTTTTATTTTTAGCTGCTTTGATAGAAAGGGGGGGGGTTAGGAAAATTCTATATATTTGAACAGGATTGTATCTGCTGTGGGAGATAAACACTGCATTTATTGCATCAAAGCCACGTTATTTTTAACCCCTACTGTAATGTTTTCGATTAAAGCTCCTAGATTTCGAAACTTTGAGTTTTAATAAACCCAAAATGTAATATAATACAGCTTACTAGTCATTAGATGTGACTGCATTAGTTTCCTGTTTTTAGGCTTTTTTCCTTTCTGTTTTCACCTGGTAATCTGGCTAGTAACACACTTCCTGTATCGGAGCACAGGGGGCACTTTTGGACAGCAGCATGGTCAGTCTGGGGGGAGGGAAGTGTTAGACGTACTAGCAGATTTGCATACAGTAACAAATTGAAGCCAAACTCCAGCTCATACTTGTTACAGCAAACAGTTTTGTGTATTTTGGGATAAAGCTTTTACATTAATAAATAAAAGCTGATCATTGTAAGCACTCCTGTCAGTGGTAGATGGTTTGTCTCATCTCTGTAACTGCTACATCTGCTAGAGAGCTTGTTCTTTCAAAAAAACAGACTTACTGGCTGGATCACCAGCTGGAAAAAAAAAAAGGAAAAAAAAAGACTAAAATAGAAAACGAATGCAGCCATCACATCTAAGAATTGGTAATCTGCAATATAATGGTTGTTTGCTTTTTGGGTATAATACCACTTGAAGACATCTTAGACAGTGTATGAGGTTATACAACCTCATCCTTTCAGACTTCAGCACAACCAACTCTCCGATCCAAAGGAACTAAATGCAAATAAGTGAGCAAAAGAAAAGTGGAGTGTTTGCTGTTTTTTATTTTCCAATGTTTACCTTTTTTTCTTCTCCTCCCTGTTTTAGATGAGGAAGTGTTCTTCTCAATGGCGGATATGGACATGTCTCACAGCCTTTCCTCCCTCCCCCCACTTGGTGATCCACCGACAGTGGATTTAGATTTGTCGCTAAGTAGCACTTACACCACTTCTCCGGTTGGCTCCCCACTTGGAGGTGCTGCGGTACGTATGACTTTCTTTTTCCGCTACACCATTGTCATGTGGGTGCTTTGATGTTGGTCCCTGTTTGGATGGGAATGTAAAAAGAGTACCCAGAAGGGAATTTTGTTTATTTTTATGTTCCCCAAGCTTTTATCACTTATTGTTATTTAAAGATTGTACAAATGTAGAAAGTTTGTATTTCTGTATCCTTTTTTTATATTATCTACAACGGAATACTGTAATATGATTACAGAAAAACTTGCCAACTCAAAATCAAAACTGTTCCAACAATATATAAATATGGATGAGTAAATAATCACTATATATCAACCATTAACCCATCAAAGCGGCGCTATTCTCAGTCCTAAATGCTGACTGATGAAATCAAAAAGTCTTTGTAAAATGCAGGCAGGAAAATTCCAGCAAAGACACACAGGCTAGGACCTAATCTGGAGTCTCTTAAACGTATAGTACAGTGAAGGCGAACCTTGGCACTCCAGATGTTTTGGAACTACATTTCCCATGATGCTCAACTACACTGCAGAGTGCATGAGCATCATAGGAATTGTAGTTCCAAAACATCTGGGGTGCCAAGGTTTGCCATCACTGGTATAGTAGATCTGATGAGTGCACCTTTCACCATCTGTTAGGACACCTTGTGCTGCACACACCCCGCAAGGGGTTCAAACTCACCGGAACTGAGAGGTTAATAGGCCTTGGATAGTATCCTCACTCCGATTACTCCCAAAGTCCTCCAGGGTTGAAAGTCAAACACCAGCAACAATGTCCACATGTAAAAAAGAGACCCCAAAATAGTCCAGTACCGTTTTGATAATTTATTAAACAAATAAAGGAAAATAAAATAAAATAAAATAAAAATCAGTGGGCGCAGGTCCTTTCAGAGGATAGCCTTCCAGCTTTCAGTTGGTTGGTAATAGCGGATAACTCAAATAGCTTCTCTCAAAGTACATGGGAGCTGGTTACAGACTGGATGGATGATACACACTCAGCTGATCAGCCCTTCATCCCACTGGTAACAGAAAGGGTTTAGTTCCACTTTTAAAGCAATAGCCTACTTTTTATTATTCAAGAAAGTGACTGCTGCGCTCTTTATGGATGACGTTTTTATTTACAGGCGACATGGAGCGACTATCAGGAGCATCTGAGGATGGAGGAACCACTTCTGCGAGGGGCCTCGTACAAGCCCAGCATAAACCAAAACACTCATAGACGAACCTGTAAGTTCTTCTCATTCACTATTGAGATACTGGATATCAATAAAGATATCACCATGTGCTTGTACTTGTGAATAACACTGGGGGAGATTTACTAAAACTGGAGCACTCAGAATGTGATGCAGCTGTACATGGTAACCAATCAGCTTCTAACTGCAGCTTGTTCGATTAAAGTGATTGCAAAAGGAGCAATTTCTATTTAAAAAGAACAAACAAACCTTCTTTTCTCGGGTTGGCCGTTGGAGCTCTGTGCCCCTCCCCCTTGCCAAGTGGCCCTATAGCAATCCGCTTGCTTGCTTCCGAGTCGGCTCTCTGCATCGATAAGACACAGAGAGCGCGGCTCTCCCCAGCTCTTATGCAGCTGAGAACAGGAGGAATGTGATCACTTATAAAAAAGGGAATTTATTTATTATGTTTTTAATATCTATACAAAATATTTTTAGGCATTTTTAGGCACTGTGCCAAATTTGTAGAGGCGGATCCGCTGACAGCCTTAAAGTTTTACTAAACCTACAGCACTAAAATCATTCTGTATATGCAGTAAAGCATGCTTGTTATACTCACTGTGGGGTTAATCCTCTGCATTGTGTATAAAGGCTGTGTGATCCTGATTCTTCCCTTCTTCCACTGTCCCCAACCCATCTCCTTACAGAACAGAGCCTTGGGGGCAAGCTGCACATACTCAGTTTGGTGTCTATTGCTAGAGAATTTTTTTTTTTTTTTTTGGTGGGAAGAGTGCATGTGATCAACACAGGGCCAGTCAGCACTGTTTAGACAGAGGGTCAGGGGTCCTGCAGCCTCATAGGACAATCAGGGAAAATGAAAACTGCTCCTACAAGCTTTAACCAGACCCTGATAGAAGTCACAAGACTGCTCTAACTGCTGATAAAAAAAAAATAGATATTTAGCAGTTTATATTTACTAAAATAATTGCATTTCTATGTTCTGTGTACAGTGGAAGACCAGATATTGTGAATGCAGGGTCCTGGGTTTAGTAACACTTTAAAGCTAAATTAAACCCTCCTATCCTTTACAGCGTAGGACATTGCTTCTGTTTGATCTGCAACTACCGTGATGCTGCACATGTGATCAGTTATGACACCAACCATTTGATGGTTTGACAGTTTGGTTGAGGACACAATCAAATGTGACAGTTAGCAATTCCAGGAATGCAACTGTGTTTAGTTCCGCTTTGATTTACTGCTGCTCAGGGGCTTTGGGCTTCAGCAAAATGGCAGCCTCCAGCAAGAAGAAACAGCAGCAATGCTGGAGACAATTTACAGCACACACTAATTTTGGTAGCATAATTTCCTAATGTGGAATGTATGTTCCGTGCTTAAAGAACATCGTTTTTTATCAAGTTATGTGTAAAGTTCTGCATTAAGTAAAAATGGAAAGTAACAAGAAAAGGAGGTAGAGTAGGGAGAGAAGAAAGGGAAGAAAAAGAAAAGGAGGGGAGAGAAGGGGGGCATCTGAATGGGGGGGGGGGGTCTTTGATCAACCTAAGGCAATTGAAAGGCAGTAGTATTTTAGCAGAGTTCAAGCAGTCGATCCAGGTGTACCACAGTTCCAAAAACTTCCGATAGCACCCGTGAAGGCAAGCAGTTAGTATTTCTATCCTCATAATATTTAGTTCCTCCACTCACTCCCTAATTGGTGGGACGGTAGTAGTTTTCCAATGCCTGGGAACTAATGCATTGCCAGCCAATATATGAAAACAAAATAGTTCCTTGTATTATTTGCAGTTACCTTGTCTTGGTTGGCTGTGACTTCATTATTAACTACTTGACCTCCAGAAGATTTACCCCCCTTCATGACCAGGCCATTTTTGCAATACGGCACTGCATTACTTTAACTGAGAATTGCGCGATCGTGTGACGCTGTACCCAAATAAAATGTACGTCCTTTTTTCCCCCCACAAAAAGAGCTTTTTTTTGGTGGTATTTGATCACCTAGGTACGTGATCCTGCGCAGCAGAGCTTCCACGCTGCTGCATATGTAAGTTATACAGGTATCAAGCAGTTAAAACGCATGTTTAAATATGTTGTATTGTGCATTTTTTCTGTTGTCTGAAAGTTACCTAAAAAAAAAGAAATATCCTTTTTACCTGAACCTGCTCTGTTAAATGAATAAAACAACACATGGACTCTTCTATTGCAGCACTACCGGCCCGTTCAGCCTCTGTGGATGAATCTAGACCAGAACTTGTGTTCAGACTGGCCGTAGGCTCGTTATCTGTCTCTGTGCTCCATATAGACCCCCTGCCACCGACCGAGGCCACGTCGAGCCCTAACCCGCTGACCCCACTTTCAGTTGGGTTCTTCAGCCGCATAGAAGCGCTACAACCGCAGACCTTCACACAGAGCGACTTTGCCTGTCTACGAAATATCTTTGCGGAAGCCTGCACTCATGATCACCTCAGGTACCCAGAAGTCTTATTGTGTTTCTTCTTGAACTATGGCTACGACAATACCACTGCTTAAAAAAAAACCCCCAAAAAAAACGTGTTTTTTAGGCACAGCGACGTGTGTGTGGGGGGGGGGGGGGGGACAAAATCTGGAGAACCTGAGCCCCAGTCTTTCCTCCAATCTTGGAGCAATGTTTCTCAACCTTTTTTTCAGTAAAGGCACCCTCCAAAATTATGGACAGTCTTGATGCACCCTCCAAAATTATGGACAGTCTTGATGCACCCTCCAAAATTATGGACAGTCTTGAGGCGCCCCATTCTAAAATCTATATAGTTTTACATCAATACTCGTAGAATACACAACATTGGAGGTGATTTATTCTTCCAAAGCGAAAACTCGTACTCACTAGTATTCCAATGTTTGTCTTTTCCCTCGGTTTTTCTCCATCACTTAGCTAATGAAACCCCAAAGCTGATAGATAGATGCAAGGGAGGGTCAAACTAGGATGATATGCGGGCAACTGATATCCTCATCAACTGATGATGACATTGGTTATTAGGAGGTTGGCAGCTAGGAGGTTGTAATAGTGCAGAATGAAAATCTGTGGCTTTGTGTAACTAAAAGGCAGGTTTCATACACCCACCAGCTTGTATACAGTTTTGGGGCAATTTTTAGGCATTTTTCCAAGGTACCCCTGAAGAAACCTCAAGGCGTCCCAGGCCTGGGCACCCTGGTTGAAAAAGGCTGTCAGAGTGTTCACTGTAGTGCTATGTAGACTGTGTTTTATTGAATGGCTCAATAAATGCAAGTGCAGTGTGGCCTGCATACTGTGGTTTCTAGCAGAGAGCCGATAGCTCAATCCATTACAGTCCACTTCTGCTGTCTCTTTAGATAACCCATAGTGCTCTGAGAATCCATTGTAGTGAATTAAAGCGGTAGTAAACTGCTGTGTGTGTTTTTTTTGGAAAATGCAAGGTAAAGCCATAATGTGCTAGTATGCATCGCATATAAAGCACATTATGTGAAACTTACCTGAAAACGAAGCCCTCGAGCGCCACGCTGTCACCACTGAGAGGGCTTTCATCTTCACTTGCTTTTCCTTTTGGGTTCGCGGACTTCGGCTGTGTGAGTGGCCACTCCTGTGCCTGCGCGCGAGAGCCACCGCTTACGGCACAGGCTGTTCCTTTAGAGCGCATGCGTCAATAACGTCGTCGGCTGCATATACAGTAAATATCTCCTGAACAGTGCACGTTTAGGCGCTATTTACAGTACCTATAGGTAAGCATTACAGGCTTACCTATAGGTTAAAGTCAGAGATGGGAGTTTACTCTCACATTAAATGTTTTATCATAAACAAAACCTGTATGTGTGTATGTATATGTTATAAATGAAAAAAAAAAAATCTGACTTAAACCCATCACAGTTTTCCTTTCAGCTTGAAGAGGAATGTAAGTCGAGATATTTATCATTCTAGTTTATTCGCAGAGGAATAACAAATCATTTGTTTTTTTTCTTATAGGTAACCAAAAAAAGTGTATCTAAACCCAAAAAACTAAATGTAACATATTTCAGCCCTAAATAGTCCCTAGATGTGGTGGCTGCATTGGTTTTCTTTTAAGAGCTTGTTCACTAGCCATTTTAATGTGCAGACTGGTGTCCGTTGTGTATAGGCGATGATTGGCAGTGTCTTGCATTGTTAGGTTTTTTTTAGCTGTGTTGCAATGTCATGTCTGCATTTACACAGTGTATTGCAACCCATCACAAGGCAATATTGTGGTGTAAACAGGGTACATAGAAAAACATTTTCAATGTGCCTTAGCTTTGAGCCTGGATTTATTTGTGCAGATAACAGCTCTTAAGGCTTTTTTCATCTGGTGATCCTGCCAGTAACATCATTCTTGTCCAAAGGTGACAACGCTCACCCAGTGCTGTACCCATAGAGAAGCAGTGTTGTCACCCTTTGCTTCTCTCTTGTGTTGGACTACAAAAACCTCTCCTTTATCTCTATTACGTCATAAGGAGGGATTGTGTGGTTCACAGAAGATCACTTGAAAAGCACATAATATTATTTGAAATTTCAATTCAGTACACAGGAAGTTACAGTGATTCTTGATTTCTGTCAGGCTCAAATGGAAATTGTTTGTACTTGCAGAAAATGTACTTATATTGAGAGAAAAAAAAATGAATGCAGAGGTCCCTAACCCCTGGTCCGCAGACTGGTACCGGTCCTTAGCCTGTTAGTAACTGGGCCACACAGCAGGCGGAGGTAAACGATGACAGTGGTCTGTGTCCTCTCTGGGGTCTTCCGCCCCGCTGCCGATATCCTATCTGTAGGCCAGGGGATAGGAAGAGATGGAGATCTGGACAGAGAGTAGGAGTCTTTTCAGATCAATAAGCGGGTAATCGCCCACTTGTTAACATAAGTTTGGAAGCTCCTGCCCTCTGTCCAGATCTGCAGCTGCTCGGGAGACTCGGGAGAGGGCACACAAGCTGATAAATGCCTCTGCCCTGCCAAAGGTAGAAACTGTGCAGGGGAGGTAGAGATTGAAGGGGGGGCAGTGATGCAAGAGAGACGGGGGGGGGCATGACTGGGGCTGTGATTGCTAGGGACATTGTGATATAAAGGCGACTGCACTGTAAAGGGGCATTGTGATATGAAGGGGTCTGCACTGTAAAGGGGCACTGTGATATAAAGGGGACTACACTGTACTGCACTGTAAAGGGGGACTGCACTGTAATGATTACAGTGCAGTCCCCTTTATATCACAACCCCCCTTTACATTAAAGGAGAGTGCACTGTAAAGGGGCACTGTAATGATTACAGTGCAGCCCCCTTTATATCACAGTGTCCCTTTACAGTGCAGTCCCCTTTATATCACAGCCCCCCTTTACATTAAAGAAGACTGCACTGTAAAGGGGCACTGTAATGTAAAGGGGGGGGGGGCTGTGATGTGAAGGGGAACTGAGGATGCAGTGGAAATGGTGTAAAGGGGGACTGTGGACACAGATATAAGGGGGGACGATGACTGTGCTGTAAAGGCAAATTGTGATGTTGAGGGGGGGTTGAGCGCCGACTCTGTAATGCCCCCCCCCCCATTATCCTTTCTGTGGGAAAAATGAATGCCACAAAACCGGTCACTGGTACCAAAAAGGTTGGGGACTGCTGCATTAATGCATCCACCCCAACTTAGGACAGATAAGCTCCAATATATTCTATTTATGATTTTTGGTTTTGAAGATGGATGGTAGTGGTTAATTTAACAGCATTAAAGCCAAACCATAAATAAATCTATAATATGCACATGCTTTAAACTAATTGCTGTCTTTGTCTTGATAGATTCCTAGGGACTCAAATAAAAATCTCCCATGAACAGCGCCAGAGGTCTGGTGCTCGGAGTTTCAGCACTGACGTGTGTATTGGGCAGACTGAGCTCCTGGAGTGCCTTTTCCCCAGTGATTCACAGTCTGTTCCTCCTCACTATACAGAGGTAATGTGGATGGATGTGTCCTTTTTTTTGCTGTTTAGAGGTCAATGTATTGTAAATTGAGTAAAGCGAATTCTATACTGAAAATATATACAATACTATGGTATTACTAACCACCTTCTAAAAATGCTAGCAGTCTTGCTGATCATGACTTCTAGTCCATGACCAGGAACAAGCATGCAGAAAGGGAGTTATAACTTCACTTGGACTTTGCTGTTTTAAAAGATATTTTAGCCAGAGATGACCAGGCAACTAGCATTTTCAGATAGAGGTTGGCAATGCCAGACTATGTATTTTCCTCTGTTCAGGTTTCCTATAACAGCTTGTACTTTTTTTTTTTTTTTTTTTTGTGAAGCTGCTGAAATTTGACTTAGAAAAAGATGTGGATGGCGGATCATCTCCCTGCATTCACCTGCATTATAAGCAATCGGAGAACAGAGGAGCTCAGGTGAGTTGATGCATTTATTTTTTGCTGTGGTGGACACTGCTGGTGCTACCGTTTCTATGAATGAAACTGCACCTATGAATGGAGGAGACAGACCATTCAGTCATCCGCCCGTCCTCCATTCATAGAAGCTGTAGTATCGACTTCTATAAATGAAGGAACTAGGCGGAAGGGTGGGCATGAACTGGCACTGTTGATGAGTGCAAATGACAGTTGCCTCAGTTCTATTAACCCCCTCCTGCGCCAGAAAATTATGGTGGTGGCTGTGTGGGGGATCATCAATGAAGGAGGAGTTCAAGGAAACCAGGAGCCAGCAGCACAAGGGACATAGTGCATTACCCACTTGCCGCTCAAGGTACGTCATATGACGTCCTGGGCTTTGAGTGCCAATATGTATTCTGCTACATGGTTTTTGATTTAAAAAAATCCCAATAATCGTATATTAATTGGTTTAATCAAACGTTCTAACATCTACAAACTATGATATATGTTTATGGATTTTTTTTTACACTAGTAATGGCGATCGGTGGGACTGTGATATTGCAGCGGATAATTGGACATTAGCTGGGCAGCACAGTGGTGTAGTGGTAGCACTCTCGCCTAGCAGTAAGAAGGGTCGCTGGTTCAAATCCCAACCATGACCCTGCCTGGAGTTTGCATGTTCTTTCTGTGCCTGCGTGGGTTTCCTCCAGGTACTCCGGTTTCCTCCCACACTCCAAAGACATGCTTGTAGGTTAATTGGATCCTGTCCAAATTGTCCCTAATATGTATGAATGTGAGTTAGGGACCTTTAGATTGTAAGCTCCTTGAGGGTAGGGACTGATGTGAATGTACAATGTATATGTAAAGCGCTGCATAAATTGACAGCGCTATATAAGTACCTGAAATAAATAAAATCAATAGCTGACACTTTGCGGGAACCAGTAACTCTAATACAGTGATCAGTGATAAAAAATATTCACTGTACTAATGAAAAGGAAAAAAGAAGAAAAAGGAAGAAAACCTGCGCTACCAAGCAAAAATTAGTGTGACTGCAGCTGCAACAAAAACCACAAATATCTGTACTAATGACACTGGCTGGGAAGGGGTTAAATATCTAGGGTGATAAAAGGGTTAACTGTGTGCCTAGCCAGTGTTTGTGTCATGTATGTGCTGCTTTTACGTGGGGAAGTGATGGATTTTATTCCCTGCTTTGCAGGAACACAGAATCCATCATTTCCCCCCAGTCAGAACGGCGATCTGCCTTGTTTACATAGGCAGATCCCCGTTCTGTGATGTTTACTGACAATCAGCAGGTGCTGGAGGTCATTGAGTGCCTGGCACCCACAGATCGGCTTGTGCTGTGAAGGTTCACAGCAGAAGCACCCTCTGCAGGCGGAAATGCAGAATCATGTATGTATACGTGATCCTGTGCAGAGCTGCCGCCATGTAGCAGTAATACTAAGACCATTTAGATTTCATTGGCAGGTGCATTTGACCTGCAGTTGGCATTCTTCTGGCATGCATTTGACCTGCTTCAAGCTGCTTTTGTATTCCCATAGACATGTATGGGAAGAAAGAATGTTATGACATTAACTGTCAACACAGGCCCTTATAGTAACCTCCTTGTAAGCCCAACACAAACCCGCACACTATCCCTTCATGTATCCCTCACATTAGCCTTATCTTTACCTCTCACACTAACCCTCCTGGTAACGCCAGCCCTGGTCTTTTCTGATGCTAACCCCTTTTTTGATTACTCACCCTCCCCTTTTCTGTGGTCTACTGAATCAAAAAAGAACATTTCTGTTCCAAAAGGTACCAATGCAAATTTTATTGTTCCACGTTTCATTCTGTATCGTCACTCCAATTCATTTTGATGACTTTTATGCACTAATTCTTTTTTTTTTTTTAATTTTCAGGGCAGTTCTGGACGACTTGGTTCAGTCCCACAGAGATCAGAGCTTCAGGTCCAATTGACTTCCGCCTCGTGTGAGCTGGACATTACTATTGTAGATAGACTGAACTCCTTGCTCCAGCCACAGAAACTGGGCACCGTGGAAATGATGACGTCCCATCTGTTCACCTCCTACAACAAACACATTAGTTTGGTCAGTTTTATGTATTCTAACCTTGAGGAACATAATATAAAGATGAGATTTTGGTTTAATTTAATATTGCAGTGTTCTGTAGTTTTACAAGCTTATTTTCATGGGCTGTTTGCCTTATTTTCTTTTCAGCACAAGGACTTTCCAGAGGTTCTCTTGGATGATTCCCGTTCCCCAGTAAACACTCGGACCTCTGTGCTAGTGTCTGCTCCATCTCTCCACCTTGCAGTGCGGTTCCCCATTCCTGACCTACGATCAGACCAGGAGCGGGGTCCTTGGTTCAAGAAATCTCTGCAGAAAGAGATCCTGCATCTGAGGTTCTCTGACGCTGAATTTAAGACAGAGGTTCTAGGTGGTTCTTCCCCAGAACAATTGAAACTGGAGTTTATTTTTAAAGAGCTAGCAGGTATGTTCAGTACACTACCCCATCACCCCATGAATGTATAAGTTCAGACAACTACAGTATATACAATGCAAAAAATAACAAGGAGGCAGGGCTTTAAATGAAGTACGCGGAGGGTAAAGTGTTGTGGCATTATAATTAACATATCTATAATATATGTAAAGGAGTAGGACATTTTGTCTCATTAATCATATTCGATAGAAAATTGATATACCACACATATATAATTGAATTCCTGCATGGAGTAAGATATTAAAGTGGACTTCCACCCAAAAGTGGAACTTCCGCTGATTTGTCTCCTCTCCCCCTCCGGTGCCACAATTGGCAACTTTCGGGGGGAGGGGGGACAGGATACCTGTCTTTGACAGGTATCCTGTTCCCACTTCCGGCAGTCCGGGCTGCGGCCTGTGACATCACCACTCGGCTCCCTCCTCCTTTCCCTGTCGCCAGACCAGTAGGAGAGAGGAGCGGGGCCTCGTGCATTTGCAGTAGGGCTTCCATCGTGAAGTCTTAAGCCTACACTGCCGGGTACCCTTACCTGCAATGGCGGCGTTGGCAGCACTCGACAGCTGATGGAAACACCAGCTGCGGTGCCGACATCGTGGGACTCCAGGACAGGTAAGTGTCCTATTGTTAAAAGTCAGCAGCTGCAGTATGTGTAGCTGCTGGATTTTAATTTTTTTTTTTTTTTTTTTGGGCGGAACACCACTTTAAATTAAAAACTTTATTTCGTACAACAATACATAATACATAATCCAAAAAAATGGATGGCACATGATACATAAAGAAAAGCCCAAGATTGGATAGCACATGATTAAAATATAGTCAAATACATAATGCATGAACGGAATCCACAATGATGTGATAGGATGAAGCATGCGATTTGAACACGACATCTGTTAGCTCAACGCGTTTCGTGACTTGATGTCACTCATCAGGAGAAAGCGTGTACACGTGCAAGCTATCTCTGTAATGATATATTGTGCATTTCTAGTTGGTCTATTATAATCTCAGATGTGAAAAAATATAAAAAGAAATGGGGGGTAAAACACCCTATATATAACTTACAGGGCTTTCATGTGCAAATGGTACGGTATTAAGGGTCATGAATATCCCCACATTGGAAACATCTCCTCCGGGAGCTGAGATGGTATGGTATATACAACATGCTATAAGGCCCAACTTAATGAAGATAAAAAGTCCAAATTCTTGTTTAGTCTAGGGCAGGGGCAGAGGACTAGGGTGTAAATACCTGCCTTACTCCTCGCTCCAGCAGGCCCCCTCTGTAGCTGCGATTGGTCTACCTGCAGCTGCTCTTCAAGCTGCCACCGGCTCCATGTGCACTCCAGTTTCAATGAGTATAGTACACAATGATGTTGAGTGGACCTTCGGGCAGAGGAAAAGAGTGCTGCAGCCAGACGGAGCTTGGAATCGGGCAGTGAAAAGGCAGTTTTACAATCTTCTACATATAAGGAGCAATTAAGATGTTTTTTTTCTTTTCTGCCTTACGTAGCAGTCAGGAATGGCCATTTGTAAGAATCAGAATCCCCACTCTAATGCCCCGTACACACGATCGGACATTCCGACTACAAAATCCATGTTTTTTTTCCGATGGATGTTGGCTCAAACTTGTCTTGCATACACACGGTCACACAAATGTCGGAAATTCCGAAGGTCAAGAACGCGGTGACGTACAACACGTACGACGAGCCATGAAAAAGGAAGTTCACGAACCAGTGCGGCTCTTCTGCTTGATTCCGAGCATGCGTGGAACTTTGTGCGTCGGAATTGTGTACACACGATCGGAATTTACGAAAACGGATTTTGTTGTCGGAAAATTTGAGATCCAGATCTCAAATTTTGTGTGACAGAAATTCCGATGGAAACTGTCCGATGAAGCCTACATACGGTCGGAATTTCCGACAACAAGCTCCCATTGAACATTTTCCGTCGGAAAATCCGACCGTGTGTACAGGGCATTAAAGTGAGACTTCACCCAAAAAGGGAAATCCCGCTCTTTCTCCTCCTCCCGCCCCCCCCCCCCCCCTCCTTTTCAACTTTTGGGACTTTAAAGGTCTATAAGACACAACCCCTCTTCCTCCTCACTGACTGAGATTGACAGCAGTGTGAGCCAATGGCTCCTACTGTTGTCTCAGCCAATGAGGAGGGAGAGACTTGATGGAGCCGCTGCTCTTGTGCACATCACTGGATCGAGATCAGGCTCAGGTAAGTATTAGCGGGGGCTGAGGGGGGAGCTGCACGCTGAAGATTTTTTTACCTTTATGCATAGCATGCATGAAAGTATAAAACCCTCGGCCTTTTACAACAACTTTAATGAAATCCACTTTAATTATGTGATCATCCCCAATTGTACACAGCCAGCATGCAAGAAGTGAAGATAATATTCTTTCTGGATTTTGTGATTTTCTGCAGGGGCCTTCCAGGAAGAAAGTGATGGGCCAGAAATCCAGTTCCTAAAGGTGGTTAAGAAAAGCAATGATTTAGATGGAGACATGACTACATCCGACAATTTTGATTGGCCAAGGTTTGTCGATTTTGTTATACACTTAGCACAAGGTAAGCCCTGACTTTTTCCCCTGCTGCAGATGAGCTCATCTCATTGCTCTGTCGCTCTTCTCTCTCTTCCTATCACCACATTCTTGCACTGCAGCACAGCAGATTGGCTTTTTGTGCTGCCTTTTCCTCTCCCAGTCTTAAGCCCCATACACACTATTAGATTTTCTGCAGATTTTTGTCTTTAGATTTACCAAAACCATGTAATAGGAGGTCAAACCTTAAGAGTTTTAATTTGTATGCAATCAGGCAGGCCCTTGCACTACATGGTTTTGGTAACTGAAAACAAAAATCTGCAGAAAATCTAATAGTGTGTATGGGGCTTTGTGGTACAGGGACTGCCGGATGATGATACCAAGTCAAATTCACTGCTTCTATTAAAAAAAAAAAATACCTTTAATGATGCATTAGTGATTACAGAGTTGCAATCATTTGTGTCTTATATCTGCCTGAAATTTAGATTTAAGGCAAAGGAAGGGGAGGTAAAGTGTCAGGATATAATTTTCGTTTAAAAGTTAGTCCGAACCAGGTAACATGTTAAGGATCAGAGTCAGGTTTTGTAGGGAGGGTTAAATATTAATCGTTTGTTTTTGGGATAAGGTTTAAGGAGTTGTAACGGCAAAAGGTTTTTTTATCTTAATGCGTTTAAAGCGGAACTTCAGTCATTTTTTTCATCTTTCCATCTATTAAATCTTCTGCCCTTGTTGTTTTAACTTTGTTTTAACGTTGGATAGTAAAACATATTTTTTCTGCCAGTAAATACCTTACACAGCCCACTTCCTATTTCTTGTCTGGGAAAAAAAGCCTAGACTTATGACAACATGCACAGCTCTCTCTCTCTGTCTGGTGAACGTTTGCCAGGAAAGAAGGTGAATGAGTCATAAGACCAATGAGAGCTGCAGAGCTGGAGGTGTGCCTCTGTGTGTCTGTGTAAATCCAGGAAGTGAACAGACAGCAGCTTCAGCTGCCCACAGTTAAAATGATTGCAGCCAGACTGCAGCATATTTCTGCAGCATATTTGGCGAGTACAAAATCACAGTATGTATAAAATAATATGCAAAGTGGTTGGAGGGAAGCTTCAGAATGTCAAAGATGTTTTTATTACAAATGATGTGAGCAGACTGCAGTTCCCCTTTAAGATAAACAGCCGTTTGCGTGTAGCAGCCTCCCCAGCCCCCCAATAGTTACCTGAGCCCCATCTCTGTCCAGTGATGCTAAAAAGTTCCTCGGCCGCCTGGGACTCCCCTCCTGATTGGCTGAGACACAGCAGCGGCGCCATTGGCTTTCTCAGCTGTCAAAGTCAGTTAGCCAATCAGGAAAGGGAGGGGGTGGGGCCGCACGGCAGCTCCGTGTCTGAAAGGACACACGGAGCTGCAGCTCGGCTCAGGTGCCCCCATAGCATGCTGTTTGCTTTGTGGGCACTCGACAGGAGGGAGGGGCCAGGAGCAGCGAAGAGGGGTCAGAGAAGAGGAGGATCTGGGCTGCTCTGTGCAAATCCATTACACAAAGCAGGTAAGTTTAACGTGTTTGTTATTTAAAAAAAAAAAAAAGACTTTACAATAATTTTAAAAATAAATACCGTAGTTAAGTTAGGGGTAGTAGTAAACTCCAGGCTATGACTTGTACCTACAGGTAAGCCTATATTAAAGCTTACCTGTAGGTACAGATGAATATCTCTTAAATGTGCGCCGTTTTGGGAGATATTCACATTCGTAGTGGCTGGTGACGTCCCCAACGCACGCACACTGCACTCTGAATGGATGGCACACTGGGTTATGCCATCCATTGAGAGCACTGTGGTGCAACCATGATTCCCGTGCGCATGTGCAGGAGTGACGTCATCGCTGCCCGGCCATTCAAACGACCAGAGAGCATGAATCCGGAAGGAAGAGTATGAGGTACATACAGTACTAGCACATTATGACTTAAACTGCAGGGGGGCCCAGATTTTATTTTTATTTATTTATTTTACTGCTTTAAGTGTAAGGGACACTTATGGAACTTTCCACAAAAAAAAAAAAAGACACTAGCACTGGGCTTCTGGTCTTTAGAGATGACTACAGTTGATGATACTACAGTTGTGGACACTTTTGAGCCTCTTGCAGCAGCATGGCCTGCTGTAGCTATTGTTAAATGCTTGATGTTGACTGTATATAATAATGTCTGATGTTCTCTAACTTTCCCTCAAGGATTGTACTAAAAATCAATCCTGTAGCTATGCATTCTATTTTGGAGCGAGTAGCTGCAGAGGAGGATGATGATGGGCATTTTCACGAAGATGAGGAAGGGACCTCCCACTCCCTAAAAGATGTCTGCGACTTCAAACGCCCCGAGCCCTCGCCTTTCTCCTCCCGGAGGGTTATGTTTGAGAATGAAGAGGTATGGTATAGAGTCAGGATAGTTTATTACACAGAGATAACAACAATTAGGGAAGAGAGTTCCCAGGTCTGAACACTTGTTGTGCTCATTATGATGAGCTCCCACCATCACTGCTGGATTTAGGTAGTTTATGATAAGGAGAATGTAACAGGAGGAACTGGAACACACAAAGGTAGGTGGGAACACCCAAAACTCCCAGGTTGACAGAGCTGGTAACTCACTGCTGAGTAAACTCATCAGACCACCCAGCCCTACATATAACCAACATATCACTCTTGTTTAACCGTTTAAGGACTGTCCCACGTACACAGACTGCGGAAGGGCAGCCCTTGAACGCAAAATCACGTACCTGTACATGATTGGCTTTGGGGCACAAGCGCAAACTGCCGGAGCCTCGCTCCTGCTGTGATTGGACACAGCGGGAACCAATCAGCGGGTCCGGAACCCGCGATGGCCGCAGGCCACCCACGATCCTTCACAGGAGAAGCAGAATGGCAGCGGCGGTCTGCCTATGTAAACAAGGCAGACCACCGTTCTGACAGAGAGGAAAATGGAGATCTTGTGTTTCTGCTAAGCAGAAACGCGGATCTCTGTTTTCCTTTAGTCAAAGCACATCCCCCACAGTTAGAAAACACTCATAGGGAACAAAATTTAACCCTTTGATTGCCCCCGATGTTAACCCCTTCTCTGCCAGTGTCATTTATACAGTGACAGTGCATTTTTTTTTAGCACTGATAACTGTATTGGTGTCACTTAGGCTACTTTCACACTGGGGGCGCGGGGGGTTAGCCGTAAAGCGCAACTAGCAGCGCTTTAGCGCCTTTATAGTGGTGCTTTTCGGCCACTAGCGGGGCACTTTTAACCCTCGCTAGCGGCCGAGGAAAGGGTTAAAAGCACTGGTGTTGTGGCGTACCTCGGCAGTGCTGCCCGTTCACTTTTTGGGAGTGGTGTATACATCGCTCCAGCACTTCCCTAAAGATGCTGCATGCAGGACTTTTTTTTCCTGTCCTGTAAGCGCACCACCCCAGTGTGAAAGGCTTTCGTACTGGGTCTGCAGAGGAGGCAGTTTACAGGCGCTTTTTACAGTGTGAAAGTGGCCTTAGTGTCATATTTGTCTATCGCAATGTCGCAGTCCAGCTAAAAATTGCTGATCGCCGCCATTACTAGTAAAAAATATTTTAAAAAATGAAAAGTCCCTAAATCTATCCCATAGTTTGTAGACGCCATAACTTTTCCGCAAACCAATCAATATACGCTTATTGGGTTTTTTTTTTTTTAACAAAAATATGTAGCAGAATACATATTGGTCTAAATTGTTGAAGAAATTAAATTTTTTAAAAACATTTTATTGGATATGTTTAATAGCAAAAAGTAAAAAAATATTGTTTTGTTTTTTTTTTTTAAATTGTTGCGCTTTTTTTTGTTTAACGCAAAAAATAAAAATGGCAGAGGTGATCAAATACCACCAAAAGAAAGCTCTATTTGTAGGGGAAAAAAAGGACATCGATTTTATTTAGCTAAAGCAACGCATGACCGCGCAATTGTCAGTTAAAGTAACGTAGTGCAGTATTGCAAAAAATGGCCTGGTCATTAAGGGGGTAAAACCTTCTGGAGCTGAAGTGGTTAAAGCGGAACTAAACCCTTCTACATTTTTCAGCCATGGAAACTGCCATCTTAGCTTCTGTTTGACCTGCCATGGTGCTGCCCATGTGATCAGTTATGATACCAGACATTTGGTGGTTTGACAGTTTAGTTGAGAGCATAAGCAAATTTCACAGCGTTCCCGGCATGCGGGCATTGTAACTTTTTTTTTTTTTGGGTTTAGTTCTGCTTTAATTAAACTGACCTGGCCTTATTTAATACCTGGATAAAATTTGATGATTTGAAAATGGTAGCTGCTGGGGAGAAACACCGATCGGCTCTTTGATAACTCGATCAACTTTACATTGAAAGTTTCTTTTCTTATTCCTTCATCTTCAAGTAGAAAAATGTTGGACTTTGGTGATTTCTGTGTATTTATATTGTAATTCATCTGCCGTTCTGCTTTTTAGATGGTGATGCCTGGAGACACCATAGAAATGACAGAGTTCCAGGAAAAAGCAATTAGCAATTCCCATTATGTTCTTGAACTGACCTTGCCCAGTGTTTACTTGATGCTACCAAACAAAGTCTTCTATGAGAAATTATATAACAGGTAAGTAAAATGTTCAGGTGCTTAGGCACAGGCTGCCTGGAAAGTTGGGCTGTATATGGTATTCTGCTGGATGTGTATGTGTGCTCTATATGCCTCTTCTTCAGTTGTCTTCTGCACCTTCTGGAAGTTTGACATGGGGGTGAGTTGGTCTTATCTATGTAAATCCAGTTTTGATGGGAAAGAAACAACTTAATTAGGCAATATAGTATGTACATTGCAGGTATTTTAGCAAACTCAAACTTTGTTTGAAAGAAACAACTATTTTATTTTTCAGTCTGATTTCTGAATGGAAGGATCTACCTTTGTTATAAGCAACTGAACAATCTTGGTGTTGTAAGCAGAAAACTTCAGTGTTTGCATCACTTAGAACTGATTGAGCCTTAAGCCAGCCATACATGGATTGAAATTCGGCTACTTCAGCAGGGAGTGGCTGAATTTCGATCAATGTATGGGCACCCTGGTTGCACACAATTCGATCTATTGTCTTTTTTTTTCAGAATGATTAGTGCCTTTGGCTCTAAGCTGGCAACACTAGTCATTGTGTTCTACTGGCAGGGAAGGCTCTTCACAGACAGAACACAATAGTGCTGGGGAGGGATTCCCCCATCAACTCTGGCTGTGTTGGAATCAAGCGATTTTCTTTCCTTCCACCCGTCATGGAAAGAAAGAAAGTTGCAAAATGTATGGCCTGCTTTAGGAAGTATTGCTCCCAAGATTAAAGTTCTATTGCAGGGGATCAACAGAGAAAGGAAGGAACACCGCTCACCGACCCGATGCATGAATATGTGAATCAGTGTGGCCTCAGCCAGTGCTACTCCAGCCACGCCCTCTAACATGTTTCGCCCCAAACATTGGGACTTGGTCACTTCTTGGTGGCAGAAGCAGCTTTGGCTGAGGCCACACTCAATCACATATTCATGCATTGGGTTGGTGAGTGATGTTCCTTCCTTTTCTCTGTTGATGCTTCTACACCCCTTATTGGTGCATAGGTGCCTGCTCCCTTCACTGCAACCGGCCGGAGGTCTTTGTCTCTGCTTAGAGCAGCACTGCAAGTTTTATACCTGGATCACTATTACAGGGGGATGCCTCGATTCTGACTTGTATCTCAGTGCAGACTTCTAGGAAAAAAGGGGTGAGCCAATCACACAAGCTGGAAATTCAATTTCAGTGACATGCTATACACCCAGCTTGCCATATTTAAAGAAGACATTTGGATTTTTGACATTTTTAGTAGATGAAGATAGCAGTTGAAGAAAGAAATAAAAATAACATTTTTAATACCATTAAATTACAAAATGGTTTGTGTATACTATATGGCTGAAAGTTTGTAGACAATCATTCCAAATCCATGTAGATTATTGCGGAGCTGGCCCTCCCTTTGTGGATATGATAGTTAACACACAAGGCATTCCACCAGATTGTGAAGTGTATCTGGGAGAATTGGTGCTTTTTCTGAGGGAGTTTGTGCCTTTTCAGCCAAAACTGTGTTTCTGAGTTCAGATGTTGATGTTGGATGAGACAACCTGGCTCGAAAGTGGCCAATTCATTCCAATAGGGTTAAGGTCAGGGCTCTGTGCAGTTCCTCCACACCAAACCCGGCAAACAAAGTCTTTATGTAGCTTCTTCATGCAGAGGTTTACATTCATGCTGGAACAGAATAGGACCTTTCCCAAACTGTTATCACATGGTTGAAAGCACACAATTGTCTAAATGCGTTTGTATGCTGTAGCATTAATTGCAGCCTTCGATGGAAACATCCAAACTCAACAGCTTGGAGGGCTGTTCACATACTTTTGTCCATATAATGTATGTTTTATTCATTTTTGTATTCCAGGATAAGTAATGACTTGCTGCTCTGGGAGCCCACTGCCCCTTCACCGGTGGAAACGTTTGAAAACTTGTCCTACGGAATAGGCCTTTCTGTTGCCAGCCAGCTGATTAACACCTTCAGTAAAGACTCCAACAGTGCATTTAAATCCACTCTTCATTATGGTGAGTGCAGGTACCACTGCAGGTTATTCCTTTAAAAAAAAAAAACCCTTCTCCACTCTATTTCCAAAAATGTATTTTATATATATATATATATATATATATATATATATATATATATATATATATATATATATATATATATATATATATAAAATACATTTTTGGAAATAGAGTGGAGAAGGGTTTGAACAATTTACGTCGCTTTGGCCACAACTGGTGGCTTTCTCTTCACTTTCTGTCTAGTTGACGGGTGTGGAATAAACAAGTTGCCAGAATATTGCAACATCTATATTTTTCCATTCTTCAAGAACGTCCTCTTTTAGAGCCTGGATGCTGGATGGAGAGTGATGCTCAACTTGTCTCTTCAGAATTCCCTATAGGTGTTCCCTTATTGGGATCAGACCAGTAGACCTACTTGGCCACTGAATCACTTTCAACCTGTTGTTCTTCAGAAATGCAACAGTGGCCTTAGATGTGTGTTTTGGGTCATTGTCATGTTGGAAAAGTGCACCACGACCAAGGGCACGGAGTGATGGTAGCATCTTCTCTTTCAATATAGAGCAGTACATCTGTGAATTCATGATAATCAATGAAATGCAGCTCCCGACACCAGCAGCACTCATGCAGCCCCGCAGTTAAAAAGAAAATCCGGCGTGGCCACCCCCCCCCCCCCCCCCCAGGAAAGGGAGCGAGTGCACACAAGCGAGTGCTTCCCCCACCCTGAACCATACCAGGCCGCAGGCCCCCCCCCCAAAGCACCTTGCCGCCCCCCCCCATATTGATGGGGACAAGGGCCTCTTCCCAACAACCCTGGGCTGGAAGACCCGAGGAAGGCAGCCTTACAAGAAGAGTGGCCTTTTTTTTTTTTTTTAGTGGGTAACTGGCGGCGAGGAAGAAGACAGCTCTGGGCTTCTTTTTTAATAAAGGCTCTTGTTTTCTTTTAACATTTCACTGCTTTTTGGGGTGAAACTAGTAGGGGTATGATTCACATTGGGGGGGATCTGGGGGGGCGCTCGCTTGTCCCTTTCCTGACCTGCCGGGCTGCATGCTTGGATAAGGGTCTGCAATGGATTTTTTTAAGTTTTGGTATGGGGGGGTGTCCCCTCCGAATCCATACTAGATCCGAAGGGCTTGTCATCGACATGGGCGGGGGACCCTATGCTGTTTTTTTTTTTTTTGTTCAGCTGTCAGCGTGGAACCCAACTGACTGCGGATGAATCATTGGTTGTCAAGGAGATGGCGGCCGGCTTTCTGGCCCCCTCCTTAGCAACCAGCTATATACAGTGTGTTTAAAGAGAAAAAAAAACGTAAAATGTATGAAAAATGTATGAAAAGTGCATGCAAAAACGCATAAAAAAAAGAGGATTTCAAAATGCACTGCCTGAAAAACTCATTGAGCGTAGCTGTATAGTTGTGAATCTAGACTTATAAATAGCTGTCTTCTGAACACCTGTTTAATGAATAATTAGACTCTGTAGTTGAATTATTGTTAATTAGGATTATGTTGTCTATAGTTTAGCTTTGCCCATAAGACTTTCATTGGGGTGTATTCATTTTTGCAGCATGGTCTTGAATGAATTTGTTAGCGAAAATACTTTTTTTGTGTGTGCAAATGAACAAATCTTGGTTGCAATCAATGGCCCCACATCTGTGGGAGTATTTTGTAGTATAGTGTCCCATAGAAAATGTTGATTCTGAAAGGAAAGTAAAGGTTTTCTGTAAGTATATAATTCAATAAATCTCTGTTAATTGTTGAACATAACAGTATTTCCTTTGATGAACGTTGCAACTTTTGTTTCACATCTTCCCTTCCAGGGCTACAGCGGGGCACGTTTACGTTAAAATGGGTGTGGCTAGAACTATTGCTGATATGATATACCAAGCCCTAGCTTGTCAGTCAATGGATAGCCACACCTGCTCACTCACAGGTACAGCTAACACAACTCTCTGAAATGACGAGCTAGCTGCACACAACTCCTCTTTGATCACTTTCAGGCGTCTGTAGCAGAGGTGCATCAAGCCTGGTACACACAACCTAGCGGACTCAACGAAAAAAAACTCAGGAGAAGCCACTGTACTAACTATGCGCTGTTAGTGCAGCAATCTCCCCGCTGAGCTATTGTGTTCTGACTGCCCCCGCCAGAACACACTGGTCAGCGCTCGCAGCCATTGGCTGCGAGGCCTGATCGGATGGCAATCAGATGCTGGTTTTCCAGCAAGCCCGTTCCACAGAAGCTGGCCAGGCTGATGTACACATGGGCTGCATATTCGGTCTTTGGGTACCAGGCTTTAGGATGATATGAAGCTATATTTGTCTATTCCTACAGAGACTAGAAGATTTTATACTGAAAATGAATTATCAATGGATCATTCATTAGGTTTCATTACAGATTTGTAAATGGTCACATCCTGCATTTAGAACAGACACATATATACCCATAGCTGAGCTCAAGACTGACCTCTCTTGTACTTGAACAACCCAGGTGCTGGTCATCGTAGCCTGTTTCCACTCTTCATTGAAAATATGAAATAATCTCAACCTCGCTTCACTTAGCTCCTCTTGCAGTATTTTTTATTAATCAGTAAATTAATTGCATATAGTAATATCTCCACCTAAAAGCCAACCTTCCTTGACGCGTTTCACCCCTCCTGGCTTGCTCAGATATTTATTTTTTTTGTTTTTTTCAAAACTGGTCCAGCTTACTCAGAGACAGGCAATGCTTAGGTCAGGGCTCTAGCTTTTTACTTTCATATTTCAGCACCATTCAAACCCAGTTCGGCACGCACTAAACTTTTTCCCCTAGTTGCATGCCGCTGGTGAAGCCAAGGTGTCAATTGCAGTTTGCATTTCAAAGACGCCTCTCCCCATGACAGTCATGGTTTGCTGCTCTCTGAATATATCACTTGCCAGCAGGAGGGTTAAAGATGAAGATCAGGACTTGGGTAAAAAGTCAACGTTTGCATATCAGTAACAGCCCTATTTAGTCTGCATAGGCTGCATGTTTTTTTAAATGTACAAGCTATGTGTGTGTAAAACAGCTGAAGCAGTGGATTGCAAAGGTACCACTATATTTACATGATTGGGGAAAAGAAAGGTTCACTTTAAAGTGTTACTAAACCCACAACAGTAAAATCAGTCTGTATATGCAGCAAAACATGCTTGTTATACTCACTGTGGAACCTAAGGGGTTAATCCTCTGCATTGTGTAAAAAAGGCTGTTTGATCCTGTATGCACAGATCCTCCCCTTCTTGCATTGCCCCCAAAACATGTCCGGATAAGACAGATTTACTGGAGTCAGGCTGCACATGCTCAGTTTGGTGTGTATTGCTAGATAGTTTTTTTTTTTTTTTTCTTGGGAGAGTGCATGTGATCAGCACAGGGCCAATCAACACTGTCCAGATAGAGGGTCAGGGGTCCTGCATTCTGATAGGACCAGCCAGTGCAGTATGAAAATTCCTCCTTCAATCTTTAACCAGACACTGATAGAAGTCACAAGACTGATCTTACTGCTAAAGAGAAAAGGTATTTAGCAGTTTATATTTACTAAAATGATTGCATTTCCGTGTACTGTGGGAGACCAGATATGGTAAATGCAGGGTCCTGGGTTTAGTAACAATTTAAGTAATACTTTTTGCATATTTTATGGGAGTCCTTCTAACTAGCAATGGCTTTATCTCCACAGAAGATGACAGTGGTTCAGAAGAGGAGACCTTGCAGTATGAATATATCCTGGATTCAAACTATCACTGTCGCAGAAGAAAGAAACTGGAGTGTCAAAGTAAACACTCGCAGAGTTTCCTGTCTGTCCTGGTTAACATTAACCATGGGCTGGTCTCCGTGTATACAGATGTTAAGGTAACATAGTGACCGTCTCATTCTAAATTCTATATGTGCTTGTTGATATGTTGATTTTTGCTGCAGCATGTTTTGTGGACACTGTACAGTTCATGACTATTGTAGTCAGCATGATTATTCAGAGTTACCTTACAAAATTATAGCACTAAAGCTGGCCATAGATGAATTGATGGATTGATATTCAGCCGGTTCAGCAGGGCCTGGTTGTCATGTATGGCTGTTCTCGTTCATAGTGGGGATAAATCCCTGGTATACCTCGAATGTGTGGGGGGGAATCTGTTCAGCCCGCAACTCCATACATGCTTTTAAATATAGTAGTACCTTGGATTACAAGCATAATTAGTTCCAGAAGCATGCTTGTAATCCAAAGCACTCGTATATCAAAGCTAGTTTCCCCATAGGAATCAATAGAAACTCAGATAATTTGTTCCAGTGTCACTACTAGTGTATGCAGTACCGCATGTGGCCAGAGGTGGGGAGGCACCGGAGACGCTCGGGAACTGAGCTTCACCGGCGCCCCCGCACCACTGGCCACATACAGTACTGCACACCCCAGAGACTTGACTCCTGCTCGTCTTGCGAGACAAATCGAGTCAGTATTTTAAAAAAAAAACAGCTGGTATTGCGAAACACACGTAAACCGCATTACTCGCAATCCAAGGTTTTACTGTATATCCAAATTTATTGATGCTCCATAAAAAACAGATAAGTACAGCAGATGTTAACGCATTTCAGCCATAATGGCCTTGTTCACAACATTAGGCACAATAAGGTAGCAGATCTTACATTACTTCATGCAGTTAGCCTTATGACTATGCCAAATAAGTATGCAAATCTGCACTATTGCAGCTTTTAGCTGTGGAACCTAAGCAATGCACACAGGGCGTTTTTACTGCCGTCTTCGGGGCATCTGGCACGTCACATGCCTGACAAAGGGGTCCTGCGTGACTCCAAAATATTGCACTACCTGTTCTGTGATGTGATCATGCTTACATAAAAAATAGCTTGGGCGATGCCTGTCGATCCGTTGTGTGCTGGCAAATATCCTCATTTTTTTTTTTTCTAAATCCTGCATCCAAACGCCCCTCCATATTAGCCTATGTGTCCATGCACACACAGACTTTTAGCTGCGTTTAGTGGCAGGGGCTTTTAGAGGCAGGAAAACAAAAAAACACGGCCAGTGCATCTTGGAGCAGCAGCAGTTCGGCAGAAAAAAGCTTTTCGCTATTAAACGCGTCTAAACGGATGTTAGCGCTAGTCGGGTTTAGCGCTTGGGAGTTAATCCATTTCAACAGCCAGAATAAATTATGGCCAATGAAATGAATTCATGCCCAAGCACTTGACGCCTGTATATGCACCTAACTGGTTGTATAAGTCTTAGACACTTTTACAAGTGTCAATTGTCTTTTCTGCCAAAACGCTGCTCCTAGGAGGAAAGACTTCCGGGAGAGTTTTCAAAACATCCTGTGTACATGAGGCTTTTAAATAAGGAGCAGAGGAAAAGTAAGGCCTCTGCATAACTTTCAGGCTTATGCTATTCTTCACCAAAAGTAATGGTGTCACTTGGCCAGAAAGAGTGACCTCTCTACTAGAGGTTGACCGATATATCGGCCGATATTTGGCGTTTTTTACTTAATCGGCATCGGCCGATTGTGCTGATAAACAAGGCCGATTATAACTTCAGCCGTGACTTGCAAATAATAGAAGTCAATGCAAGTTGCCTGTGGAGAGGATTCTCTCCTCCTCTGGGCAGCCTGCCAAGTCTGATAAGAAGAAACATTGTATCTTTTCAAGTTCTTTTTATCAATAGACTGAACTCCGCGTGTAGAAGTTCTCAGTTTAACCATTTAAAGACTAAATCTTTTCTGACACTTGTTGCTTACAGGTAAAAATCCTGTATTTTCTGCTAGAAAATCCCTTAGAACCCCCAAACATTATATATATATTTTTTTAGCAGAGACCCTAGGGAATAAAATGGTGGTTGTTGCAATATTTTATGTCACATGGTATTTGCGCAGCGGTCTTTCAAACGCAATTTTAAAAAAAAAATACAGTAATGAATTAAAAAAAAAACTAAGCAGTAAAGTTAGCCCATTTTTTTTCGTCCAAAAGTTTTGATTACCTGTTTTTGTGTATTTAATATTTAAGATAGTTTTTTTTTTTTTTTCTAAATTATACATACAAGTGAACTGATTGAAGGTTTGTTTTGTTTAATGTTTAAATGTAAAAAATTTTCTGTATCACTTATTACTTAAGGCTGCTTTCACACTGGAGCGGGCAGGAGTTGATGGTAAAACGCTGCTAGCTTTAGCGGCGCTTTACCGTCATTTTAGAGGTGCTATTCGGCTGCTAGCGGGGCGCTTATAACCCAGCTAGCGGCCGAGGAAGGGGTTAAATGCGCCCCTGAAGCGCCACTGCCAAAACGCTTTGCAGGCGCTTCGGCAGTGGTGCGCATTCATTTCAATGGGCAAGAGTGGTGGAGGAGCGGTATACACCGCTCCAAAGATGCTGCTCGCAGGACTTTTTTTTACATCCTGCCAGCGCATCGCCTCAGTGTGACAGCACTCAGGATATCACACTGAGACTGCAGGGGAGCCGTTTTACAGGCACTTTACAGGCGCTCTTTTTAGCCCAAAAGCGCCTGAAAAATGCCCCAGTGTGAAAGGGGTCTAACTGTTAGATTTTATGAGATGAAGGGAAAAAAAAAAAATCGGCCAAATATATCGGCCCAAAAAATCGGCATCACATATCGGCCATCGGCCACCGCGATTTCTAAATATCGGCATCGGCCAGAGAAAACCCCATATCGGTCGACCTCTACTCTCTACTACAGATTAGTAGCTAATCTTTTTACTCCAGGATTTTCTGTCTTCTTTCAACAGGTTGGGACCAGGGTCAGGCAAGGACAAAAAACTGGCCTTGCTTTTCATTTTAAAAACTGACACTTAGGGGTTTATTTTTTTTTTTAATTGCAAATGTCTCAATATTCATGCAAGCATAACAAATACCCGTATTGTGTGTAATAGTTTCCTTGCTACTTTCAGCTGGGGTACCCCCTGGCAAAGCACTTTGTCCCCATGTTGATTAGAAGGCCTAGTGGCTGTGGGGGTCTGCGGGTAGGTTGGGGGGGTGCTTATTAGAATCTGGAAAATCTTTAAAATAAGGGTGCCACTGGATATACCCCCCCCTTGCATGTGAATGAGTAAAGGGGTACATATTACCCCTACTCATTCACAAAAAAAACTCAATGGTAAATAAACACACACACTTTAACTTTTTAAAAAAAAAAATATCCTACAGTGTAAATCAACTGTCAGTCACGTTGTCTAGCAATGCAGAGCCACATCAATGCCTGACACCCGCCAAATTAAAAAAAAAAAAAAAAAGCCATCTGACATGTCAGAACCCGTCACTTAACTCCTGCTGCATGTCTTCTCCTGGTCTCTGCCGCCACAATATAAGCAAAGGGGCAGGCCTCAAGGTGACATCATTGACCACATTTGGTCAATGAGAGATTGTGGTTTGGCATGGTTCAGTGTCTGATAAACCGGTCATCGGGCCCAAGCGCTTTAACATAGTTGGGTGTGTCTGAGCCTATGTGACTACAAACCTAAAGAAATGTATTATTTGTGTAGGAATTTGATAGTGCTGTTAGGAAGCTGATCAGAACACAGCTGTACAGTGGTTATAATAACTAAAGGTTATTGTAGATTAAAGTGGAAATCCAGCCAAAAAGTAAGTAGAGGATGTCAGTAGTAGCACCCCCCTTATTTCTCTTGTGACAGGTTTCACATCTCCTCTATAGGACTTAATGGCTCCATCAAGGCTTTAGCTCTGGTATTGATGATGACATATAAATGTTAACGCTGATCTACAATTAATTAATGCAGAATTGAAAGTATTTTTTTAAGTAACTAATGAAGGAACCTCCCTTCAACTTGGCATCTACCTTTTGCAATTCCCTATACAGCTTCATTCTGGGACTGGCAAAACTGAGAGCCAATCAGGTGTGCTGCATGCAGATGTATTGCCAATAGCACACTAATAGGAAGAGAGAACAGAATGAGAAGAGGGATGACCTTATCATTCTGCTGCTGTTTGCTTACTGTCCAATAAACAGTCTGAAGGCCGAGAGAGAGGACACTACTGTATTCCCTGTTTGTAACTGGTGTCCTCTGCCTGGCTTTACTGTGGGAGGGGGCTGTAAAAATTAGCTGTTTTCTGGAGTTCAGCTTTAACAATAGTATTTGTTCTATCAATTAAAATCTGATAATTTGTGTTTGCAGCACCCTGATGGGCAGATAATGGAAGATAAACACGGGGAGTTCTGGCTGGAATTTAATACTGGATCCCTCTTTACTGTGACCAAATATGAAGGATTTGAGGACAAACACTACTTATGTCTACACGCCAGCACTCTAAGTCTCTGTCACCAGAGTAAGATAGTCCTCTTTTTTGTCATTGGCATTTGCTGCATTAGGAAAGCCATTTCTCTTTCTCTCTTTTTTTTTTTTTTTTTTTTTATCCCTTCTGATATATGATTTTGTATATGACATTTTTTTTAAATGTATAAACACAGGCTGGTCTTAACAGACATTTCTAATTTAAAGCTGATCTCCATGTTTTCTTGTCACTTTAAATCATTATTTTGGACCAAGCTGGTCCAAACGAACTATTTCCTTCACAAAGTGCTGCACTGGCTCTAAGCACTGTACTTATGTACCTTCAGCTTCATGCAGGTACAGTTCTGGGTTAATCTACATGCAGGGTCCTGGATGCATGGATTCCAATGGGGTTATTTTTTTTAGAAGGACATGATTAGAGCCTGAGGCACTAATTGGCTTCAAAAAGGGGTGGGCTTGGGGCACAGGGTACTGCTGACGGACTGGGGGGGCGGCTGGGGGTGCATTGTCTGACGCCCCCACTGTTGGAGAGGAAGGCTGATGATGTCACACTCTCTGACTCGACCAATCAAAAGAAGCTTTGTATTCATTTACAGGATACAAAGCTGCCTGTGAATGGCTGAGTGCCACTCAGACCGACTCTGATTTTATTCCATTTGTGAGACGAGAAGTCTCTGTCTCACAGCCAGAATCCAGCACTGTGTACTGTATGAAGCTGAAGGTACATACAGTTCCTACATTGCTTAGAGCCAGTGCAGCACTTTGTGAAGAAAATAGTTCGTTTGGAGCAGGTTGGCCCAAGCAAACTATTTTAAAGTAACAGGAAACATGGAGATCAGCTTTAAATGAATGAAGAAAATTAAGAATTGCGCCTTGATACATTTCTAGCAGTACCACTTCTAGGCAGCAAATGAACAACGCTAATAGTCTGAAGGGAAAATGGTAGAGGGCTGTATTCTATGACATCCATTCAGAATATTATATTCACATGTGCCTACAGTAAATAGTTGCCTTGTGTTACTGGACTATGCAGTTTGACATATTGAAAAACTCTATTGAACTGTCCTTGTCTTATATCTTGATGGTCCATCATAAAAAAATAAAGCAATTATAATGTTTTATTTATTTTTGTACCTGGACTGCACTCCAAATTTTAATGGCCCTTACTTCCCTTGTAAGAATATAATACGTAAAGAGTTGGTTGAAAAACATCTTTCCCAGATTTTGCTGGATTCCTCTCGTCCATAGTGCTGGTCACATTATGAAATGCCAGGGCATTGTTCATATGATCTCAGCCAAGAATGATAGTTGTTGTCCAAGCCATGCATCTGACTGATCTACTATGGCTGAGCATCCTTCTACAAAGCCCCTTAAGCTGAAACCAAAGCTTCTACACTTGGTTTTGCATGAAATCTAGATATGGAGAAAAGCAGTAAGGGCACCACACCAATGGTGGTAGAGTCCAGAGTGATTCTTTTAATTGAATAATTCATAGGGTAAACACATTTCATGGGTCCACACACTTCTCCTTCATCAGGGCTTAAAGTGATTCTAAAGGCAGAGCATTTTTTTTTTTGTCTTAATGTATTTTTTTTTCTCGAATAAATCTATTAAAGAAATGAAATTACAAACATGGCATAGATTCCAGATTCAACAAGTTACAGTGTACAATTGGTATACTTATCGTCACTTTACACCAGCACTCAACATGGTATCTTCATTATGCACCCTCAGCACACTACCATACAGGGCTACTGCGCTGTCTAACATTAAACAACGTTATAGATTTTAACCCTTAAGCAACTAGTTTAGATTAATAGTATGTCCAGTATGAGGTCTACCGGGGAGAGCCCCGGGATATCCAGCCAGGGTGACCACAATGCAACGAATTTACCATGGCGTCCTCTATGCTGGAAGATAAACCTCTCCAGCCGTAAAGCGCCATCCACCCGGTTAATCCATTCTTTGAGCGTGGGAGGGTCAACTGCCTTCCATCCAAACCAACTGCACAGAGCAAGTAAGTATAACATGTTTGTTATTTTTTAAAGAAAAAAAAGGCTTTAGTATCACTTTAAAGCAGAGATAAACTCTGTGATACTTACCGCTCCTTCAATGGTCTGATGCACCTCACTGGCAGCGGAATCTTCTGTGTGCTGGGCTCCAGCCATCTTCATTGGATTGGCTGGCCCAGGATGACAGCACTCCTGCACATGTGCAGGAGTTCAGTCATCCTGGCACACAGTCGCTGTGCCGGAATGTTAACTGAGCTACGCTTGCACAGCTCAGTGTATGTTTCAAAGAAGACTTTGAGCAAGTAGGTTTTTTTTTTGCACAACAGACGTTACAAGTCTTTTCTGCCTGCTCACTGTTTTTGAAATGGGGACTTTAGTTCTGTTTTACGTATCGTGTAAAATTCAGCAATGACTGGACTGAAAAAGATTTGAAAGTGTTTATATATTTTGCATAAATTCTGCTTCTAGTGTAGCATGAATGTGATCTCCCAAAATGCATTGACTCTCTTACTGTATTGATTTTTCAATTTAAAAAAAAATCACTCTGGACTCCGTTTGGCACTGGTGTGCCACCATTACTGCTTTCTACATATCTGGATTCCTTTCTAGATCTTCTTCTCACTTTTAGGGTATCTTGCTATTAGGAGCAGCCTATAGATGGACACTAATGATATTAGATATTGATAACTTGGTAATTTGAGATCTGGCTCTCCCTATGCATATACATTCGGTCGTGTAATGGGCAAAACCAAAGATATGTATTCAGAGAATGAGTGTCAGAGTAGGTATTTGACCTCCTGCATTTTGATCAACTTTATTTAGAGGGGTTTCCAAAGGCCACATTTATAGTATAGGCCCACTGTAATGAAAAAAAAAGGAACTGTAAGCCATTGCAACCATATTTCATCTTTAGGTTATCAGAACAGATAGATGTTTTGTAGTTGTCTGCTCTGGGGTATTGCCCATAACTGTTTGCCTTATTTTATAACGTGTCCCTGTATGTTCCTCTGTAGGTATGTTGGATGGTGTTGTGGTTTCTGCTGATCTCAGACTCCCCAGCCTTCCCCGTCCTCATTGGTTGGAGCCCACCATCTATCCTTCTGGAGAGGATGGAGCCAGTCACCGCGCAGCCAGCAATGGTGTGGGAGTGGACAGTCTCAGCATGCTAACCATGGCTGTAAAAATCCAGTCTGATAAATCTGAAAACAATACAAAGGTATTACTGACACCTCCTATAACAACAAAGGCATTTTCTTAAGGTACCCATACATTTCACTGAGCAAGAGCAAGATCTCCTTGCACACTGCAGCTTGAAAAAGCTCAGAACAGCGTTTTTGGGGGGGGGGGTTTACTGATCTACAATGCAGTCCATTATTAACAGTGTGTAAACAAGTGCTGTGTATTCTTGAGTAAAAAGAAAAATCTGTGTTCCCAGTCAGTATTTTGCGCTGGTATGTATTAAGTATTAATGCGCGCATATGAGCATAAGTATTAATTAATGTTCCCTAGAAATGTATTGTTTTTTTTTTAATTGACAAGGATAATGGGTAACTGTGAAGTACAATAAAAGGGTATGTAAAGTCAACAGGACAAAGATCACATGCATAGTGTATATACAGATGAGTAAAGATATAACATGTAGTTATAACTCATATAAGCATTTTTTGATGAAAACACAAGACGAAAATAAAAGGAAGCAAAACCATCCCAGCTTGTTTGCACAGAATGATGGTTTATCTACACTTATATAAAACATAACAATAGTCCCAAGCCCAGGGGAGAACCTGTAAAATATTAGGTGGCTTTCCTAGAAATGTGTTGTGCTTGCAAATGCTCCAGCGTGCAAAACAAACACCTGAAATTACGTCCAAAAAAGCAGATGTTCAAACATCAGTACCGTGTACAAGAGGCCTAAATCAGTCTATTTTCCCTATCCTCGCTAGCAGTATGGACAGAGGGATCTCCATCGCTGGCTGTTATATTCAGGTAGCCATGGCTGAGATCTCACTTACAAAAAGGCACAGATAAGATTCCCTACATCATAAAAATGTGCTTTCTCAATGTTATTGGTTCTAGTGATTTTTGTGAGCAGCAGTGGCGGCTGGTGTTTTTTGTTTTTTTGTGGGGGAGGGGCGGCAAACGATCCCCCCCCCCCTCCAGCGGCCCCCTCGCTGTCTTACCCCATTGGCAGCGGGGATCGGCGGGCACTTCCGGCAAAGGATCAGGCTGCGGCGGGCATCAGGCAGCGTCTCCTGTGTCCTCCTCTTTTCTGAGATAAGGGCGGCTTCCGCCGTGCGTCTCCTCCCCTCCTCCTGGGCATCCAATAGGATCTCCTGACCTTTTTTGCCAATCGGGAAACGGGTAACAGACCGTGCTTCCTCATTGGTGGAGAGGCGATTCAGTGTTAGAAAAGCGAATATTCATTTGCTTTTATAACACACCTGGGTGGGCTCCAAGCATAATGCTCTGCGCTCTGAGTCCACTCTATTTTGAAGCCTATTCGAGCCTATGGCTCTAATCAGGTGCTTCAAAAAAACACTCCTGCCGCTGTAATTCAGGCGCCCTGAAATGGGCCGAACGCATGAATAGGGGGTGGCCGCGGCGGCCGTGGAATATATCCATTAACCATATAGGGGGATGGTGTGAATAGGGGGGGCGGCACCCGTGCACCCTTACTGGACGGGGGCCGCCCCTGGTGAGCAGTGTGAACAACTTTATCATAATGGTTTGCTTGTTCTACAAATTGTCATTGTAGCATTTTCTATTGTTAGTGCTTTTATTGTAGTATGTTGTATGTTTTAGGAATTCCTTGTTGCTGTGGGACTAAGAGGGGCAACACTACAGCACCGTGTACTTCCATCCGAACAGACCTGGCATGAGCAGGTAGGTGTCAATTTTGTTAAAACAAGGAACACGTACATTAATAATTTTATTAGTCTAAGGTGCTTCAAGAGACCCTGTCATCACAAATCGGCTTTATACCTGAAAACCAACCTTCCCTTCAGTCTAGCACAGTTGTACAGGCGCCTCTCCTGTACTGAATTGGCTTACACTGATTTCACTTATCACATTGTGTATTAGAAGCTGGAGCAAGTCAGATAGAGCCCACATAATTTCCTGGCTGAATGATATTTGGCATCATCTAGTCCTTTTCTCCCAAGCCTTGACTGTTCTGGGCCCACCTACTGCTCCAGACTGAGAAAACAAACACCCATCAATCAAGGCATTTTGATCTTCACATAACTCCTTTTAAGAGTCAGCCCACTGCTTGCATCAGGGCTGAGTGCCCCCAAGTCCACTACTAAGGCAGAGTGCTGTGATGTTTTCAGATGCTTTGTACAGCACCCCCTCCCACCAACTATGATTTTCCTATATTGTGTAGAAAAGCATATTGTAGATACCCAGTGATATTACTGGATATAAAGGTATGTAATGAAAACTGGTTTTATTTTAAAATATTGTTAACATATTGATGATGATTAGTGGGGGGGGGGGAGCCAGGGAAGGCAAAGTATGAGCAGATTAAACTTCAGCTTTAAGCACTTCTCTGTACAAGGAACTTGGCCAACTTGCTATTATGTGCATTCTGATTTTGGTCCAGGAAAAAATAAAAATAAATGGGACTTGAACTCTTGGTGAAAGTCCCACTTTAAAGCTGAACTAAATACACAGATATAATTTACAGTATATATATATATATATATATATACACACACACACACACACACACACACACACACACACACACACACACACACACACACACAATCACCCGACACTAGTTAGTTTCCACAATCCATGACTTAACTTCACAGTTCTCACAAATACGTTTTAAATTCAAACTGTAGCACTGACATAAGTATTTTTTTTTATCAAACTTTAAGGCCCCTTTCACACTGGGGCAGTTTGCAGGCGTTATTGCGGTAAAAATAGCGCCTGCAAACCGACCTAAAACTGCCGCTGCTGTTTCTCTCGAGGGCTTTCACACTGAAGCGGTGCGCTGGCAGGAGAGAATAAAATCTCCGGCAAACAGCATCTTTGGAGCGGTGAAGGAGCGGTGTATTCACCGCTCCTAAACCACTCCTGTCCATTGAAATCAATGGGGCAGCGCGGCTATACCGCCGCTGTAGCGGCGCTATGCGAGTGGTTTTAACCCCTTTTCTGCCGCCAGCGGGGGTTAAAACCGCACCGCTAGCGGCCAAATACTGCAGCAAAAATGACTGTAAAGCGGCGCTAAAAGCCGTTTTACCGCCAACGCCCCCACCGCCCCAGTGTGAAAGGGGCCTAAGAAAAACGTAGAAAGTTAGTTTACCTTTAATTATAAAACTTATCTAGTATATTGACTGTCAGTCACTTTATAGTAGGCAAGCAGGCATCACTTTAGCCAGTCACGCAGACTTACCATAGTTTGTCAAAAGGTTATCAAATTTGCCTACACTTAGCTCACTGAATGATCCCAGTTAACCACATCCATATTTACCATCACTGTCCAGGCTGTCCGGTGACGTCATGGACAGCGACGTCACCGGACTCCTCCCCCCTTCCCTTTGTTAGCAGACAGAGGCACTTGGGGAGGAGTCCGGTGACGTCGATGTCCGTGACATCACCGGAACTCCCTGAAGACCCAGAAGCTGGCGGAGAGGTGAGTACCGATCAAAAGAATTTTGATCGATCAACAAAAATTAACAATTAATCAAGGAATTAATCGTTATTTTTCCACAGCCCTAATATAAATATATGTATAATCTATATCTATCTATCTATCTATCTATCTATCTATCTATCTATCTATCTATCTATCTATCTATATATATATATATATATATATATATAGATAGATATATATATAGATAGATATATAGATTATATATATAGAGAGAGAGAGAATTATATATATTTATATATTAGAGAGAGAGAGAGAGAGAATGAGAGGGATAGTTAGATAGATAACAAAGCTGTTTACCAAATGATTTGTATTTTTGTCCATCCACTTCTTGGATTCTGAGATTTACACAGCTCTACCACACAACACAATCCTTTCTGGCAGGGAAAAAAAAAAACAAGATTTGACATAAGAGGACCCTGTTGCAGGAAGGAGACCTGCTGCAGTTCTGTAAGGCTGCTTTCACACTGGGGCGGTAGGGGGTGTCGGCGGTAAAACAGCGCTATTTTTAGCGCTGTTTTACCGCGGTATTCGGCCGCTAGCGGTGCGGTTTTAACCCCCTGCTGGCGGCCGAAAAAGGGTTAAAATCACTCGTATAGCGCGGCTATAGCCGCGGTATTGCCGCGGTACAGGCGCGCTGTCCCATTGATTTCAATGGGCAGGAGCGGTTTAGGAGTGGTGAATACACTGCTCCTTCACCGCTCCAAAGATGCGGCTTGCAGGAGTTTTTTTCTTCTCCTGCCAGCGCACCGCTTCAGTGTGAAAGCCCTAGGGCTTTCACACTGAACAAACAGCAGCGGCTGTTTTGGGTCGGTTTGCAGGCGCTATTTTTAGCGCAATAACGCCTGCAAACCGCCCCAGTGTGAAAGGGGTCTAACACAACTAATGATGACTTTAGACCTGCAAGTTGCTGTTAACTAGCTAAGGTAAGCAGTGCAACATGGCTTTTATATTTTATGGCACAGGTGCATTTTCTCTGGTGCTTTTACATATATGCATTCTTTATTATTCTGTGTTTTCATGTTTTACATCATTATGTAGAAGAACTATTTTAACCTTTTTGTGTTTTCCCTTTTATTATAGATATTACAATTTCTAAACATTACTGATGAGCCAGTTTTAGGCTACAACCCCCCAGCCTCTATAACCACTTTCCATGTTCACCTTTGGAGTTGTGCTCTTGATTACAGGTAAGAATATGTGTCATTTTTTTTTCTTCACACCATGTTGTATGATCATGCCTTTTGTTATGTATATATGTTATAACACTTCCGATATCTATTTCTATTGGTGAATGTAATTTGTAAATGATATTTGTCCCCATAGCTTTGTCCAGCAAGGAATCCTACCCCCTCCCAGCAGTGGCTCATGAGCTTGGCTCCCCTTCCTTGTAGTGAACCAGCAGTGGCTTGGCAGACATCTAATGTAAAAATGGATTAGGAGCTTGATCTGAGCTGCTGAGAAAATTACTTTAGTACTTCTGCTGTAAGCTTTAAGGGTGAACTACTCCATGGTGCCTTCAGCTACTGAGGTCATTGGGGGATTGTTGTAGAGCTAATTTACTGCTTGTTAGGCATATATAAATGTTTCACTGTTCATAGCCAGACTTTTGCTTTAAAGTGTAAACGTAAAAGCTTTCAAAAGCTTTTCCCCCCCAGCCCCCCATTAAAATCTTTCATGAGCCTGATCTGGGTTCAGCACTGTGCCCATCTGCAGCGGCTCTTCTGCCTCTCTGGAGACTCAGATGCAGCATGAATCATTGGCTCCTGCTGCTGTCAGTGAAAGCCTGTGAGGGGGGAGCGGGGGGCAGGCCGAGCCACTCTGTGTGTGTCTATAGATGCATGCAGCCCAGCTCGGGATTCTGCAACCACGAGTGCCCCCATAGCAAGCAGCTTACTATGGGGTCACTCAGAGAGGAGGAGGAGCCAAAAGCGCCTGCAGGGGACTCCAAAAGAGGAGGATCTGGCCCTCTCTGTGCAAAGCCATTGCACAAAGCAGGTAAGTATAACATGTTTATTATTTAAAAAAAATAAAAATAAGCCTTTACAAAATTGCTTTTCAGAAATACACATAGAATCTGCATGGTACTGCCTATGGACCATCTCAACACAGCCATGTAGTCTGCTAGGGTTACAGTATTTTTATACCTAAAGGCAGAGGTTTTCTGAACAGGAAGCTAAACAATGTCTTATTCCACAGACCTCTCTACCTGCCGATTAGAGCCATGCTGACTGTGGAGACTTTCAGTATTTCCTGCAGCGTGGCGCTGGACAAATCTTCATCCAGTTTACGGTAATCACATCCCAGCTTTCCCAGTTTACTGCTAGCAGAATTCCAGGAGACTTTATATTATGTTGTAATATATAACTGTGTTCCTATGATTCAGGATTATCCTGGATGAAGCTGCGCTGCATTTATCGGACAAGTGCAATGCCGTGTCTGTCAATTTAAACCGGGGTAAGAGCACTAAATGTATTGGTCATTGTGTACACCTACAGTACATCTGGGAAGTATTCACAGCGCTTCACTTTTTCCACATTTTATTATGTTACAGCCTTATCCCAAAATGGATTAAATTCATTATTCTCTTCTAAATGCTACAAACGATACCCCATAATGACGAGGTGAAAGAAGTTTGTTTGAAATCTTTGCAAATTTATTAAAATACAAAAAAAAAATCCCATGTACATAAGTATTCACAGCCTTTGCTCAATACTTTGTTGAAGCACCTTTGGCACGAATTACAGCCCCAAGCCTTTTTGAGTATGATGCTACAAGCTTGGCACACCTATTTTTGGCCAGTTAATCCCATTCTTCTTTGCAGGACCTCTCAAGCTCCATCAAGTTGGATGGGGAGCGCCGGTGCACAGCCATTTTCAGATCTCTCCAGAGATGTTAAATCGGGTTTGAGTCTGGGCTCTGGCTGGACCACTCAAGGACATTCACAGAGTTGTCCCGTAGCCACTCGTTTGTTATCTTGGCAGTGTGCTTAATCACTTCAATCCCACGGACGTCATATGACGTCCTGGGCTTTGAGCAGGTATATCTGAATGATGCCTGTAGTTACAGACATCATTCAGATATTGCCGGTTTCAGCCGGCGAATCTCTACACCATAGGAATGATCGTAGCGGCCGTTCCACCGCTTGATCGTTCCTATGGGAGGCGAGAGGGGACGACCCCCCCTCCCGCCGCCCTCCGGTGCTTGCTCCGACTCACCGTTACGATCGGTGAGGCAGAGAGTGGATCCGCCAGCGCCGGATGTAGATCATAGAGATTTCCGGCGGACCAGATGGTCCCCGGAGTCTCTATGATCGTCGAAGGCTGGGCGCGATGTTATGACGTCACGCCCGGCCTCTCCATTCAAAAAAACGGCGCCGCTTCGACAGGGAAGCGGCGATCGTTTTATTTTTATTTTTTATTTCAGGCTTCCCAGCCTAGTGGTGAGATATGGGATCTTATTGACCCCATATCTCACTATTAAGAGCACCTGACATGTCATATTGCTATTACAAGGGATGTTTACATTCCTTGTAATAGGAATAAAAGTGATCAATTTTTTTTTTTTTCAAAAAAGTGTCAAAATAAAAAAAAATAAAATATAATTAACAATAAAAAAAAAAAAAAAATTTTTTAAAGCGCCGCTGTCCCCGTGTGCTCGCACGCAGAAGCGAACGCATACGTAAGTCCCGCCCACATATGAAAACGGTGTTCAAACCATACATGTGAGGTATCGCCGCGAACGTTGGAGCGAGAGCAATATTTTTGGCCCTAGACCTCCTCTGTAACTCAAAACATGTAACCAGTAAAAAAATTTCAAGCGTCGCCTATGGGGATTTTTAAGTACCGAACATTGGCGCCATTCCACGAGCGTGTGCAATTTTGAAGCGTGACATGTTAGGTATCTATTTACTCGGCGTAACTTCATCTTTCACAAAATGCAAAAACATTGGGCTAACTTTACTGTTTTGTTTTTTTTTTTTTAAACACAAAACAGTTTTTTTCCCCAAAAAAACGCGTTCCAAAAATTCCTGTGCAAATACTGTGTGAGATAAAAAGTTGCAACAACCGCCATTTTATTCTCTAGGGTCTTTGCTAAAAAAACATATATAATGTTTGGGGGTTCTATGTAATTTTCTAGCAAAAAAATGATGATTTTTACATGTAGGAGCAAAGTGTCAGAATTGGCCCGGTATTGAAGTGGTTAAGATCGTTGACCTGTTGGAAGATGAACCTTAACACCAGTCTGAGGTCCACAGCTCTCTGGATCAGGTTTTTTTTTTATCAAGGATGTCTCTGTACATTGCTGCATTCATCTTTCCCTCAATCCTGACTAGTCTCCCAATCCCTGCCGCTGAAAAATATCCCCACAGCATGATGCTACCACCATCATGCTTCACTGTAGTGATGGTATTGGTCAGGGGATGAGCGGTGCCTGATTTCCTCCAGACATGATGCTTGCAATTCAGGCCAGAGTCCAATCTTTGTTTCCTCAGACCAGAGATTTTTGTTTGGTCTGAGAGTCCTTCAGGTGCTTTTTGGCAAACTCCAGGTGGGCTTCATGTGCCTTTTACTTAAGAGTTGCTTCCATCTGGCCACTCTACCGTACAGATCTGATTGGTGGAGTGCTGCAGAGATGGTTGTTCTTCTGCAAGGTTCTCCTCTGTCCACAGAGAAATGCTGGATCTGTCCACAGAGAAAAGCTGGATCTCTGTCAGAGTGACCATCGGGTTCTTGGTCACCTCCCTGACTAAGGTTCTTCTCCCATTATCGCTCAGTTTGGCCGGGCGGCCCGCTCTACAAAGACTTCTAGTGGTTCCAAACTTCTTCCATTTATGGATGATGTAGGCCACTGTGCTTTTTGGGACCTTCAATGCTGCAGAAAATGTTCTGTACCCTTCCCCAGATCTGTACTTCGACACAATCCTGTCTCGGAAATCTACAGACAATACCTTGAATTTCATGGCTTAGTTTGTGCTCTGACATTCACTGGTAACTGTGGGACCTTATATAGACAGGTGTGTGCCTTTTCAAATCATGTCCAATCAACTGAATTTACCACAGATGAACTTTAATCAAGTTGTAGAAACATCTCAAGGATGATCCGTGGAAACCGGATGCACCTGAGCTCAATGTTAAGTGTCATGGCAAAGGATGTGAATACTTTTGTACGTAGGATTTTTTATTTTTAATAAATGTGCAAAGATTTCAAACAAACTTCTTTCACGTTGTCATTATGGTGTTTTGTTTGTAGAATTTTGAGGAAAATAATGAATTGAATCCATCTTGGACTAAGGCTGTAACATAACAAAATGTGAAAAAAGCAAAGTGCTGTGAATACTTCCTGCATGCACTGTATATATTTATATGTATAAAAGCTTTTTATATTCTCAAAAGTTACATAAAATGTCTTCTAGGTTTACCTCACCTGCAGTCACTGAAAGAAAGCTGATATCAGTTTACCTGTAGAATATTGAATGAAGGTCCAGTCGGACTTTCTATAGCTGTGATAAAGTCAGAAAGTTCACACAGTTTACCTTTTAAAATGATATCTATATTGTTATATATTTGTTAATAGGGTAACATTTGTAGCAAATACAGAAAATACCTGTTGGTCCTGCTGGAAATGCAGTGTCCTTGCCACGTTCTGTGAGCCGAGCTGCAAGCACAAACAATGTTATCTTCCTTTTATAAACTCCTCCTCCCAATTCACGCCCTTCCCCATTCTCCCCTATGTATTTGCAATGAAGAGAGAAAGACCTGCTTGAAGTCCAGCCTAGCTGACAACCATGGCTTCTTCCCTGGTGAGCAGAGGCGTAACTAGAACCTATAGGGCCCCGGTGCAAGAAAGCATGAAAGGCCCCTCTGGCCCCCGACCGGTGCCCTTCCCACTGATCCTGGAGGCCCTTTACTCCATTGTGGGACCCTTTATTAGGGTTCCGCAGGGGGCCACCTTCCTGCTATCTTGGGGTCCCTCCACAGTGGCCGATCGCCAGAGCCCAGTCACAAGTGCGACCTTTGGGACCCTGGTAGTTCCGCCACTGGTGTCAGTAGTTTTTTTTTTTTTATTTAAATTTTTATTATTTCTTACATATTGGGGGGATTTGGTGAAATATTTTTGAGACAAGAGAAAGGCACTGAAGACAGATTCATCAGCACATTTCTCTGCAGCCTCAGCTGCCCAGAATGAATGAACAGGGATAGCACTGTACAAAGTTTCGCATTCATTCATAAACTGAGGCACAGTAAACTCGGTAAATTCAGTTTACTATGTCCCAGCTATGAATGAATAAAAGAAAAGAACAGTCAATGTTCGGTACCGATCACTGACCTTATTCATTAGGACAGGGAAGGAGCTGGTAAGTGACACATTTACCGGCTCCTTCCCACTCTCCATCCTGACAGATCCCTGTAGCAGCCGGTGGGAGGGGAAAACCCAGCAGCGCAGGGGGTTGGGCGGGCCAGAGAAAAACAAAGGAACCGGTACAGCAGGACAGCGATAGGGAGGCGGCGGGAGTAGCATGTGGAGGAACCAATGCCGTCTACATGCCCCTGATGGTGAAGCTAAACTACAAGCAAACCCTTCCTCTACCGGCTTTGTAGCACATGGTTTCCTGTTTTCGACTAAATAAAGCTTCCGACATACTCATAGTCTGTAGAAACAGGTAGTCCTCTACGGCTATAAAAACATCTTCCTTTGAGATTTAAAGGTTATCTTCAGGATATTAACTTCAGGGTTTTTTTTTTGTTTTTTTTTATATATCTATGTATAATAACATCAAGTTTCCACTTTGCACTTTGAAAAAAATAAGTGCTTTCTGCTTATTGTAGATTATGTGCAAGTCCTGGATATGGGCCTTCTAGAACTGACCATACTAGCCGTGAAGTTTGGAGAAGAGGTAAAATATTGTGCATGTGATTTCTTTTTTGTTCTGGAGGGAATTTTCACAAGCTGGAATTTTCACAAGCTGGCGCAAAATCAATTTTTATTATTATTATACAGGATTTATATAGCGCCAACAGTTTACGCAGCACTTTACAACATAAAAAGGAGACAATACAGTTATAATACAATAAAATACAAGAGGATTAAGAGGGCTGCTCAGAAGAGCTTACAATCTAATAGGTTGGGCACCTATGTGTACATCTTATCAAGTTCTTAATTTGGGGTTATATATATTTAATATTTTTCTCTGAATTAGTGACCCATGTGTCTGGGTGTCTGCAACACCTCTGCAACATTTTTATTGCAGCCTGCTTTATTGTATTGTACATCTTAGGGTCGTAAATATGGCAGTGTCTTTCTATATTGAACCATGCAGCAGCTGCACCCATTGCAATATTTTTCCCTTGCTTAACTTTTATGTGACCAATGAGCTGTCCAAGGTTGTCGGGGACAAGACTGTAGACCTACACATGGCTGGAATTGGCTACAAGACTATCGCCAGGCAGCTTGATGAGAGGGTGACAACAGTTGGTGCAATTATTCGCAAATGGAAGAAACACAAAATAACTGTCAATCTCTCTCTGTCTGGGGCTCCATTTCACCCTGTGGAGTTTTAATTATCATGAGAATGGTGAGGAATCAGCCCAGAACTACACGGGAGAATCTTGTCAATGATCTCAAGGCAGCTGGGACCATAGTCCCCAAGAAAACAATTGGTAAAGCACTACGCCGTGAAGGACTGAAATCCTGCAGTGCCCGCAAGGTCCCCCTGCACAAGAAAGCACATGTACAGGCCTGTCTGAAGTTTGCTAATGAACATCTGAATAATTCATAGGAGAACTGGGTGAAAGTGTTGTGGTCAGACGAGACCAAAATTGAGCTTTTTGACATCAACTCAACATGTTTGGAGGAGGAGGAATGCTGCCTATGACCCCAAGAACACCATTACCACCGTCAAACATGGAGGTGGAAACATTATGCTTTGGGGGTGTTTTTCTGCTAAGGGGATAGGACAACTTCACTGCATTAAAGGGACGATGGAGGGGGCCATGTACCGTCAATTCTTGGGTGAGAACCTCTTTCCCTCAGCCATGGCATTGAAAATGGTTCGTGGATGGGTATTCCAGCATGACAATGACCCAAAACATACAGCCAGGGCAACAAAGGAGTGGCTCTAGAAGAAGCACATTAAGGTCCTGGAGTGGCCTAGCCAGTCTCCAGACCTTAATCCCATAGAAAATATGTGTCGGGAGCTGAAGGTTCGAGTTACCAAACATCAGCCTCCACAACCTTAATGACTTGGAGAGGATCTGCAGAGAGGAGTGAAACAAAATCCCTCCTGAGATGTGTGCACATCTGGTGGCCAACTACAAGAAACGTCTGACCTCTGTGATTGCCAAGGGTTTTGCCACCAAGTACTAAGTCATGTTTTGCGAAGGGGTCAAATACTTCAATAATTAAAATGCAAATTGATTTATAACTTTTTTGAAATGCGTTTTTCTGGATATTTTTGTTCTTCTGTTTCTCACTGTTAAAATAAACCTACCATTAAAATTATAGACTGATTGTTTCTTTGTCAGTGGGCAAACGTATAAAATCAGCAGGAGATCAAATACTTTTTTCCCTCACCTGTAGGTAGTTGGGATGATAGGTAAATGTAGTTTTTTTTTTTTTTTAGCTCCTCTATAATCATTGGAGCAGCTATTGGTTACTTTGTGCTGTTCTAAATCTCACAGGCTGCAGGTTTGATTGCTTCCTGCTGCATTATGGATGTGACGCAATCCAGACACCCTGACTGGGTATCTCCGCCAAGACGTTGCTTCCCAATGCTCTGGAACACGAGATCAGCAAATCTGGCTATAATTACCACAAGAACTTTGCAACACCAGTTTTAGAGTAAACAAGAATAAAAACTGTTTATTTAAACAAGAATACAGGCTTTTATACACCCCAGGAGGACATTCCCCCCTCCTGATCATATTACCCTAACAATACAACCTGCACACAGGAATATAATTACAGCAACCGACATATATTGAAAAAGTGACCTTAGTTAGACACCTGGATGACTCCATGCCCATCCAGACTATTCTAACTATTATAAATAGTCTGGGGTCTGAAGCAGCCCTGTTCTTGTCCAGCTGCCCCTTTGAGGCAGTTCTGCTGGAATCTGCTGATGTTCATCGTGGTCCCAGCTATAACAGAGCTGGGGGGCCTATTCCTAATAACCTTTGGAGCTAACTAAGCAGTTTAACCTAAGGATCTGGTTTGGAGAAATCACTGAAGAGTGCCTGGTGGAGGCTGAAAGGTTTGTACGTGCCTTGGGACATTGTGAGTTTTGACCTGAGCTCAGGAGCCATGTGACTACAGGGTCTCAGTTCTGACCTTCCTCCTTTATTTCTGGCTTAAAGTGGTTGAATAGTCATTTTTTTTACTTTTACCTACAGGTAAGCCTATAATAAGGCTTACCTGTAGGTAAAAAAAATATCTCCTAAACCTGTACGGTTTAGGAGATATTCCCCTTGCTATGAACCGCTGACTGCAGCGGCGCATGCGCACAGGGGATTCTCGGCTGAAGGCCCGGCAACTGCCGGACCTTTCCGGGAAAGAAATCTCCCGTGCGCATGTGCGGGAGTGATGACATCGTGGCTCCAGCCACTCACAGCGCTGGAACCGCGATACCCGGAAGACACGCCGAGGCAACATGTCAGCTACCTCGGCGTGGACCAGGTAAGATACCGACGCCTTGTTCTAAGGTAAGTATTTCATAATGAGCTAGTATGCAGTGCATACTAGCTCATTATGCCTTTTGCCTTACAGGGGTTAAAAAAAAAAATGTCAGCGGGTATACAACCGCTTTAAAGACTGTTCAAAGAAGTTTCATTTAGTATATGACTTTCAACCTGTCCCGAAGTGTATCTGGAGTTGGCGCAGTGCTCCTTTTGAACCCTAGAGGGTAGAATTTACCAAATAAGCTGTGAGCTGGTTGCAGATTTGCTTTGACTCAACAGACACAGCTTCTATTCCGTCTGGTCCCTCTCTAAATGTGTCACTGTAAATTTTCCAACTGATGTTATCAGTGCCAAGCATTTTTAGACTGAGACCTGGGGTGTTTTAGGTGAGAAGTTCATACGTACCAAGTCAATAAATATACTGTTTTCCTGTTCCTTTTCAGTCCAAGCCACGCTTTGAGATGTATTGTTCTAGCGACGTGATCCATATCAGGACATGCTCAGATTCCTGCGCTGCCTTAATGAACCTTATACAATACATCGCCAACTACGGGGATCTGTATCCACCGCCGCAAACACAGACCTCACCAGGACCCCACAAAAACGCCAAAAAGGTAGGGAGCAGAGACAGAAACCGTATTCTGATGATATTCTGATCCTATGCCAACAACCAAATGAGAATTATGAATTTGTGGAACTTGATAAAAGAAACAAAATCTTTCCCCATTTGATATATATTTAAAAAATGTTGTTTTATCCACCTGGCTGGATATTAAAGCAGAATTAAACCTAACTTTTAGAAAAAATGAGCAGTCAGTTCTTTTCATACATGCTATGTCTCTTCTGCAATAAAAACACACTTACCTGCCTGCTCGCAGTTTTCTATTAAATGTACACTGAGTTGCGCATTCCTGGTACACTCTGGCTGTGTCGGAATAACTGATTCCTTTGCACGTGCATGGGACAACTTCATCCCCCGCTGGCCAATCAAGAAGCCAAAAACCTGGCATCCAGGGGGTAAATTACAGTGGCTGATGAGGGATGTAGCTGCTGCATTTCTGAAAGATGGAGGCGAGTATATTGGGGAGTTTAGTTCCACTTTAAAGCAGAGATAAACCCTCCTATCCTTTTCAGCCATCGAAGCTGCCATCTTAGCCTCTGTTTGATCTGCAACTGTCATGGTGCTGCACATGTGATCAGTTATGTCACCAGCCATTTGATAGTTTGACAGTTTGGTTAATAGCACAATTAAATGTGACAGCATTCTCGGCATCCTTGGAATGTAACTGTTTTTTAAAACCATGAAATTGGTGGCTTTAGTTCCGCTTTTAGGGCCAGTTCACACCACATGCAGTCCAGTGTGTTTTTTTGTGCATCTAAAACGCATGGAAAGAAGGTCATATGGTTTTCAATGCCATAGTTCGCACCAGTGCTTGCAGTTCCAGTGCGTTCCAGTTCCGGAAAAAAAGTAGAACATGCTGCATTTTTCCTGCACTGGACTGTACTGGAACGCTGTAAAACGCACCAAAAACACACATGTCCTTATGTAAAGGTTAAGAAAAAAAGAGGAGGAAAAAGGCACTGAACTGCATCAAAAACGCACTGCAACGCATCAAAAAACGCGCATGCAGAAAAGCATCTGAAACGCATCCGGACTGCGTTTCTATGGTGTGAACTGGCCCTAAAGGAGAAGTACAGCCAAAGATCATTTGGCTGTATTTCTCTAGTGGCTCACAGGAGTGTAGTTTGTTCTGCGTTTCTGTGACCCATTTTCAGCAGACAGCGGGCTGAAGCCCGCTGTCGGCTGATGTCAAAGAGCTGGTCCAGGCTGGGGAAAGATCATGACAATGGATTTGGGATCTGCCCATAACCCTGGATCGGAACCTGGCTCAGGCTCTCAGTGAGCCAGCTGCTCCCGCTCCTGCCCCTTCCACAGCCCAGCGCTCCAGTGAGCATGGAGGGGGGGAGGCAGAGCAGATAGTGGAGACTGACAGTCACCAGCTCTCTGCTCACAGAGCTCTGAGAACCAAGTGATCAGTGGTGTTCGATTGTTCGGTTCTCAGTCTTAGAGCTGGTGGGGGACAGATGCGGCATCAGACCGATACCTATACTTCTCTTAAGTATTCACATATATTACTTTCTGATATTTCAATTTGGGACTGTTTCAAAATATTGCAAATTTGTATTGAAATTGTTATGTACAGCAGGAGCAATAAGGCTTATTGGAATAATGAATTCAATAATAACTGAAATCATGCTTGAGTGAAGTGATCTCTGTGAACATCTGGGCAATTAAATAAATTGAAAAATCTAAATATATTGATAGCATTTTAATTTTCCCTACCCACAACTGCTTTAAAACTAGTCTTAGGCTTAAAACTGTACTGTATTTCTTTTTAAAATGCAGTTCTTGTGTTATAGAATGACCCCTGTGCAGCATCCAACTCTCGGAGCCCTCTGCTGGCCGAGGCAGAGCAGCAAATATTGCGAGATTTAATGATCGATGCCATGGAGGATATGGACATCAGTCAAGTTTCTGCAGCAGTAAAACCCCAACTAAATGGTACATGCATTTACAAAGAGTACATTTAAAAAAAAAAAAAAAATATATATATATATATATATATATATATATATATATATATATATATATATATATATATATATATATATATATATATATATATATATATATATATATATATATATATATGGTCATTTTTGTTTGCAGTGCATCTGTAGCCACTGAGCAAAACTGTAACATTTACAGGATGCGGTTAGGAATTGGAAGCATGCTGGAAATGCAAGTACCTGTGTTCATTTTAAAATCAGTTTTGGCAAGCTTGGGAAAGGATCTGGATCCCAGACTGCAGACAGGGCATTAATTTTCTGTCTAGGTCAGGGGTAGGCAACCTCGTCACCCCAGCTGTAGTAAAACTACAATTCACATCCTGCCTTTGGGAGTCATTTCTTTGGCTGTCAGTATTTTAATGCTTCATCTGACTTATTCCACAATAGCACAACAGCTGGAGTGCTGAGGTTGCCCTAGCTCTGGTCTAGGTAGACTGTAATTCCTGCCCCCTCCCAGCACAAAGCCACAACCCACAGTTCAATACAACAGCTTCTACTTACCATTGTGATTCTGGCATTGGGCTGTAAAATGGCAGGGGAGGGTCTTAGTGCTGACTTGGATATAAGGGTTCCACCTGGACTTGGGATCCAGGGTCTTTTATTAAGAATTTAGGAAGTTCTTTAACCCCTTCACAATGGCGCTATAGTCAAATGACGGCCACAGCGTGTTCTAGTACTAATCAAAATTTTATGAAAGAGTGCACTCACCTGTTTTTGTAATGTTTGCTTAGGTATTTCAGATGGCAAATTTGAATCTCAGGACCCTCCTTGCTCCGACCTATTCCTTTTTCCTGATGAAAGCGGTACTGTGTCTGAAGAGTCCAGCCCAACATTCACGATGGCTGCTCCCCATCTTATGAGTGACGCCATTCTAGACGGTCCCCTTGAGAGTGACGACTTCTGTATTTTGTATGCTCCAAAAACACCTGCTTTGGTAAGCTTCCTTATGTCCACATTACCACAAAAAATTCTATATCTTGTATAAAAATGCTTTATGTGCATTGGTGGCCAGTTATAGCAAAAAAGGCCTCTGTATTGATGGTCAATGAAAGTGATCAAAGCCCCCCCAGCTTTGGCGTCAGCAGGAGTAGGAAAATCCTTCTTGGCTTTGGTGTCAGCAGAAGGATTAAAAGCCCTCCCTTAGCTTTGCTGTTGGCAGGAGTAAAACCCCCCCCAGCTTTGGTGTCGGTGGGAGTAATAAAAGCCCACCCTCCCAACATTGGTCTTCAATGGTCACCTACCTCTGTACAAGCTTCAAATCTGTTTTACGATGTGTCTATTAAGGTTTAAATTAAAAAGCAAGAAAGCAAATATACCAAACAAAAATGCTGCACATACAAACATGAGAACGACCCCAAACACACCTTCAAGACGACCGCTGCCTTGCTAAAGAAGCTGAGGGTAAAGGTGATGGACTGGCCAAGCATGTCTCCAGACCTAAACCCTATTGAGCATCTGTGGGGCATCCTCAAACGGAAGGTGGAGGAGCGCAAGGTCTCTAACATCCACCAGCTCTGTGATGTCGTCAGAGGAGTAGAGGAGGACTCCAGTGGCAACCTGTGAAGCTCTGGTGAACTCCATGCCCAAGAGGGTTAAGGCAGTGCTGGAAAATAATGGTGGCCACATAAAATATTGACAATTTGGGCCCAATTTGGACATTTTCACTTAGGGGTGTACTCACTTTTGTTGCCAGCGGTTTAGACATTAATGGCTGTGTGTTGAGTTATTTTGAGGGGACAGCAAATTTACACTGTTATACAAGCTGTACACTCACTACTTTACATTGTAGCAAAGTGTCATTTCTTCAGTGTTGTCACATGAAAAGATATAATGAAATATTTACAAAAATGTGAGGGGTGTACTCACTTTTGTGAGATACTGTATATTCTCAGCAGGGAAAGAAAGTCCTAAAGGTCCCACATCACAGCAAAACCCTGTGAAGAAGCATATGACAACCTCAGCCCAGGCTCCGACCAGGCTTCGCCCCCCCAATGCGTTTTACTCCACCCCAGGAGCTTAATCAAGGGGTTACCATCATTTTTATTTGAAATTGTTTAATAGGCGGAGCTTTAGCAAACCAGTTGTCATCCAGTTACTTTAAATATTGCAGATCAGAACTATTCATATATGATCTTTTTACCTGTTCTTTTTTTTTTTTTTTTTTTGTCTGGTATTATTTAAGAATAAGGATGAGGAGCCAAGCGTGAGAAAGCTGGTTGAAGACTCCATCACAATTAAAGAGAATTACTTCAGTTTACCGGATGGGAAGGCAGACACCAATAAGGCATCGGTACATTTTCCAGTTCCAGTAATTCGATATGTGGTTAAAGAGATCTCCTTGGTCTGGCACCTGTATGGAGGGAAAGATTTTGGAAGTTCTCATTCTTCTACTTCCCCGGCTAAGCATTATATGTGAGTATTTTATGTACAGTCCAGTCATTTTTTTTTTAACCCACATTTTACGTAAACCAAAGCAAATCTTTGGAAAAGAAAAATGTAAGCCCTACTTCACAAGGCTTCAGGTTGTTACTGGCAGTCGGTGTGTACAGCTAGCATTCCCAAAGCATTCAGTCACCTTTCTTGAAGTTTTTAATGTATCCTTTGTATGCTGTTTTTGGGTGGTAAGGCCCAAATCTGGAATGATATTATATATATATATATATATATATATATATATATATATATATATATATATATATATATATATATATATATATATTTTCTCTCTCTCTCTCTCTCACTCTCTCTCTCGAACTTTAATGGCATCCCAGTCTTATGCCGTGTACACATGGGCGGACTTTTCGACCGGACTGGTCCGACGGGATGAATTCATCGGACCTGCAGCTGACTTTTTTGGTCGAAAATCAGACGGACTTTAGATTTGGAACATGTTTCAAATCTTTCCGACGGATTCGAGTCCGGTTGAAAAATCCGCTCATCTGTGTGCTAGTTGGACGGACGAAAACCAATGCTAGGGCAGCTATTGGCTACTGGCTATCAACTTCCTTATCTTAGTCCGGTCGTACGTCATCATGTACGAATCCGTCGGACTTTGGTGTGATCGTATGTAGCCAAGTCTGTTCGTTTGAAAGTCCGTCGGAAAGACCGTCGGACCTTTGGTGCCGAAAAGTCCGCCCGTGTGTACAGGGCATAAGTCCATAGGATTCAATATTGGCCTACCCTTTGCCTCTTTAACAGCTTCAACTCCTCTGGGAAGGCTGTCCACAAGGTTTAGGAGTGTGTCTATGGGAATGCTTGACCATTCTTCCAGAAGCACATTTGTGAGGTCGGACATATATATATAATCTTAGATTTTTATTTGTCTGTCTCCCTGTTGAAAATATTCTCTAACTTCCTACCTGCTAAAATCCTTGTCAGCATGATGTAAAGTAAGGAAAAATCTTTTATAAAACCAGATAGCGCAGTAAAAAAACAAGCCAGGGTTTAATTCTCCACTCTATCCAAAACCAAAGGAAATGTTTTTGGTTTGATTTACACTCTTGTGTAAGCCATCTTGTGTGCATGTGCTTGACAGTTCAGTCACCCCTATCCATGCGCAGCTCAGTGTACACACAAAAGAAGAATGCGAGCAGGAAGTTAAGAGACCTTTATTGCAGAAAATACCTAGTATGCCAAGAAAAACCTTGCTGACAGTTTATATTAAAATAGATCCAAGGTCTAAGATTTGAGGTAAATAGAGTGAACCTTCTCAAAATTTTGTGCCTTCTTCAAGGAGTCCTCACAGCTCCCCTTCAAGTACACCCACCAGACGATCCAACAGCTTAATCAGAGGGGGCCGCGGAAGAAACCAGGACTTCTTAATGGAGATCCAGCTAACCAAGGTAAGGTTTTCATTTTGAAGACGTGGTGTCATCCACTTGGTGTGCACTCTGATAAAGTGACTTTTCTTTCTACATGTATTATGTAGATCTTGTAGTTTAACTAAATATATGGTGAAGACCATTACCATTCAGTGATTACATTTACACATATTTAGGTAAACTAGAAAACTGTGGCCTGTGCTATTGATGGATTTCACAAGCAGAAACTAGGTGGTAGCTGGAAGGATACAAGCGTAAGAACAGGGCTGGTTGGGGCTGAATCATCTTCCATAGCTGAGAGATCATAGCTCATTGCTTAATTGAAGAGAACCAGTCACTAAAGGGTATTTGTAATAAACAGTCTGTACCCAACACAATCCCTTGAAGTTTAGTTAAAACTAAAAACGGAAAAACAGAAGAATCCGCACAAGGGACATAACTTATAGTTAGTATTGTGTGTTCGTTTTCTGTATTCTTTCTGTATTCTATTGCTTTCAATAGAAATCTTTCTGTGTCGCTCCTGGTCTCCTTGCTGGAGAGTAAGCTGTACCTGAGGACCTGCAGTGCAAGGCTCCTCCTGCTTCTGCTTATATTCTCTGCTTTCTCTAACTCTTGTGCTGCTTGTTAAGTATTCCCCCACAAGGCATTAAATTAACAGTCTTCAGGGGAGCAGCTCTGAAATGAGGAAGCAAAGCCCTGCTCCTCTACCAAGATGGCAGCCTTCACTCAGTGATGCATTGCGGAACTAGGAATGGTAAGTCAATAATAAGGAAAAGATTAGCTGCAGGGAGATCACAGGAAATACTGATGACAATTCAGATGGCTACTTAAAGTGGAACTAACCCCTCCTATCATTTTTACCCAAGGAAGCTGCCATTTTGTCCATCTTGTCCTTGATAATCAACTGCCATGATGCTGAACATATGATCAGTTATGACACCAGCCATTTATTGATTTGACAGTTTGGTTGAGAGCACAACCAATGTGACAGTTACATTCCCAGCTTTCCAGGAATGAAACTGTTTTTGTAACTTTTAAATTTATGGGTTTAAAGCAGAACATTACCCATAACAACTTGATAAAAATAATGTTCTTTTAGCAAGGAACATACGTTCCACATTAATAATAATAATGCTACCAAAATTAGTGTGTTGTAAATTGCCTCCAGCATTGTTCCTGTTTCTTCTTGCTGGAGACTGCCATTTTGCTGAAGCCCAGAGTCCCTGAGCAGCAGTAAATCTTTAGGCTGTCAGATCGGCCTCTACATTTTAAGCACAGTGACAAAAATTTGAGAGCATCTGAGCATAAGCAGAGTGAGACAGTTTATTACTGATTTTTAAACAGTATAAGCACATATTTTTAATGTTTTACATACCTGCAAAAGGGGCCAACCTGCAGTGATCTAGAAAGACCTAATTTTCTGACTAAAGTTCCACTTTAACACACTCCTCTCTCTCCCTCCCCAGTTTTCCTAAATGACTATGCTAACCTCCATCCTGATAACTGTCACACATCTCCATACACAGGTGAAATTCCAGCATGAAGTGTATCCCCAGGCTGATCCAGACACAGTCTCTGCTTTATCAGAACAGCTGGTGTCACGGCAGGTTTTCATCGTCCAGGATTTGGAGATTAGAGATCGTTTGGCTACATCTCAGATGAATAAATTCCTTCATCTTTACAGCAGCAAGGAGATGCCACGGAAAGCCCATTCCAACATGGTAAGATGCGGCAGTTACTTTGTGAGGCTTCAAGGTCCTTGGTTGCCATTTCTTTCTTCTAGAACACCAAATCACTATTTTTTTGGGACTTAAACTTGGCAATTTGGGAACTCCAGAAATTCATTCTGGTTCCCAAATTTAAGTATCGGTATCAGATTTTACACTTCTACTAGAGGTGCACCGAATGGAAGTTTTGATACTGAAAATGCAGGATGCACCGAAACTGAAAATGAAATTTTTAAAGAAATATATATGTTTTTATGTTAATATATATATATATATAACTGTATTATATTCAAATTTTTATTTAATATCATAAATTTAAATGAATACAAATTTATTGTCCGCCATTATCGGCACCTTTAGGGCAAGAAAAGCTAAAAAAAAATGCATCTCTTTAAATTCTATGTACGTCTTCACACTGTTCTGTTGTGGTGTAAAAAATCCAGCTTGCTGCATTTTTGGTCAATCAAAAAAAAAAAAAACACACCCCTCCGCCTGTGGAAATGCATTAAAAATGCAGCAGGAACGCATCAACGCCCAAGTTACATTTTTATGCGGTTTTTCAGTCACATGACCTATGAAAAACACACCATAAGCACAATAAAATTGTGGTAAAATTGCATGCGTTTTTGTTGCCATTATCGGCACCTTTTTCTTTATCAGCAAACTTCCGAAAACACAATTTTCGGCCAATACGTTTCAGCTGCCGAGCTTGCGGTGCATCTCTAACTTCTACACTACAATGTTCATGCTTACCAATGAAAGTAAACAGAAGTTATAGTATATTTTCTAAGGTAGAACAATGTTCCCGGGAGAAAAAAGATAATCTTCTAGAGCTTTGAAGTAAGAACTGAATTTTAGAGTATGGTTTGTAATACGGGGTATAGGAGAATTGGTCACGAGGTGAATACTTTTTGCCCGCTGCTTGGTAATTTGCTGTGCTGTTCTGTATGAAACATACTTCCAACAAGCCATATATTGGAAATATCTGTACACCTGTTTATGCAATTTATCAGCCAATCATGTGGCAGCAACACAGTGCATACAATCATGCAGATACCAGGTGGAGCTTTAGTTACTGTTCACCTCAAACACCAGAATGGGTAAAATGTTTTTAAAGATGAATACCAGATATGGATATTTTATACATACTGTGACCCAAAAGGGAAAAAAAAGGAACCCTCCCCGCACTCCCCCACCCCCCTTTTTTTATAGAGTGTTGCTTTTTGTTTTTTTACATTAAGGTATCAATGTCTTTTGATTTTTGACAGATTTTTTTGCCGTGTTATCTTAATGGCTGTTCATTTGCTGTGTTTGACCATAGAGCGCCATCATTTCTACAGTTAGACCCGCATACACCTGATACTCTTTTTAAATTTTTGTGTGAAAGCCGATGATGCATAAAACCCCCTCGTGCTTGTGATCTCCATCCCCATGATTAAACTCCGAGGGGCAGAGCGAAACACGTTGAGGGTGTGGCCTGGTTGGCGCCCAGGCTGAGGTTGCCACACATTTAAGGTTTAAAAAAAAAATCAAGTGCAGTGCTAAAACATGATAAAGGTCATAACATGCATTAGGTTTAAAAGTCTATTTCCACAAGAGTCCAATGTAGTGTTCAGGAGAGGTGATAATACTATAGTGCGGCTAAGTGCTCCAAAAGATGAAGGGACCACCACCAACACCCAATCACACTGCCTCTTACCATCTAGCATAGACCCTCATAACAAAGGTCAAATGCACAGTAGAACACAATCCTGAACAGATCTCCAGTGTGAATAATCCACCTCTAGGACTTCCAAGAAATCTCCACCAAGGCCTGCTAATAAAATGAACATTAGAGTGTCTGTGTGATCTGAGATGGAGAAAATACCATGCTTGTACCTATGATATATCAGTCTGGATGTCACACTGCTTCCTCAAACTCAGTCTATCCATAACCGAACTTATAATATTTCCTCCCCCATATGCCCCTTCCCCTGATCTCTCTGTCAAAATCGATGGCACAACTATAAGCCCATCCCCACATGCCAAGGTTCTAGGTGTATTCTTGGACTCTGAACTCTCCTTTAAGCACCACATCCAATCACTGTCCAAATCTTGCCGACTCAACCTCCGCAACATCTCCAAAATACACCCCTTTCTAACCAATGACGCAACAAAGCTCTTAATTCATTCGCTGGTCATCTCTCGCCGTGACTACTGCAACTCCCTTCTCATTGGCTTACCTCTACATAGTCTATCACCTCTTCAATCCATCATGAATGCTGCTGCCAGACTCATCCACCTTACCAATCGCTCTGTTTCTGCTACCCCTCTCTGTCAATCCCTCCACTGGCTTCTGCTCGGCCAAAGAATTAAATTCAAAATACTAACAACAACTTACAAAGCCATCCACAATTTAGCCCCCAGTTACATCACTAGCCTAGTCTCTAAATACCAACCTATTCGTTCTCTTCGCTCCTCTCAAGACCTCTTGCTCTCTAGCTCCCTCGTCACCTCCTCCCATGCTCGCCTCCAGGACTTTTCCAGAGCCTCTCCAATCCTATGGAATGCCCTACCCCAATCTGTCCGATTATCTCCTGCTCTAATAGCTTCTAGACGATCCCTGAAAACCCTCCTATTCAGAGAAGTCTATCCTACCCACACCTAACAACTGTGTTTTCATTTTCTCCATCAGCTCATCCCCCACAGTTATTACCTTTTTGTTTCCACTTGACCCTACCTTCTAGATTGTAAGCTTTAATGAGCCCTCCTGTATTGATTTGTATTGTAAGTGTACTGTCTGCCCTCATGTTGTAAAGAGCTGCACAAACTGTTGGCGCTATATAAATCCTGTATAATAATAATAATGGTGGCCGTGTGTTCAGGATCGAGACTGAGAACAGGGCCACTATAGGTACAGCATGGGAATTTTCCATGTCAGACCACACAGACACTCTAATGTTCATTTCAAGATCAAACCTACATTGTTTGACCCCTTTATTAGCAGGCCTTGGTGGAGAGGTCTGGGAAGTCCTAGAGGTGGGTTATTCACACTGGAGATCTGTTCAGGATTGTGTTCTACTGCGCATTTGACCTTTGTTATGAGGGTCTATGCTAGATGTATAAGGGGAAGTGTGATTGGGTATGGTCCCTTCATCTTTTTGAGCACTTAGCCGCACTATAGTATTATCACCTCTCCTGAACACTACATTGGACTCTTGTGGAAATGGACTTTTAAACCTAATGCATGTTATGACCTTTTATCATGTTTTATCGCTGCACCTCGATTATTTTTTTTTTAGACTTTATATTTTTTTTACATTTATGTTGTCCAACAATTTTATGCTAGCAGCTAATTTGTAATTCTTGTGAATTGTATAATTTGCGTTAGTACCTAGTGCAGCTGATTGTTGTCTATTTACAAACAAGATTTAAGATTGATGGGGTTATTTCGATGTGTGGCCACAGAGCGATTTTTTTTCCATATTTTATACATAGCTGCATTGGTCCAGCTTAGCTGCCATGCCTGGCCAAATCCCTTAGAAAGCTGGATATCACTGTATATATGTATGTGTGTGTGTGAATAAATAAATAATAATAAAATATATATATATATATATATATATAATAAATAAATATATATATATACCGTATTTATCGGCGTATAACACGCACATTCATTTTAAGAGGGAAGTTTCAGGAAAGAACTTAAATTTTAAATAAGGAACTTTGAAGCAAAATAAGGGTCAGTGCCCATCTGCAGCCTCACAATTGCCATCAATGCAGCCTGATCAATGCAAATCTGCAGCTTCACAAATGCCAGAGGGGACAGGGAGGGGGGAGGGACGAGCGCCGACATTACATACAGTGAGAATCTCCTATGATAGACAGAACAGTGGTCCAATAGCGGCCCAGGAGACGGGAGTTCCTATTACAGAGGCCGCCACGTAAACAGGAGATTCTCACTTTATGTAATCTGACGGTGCTCGTCCTGCCCCCCCTCCCTGTCCCCTCCGAGGCAGCTAAAACTGAAGTATTGGCAAATAACACGCACGCACTATTTGCACCCGATTTTCATGGTGAAAAAGTGAGTGTTATACGCCAATAAATACAGTATTTATATATACACACATAAATATAAATCCTGATCTAATTTCTTGAGGCCTGAAAATGTCAGGACAGTACAGATATCCCCCGAATTACCCCTTTTTGGAAAGTAGACAGTCCAAGGTATTTAGTAAGAGGCATGACAGTTTTTTTTAACCACTTCAGCCCGGAAGGATACCCCCTTCCTGACCAGAGCACTTTTTGCGATACGGCACTGCGTCGCTTTAACTGACAATTGCGCGGTCGTGCGACATTGCACCCAAACAAAATTGACGTCCTTTTTTTCCCACAAATAGAGCTTTTTTTTTTTTTTTGATGGTATTTGATCACCTCTGCGGTTTTTATTTTTTGCGCCATAAACAAAAAAAGAGCGACAATTTTGAAAAAAAAGCAATATTTTTTACTTTTTGCTATAATAAATATCCCCAAAAAATATATAAAAAAACTAATTTCTTTCTCAGTTTAGGCCGATATGTATTCTTCTACATATTTTTGGTAAAACAAATCACAATAAGCGTATATTGATTGGTTTGCGCAAAAGTTATAGCGTCTACAAAATAGGGGATAGATTTATGGCATTTTTTTTTTTTTTTTTTTTTTTTTTTTTTTTTTTTTTTTTAGTAATGGCGGTGATCTGCGATTTTTATCAGGACTGCGACATTATGGCGCACACATTGGATACTTTGGACACTATTTTGGGACCATTGTCATTTAAACAGCGATCAGTTCTATAAAAATGCACTGATTACTGTGTAAATGACACTGGCAGGGAAGGGGTTAGACACTAGGGGGCGATCAAGGGGTTAAGTGTGTCCTAGGGAGTGATTCTAACTGGGGGGGGGATTGTCTCCCTAGAACATGACAGAGATCGCTGCTCCCGATGACAGGGACTAGTAGATCTGTCATGTTGCTAGGCAGAACAGGGAAATGCCTTGTTTACTGTGTGCATCTCCCCGTTCTGCTGCTCTGTGACACGATCGCGGGCCCCAGACATCGAGTCCGCGGGACCCGCGGGCATGGTCACGGAGTACGCGGTGGACACGTGCGTGCCCACAATGCTGCGATTTAAAGGGGATGTACCTGTACGCTCATTTGCCCAGCCGTGCCGATGTACATTTTTTTTACATACTGTCGCCAGTGCAGTTCAGTACCATCATATTACTGGTGTGGGGGTGATCAGGGACACTGACTTGTGACAGTATGTAAAAAAAAATAATTACTTTTTTATTACATTTTTTTTTCTTTTCTTTTTATGTTTTTTTTTTTATTATTATTATTAACAGACTGTCACTATGGAAACACTGTATTGCTCTGGTAACACTGTACTACTCTGGGAAGTGATCAGGATTTTTCTTTTTTTTTTTTTTTTTTACACATTATGATTATTTATAACAGTGAATTTCAAAAGGTATAAGCAACCATTTTTGCTGAATAAAACTGATTTATTCAGTGTGTATTGTTGTGATTAGCTGTGATTGTCAATAGTCTGGGCGGGAAGTGGTTAAGAACTGAGGCTGTTCTGACAGTAAAGGGGAAGTCCTATCCAGTGTAAGACCCCTTTCTCACTGGATGCATTTTTCAAAATAGTGCCTGTAATTCCTCATCTCTCAACCAAACTATCAAACCATCAAATGGCTGCAGTCATTACTGATCATATGTGCAGCACCATGACAGTTGAAGATCAAACAGAGGCTAAGATGGCAGATTCCATGGCTGAAAAAGATAGGAGGGTTTAGTTCCACTTTAAGAGGGGCAGAGATTTTATTTCCCTTGGATACAGTGTTGAATAATTATCAGGTCATCAATCCTATATCCTAAATAGCCCAAAACCACAGCTTCTGTTTCAGTGTACAGATATGTGGAAGTGACTTATCTGTTTATCCGGTGATTACACAATCACATCTGCAGCTGCAGTAAGAAATTTTGCTCTCAAGGTTATTTATGTGCAAAGCAATCTCACAGAAGGGGATTCAGTGTGGTGGGTTAAGGGGGATTTTCACTGTAAAGGGAAATTCTACCTTTTCACCCAAGAAAATATAAGAAAATGAAAGCTATGGACAGCAAATCGACAGAAGTATTTACAGTCAGTTTAGAATAGATCCTTCTGGCTGAAGTTGGGCTTTTAAAGCCCAATCAAGTTTTTAGTTTGAATCTGCTAAATACATTCCAGCTGCATCAAAACAAAAAGGTGTTCAATGCCTTATGCCCTGTACACACGGTCGGATTTTCCGATGGAAAATGTGTGATAGGACCTTGTTGTCAGAAATTCCGACCGTGTGTAGGCTCCATCACACATTTTCCATCGGAATTTCCGACACACAAAGTTTGAGAGCTTGCTATAAAATTTTCCGACAACAAAATCCGTTGTAGGAATTTCTGATCGTGTGTACACAAATCCGACGCACAAAGTGCCACGCATGCTCAGACTAAATTAAGAGATGAAAGCTATTGGCTACTGCCCCGTTTATAGTCCCGATGTACGTGTTTTACGTCACCGCGTTCAGAACGATTGGATTTTCCGACAACTTTGTGTGACCGTGTGTATGCAAGACAAGTTTGAGCCAACATCTGTCGGAAAAAATCCATGGATTTTGTTGTCGGAATGTCCGATCAATGTCCGACCGTGTGTACAGGGCATAACTCTTTTTCTTCTTTCTAAAGCAGCCACAGACTGAATAGAAAAGCCGGTTTCCTGTCAGCATGCTGTAGAGTGGGGATCTTGTCCTGTATGTGAAAGCATTGACCCTTGGAGAGGTCCGAAAAGCCCTAGAGAGTTAGACCTATAGATAAGCAATCGGCTCCTTCTGATTGGAGAGCTATGACTCAGCATGGGGTGTGTCAGACCTCTGCAGTGAGGCCACTGCTTCCACAAAGAAAGCCAGAGTCGCACTCTGCAGCTGCTTTCAGGGGCAGGCTTTTTTACTCTGGCTATTTTTTTTTCTTTTTTTACAAGAACATGGGCAAGTTCACACCATAAATCGCACAGGGATGTGCTGTGCGATTCACATGTGATCTGAGTGCAGTGTGATTTCAGTCCATTCATTTGAATATGCTGGACCGCACCAAAAGTAGTGCATGCTCCACTTTACAAAATGCATATCTACAGTACATAGTTGCATAGTTGGTAAAATTGAATAAAAACGCCTAGTTCATCCAGTACAGTACGATAAATACAGAACTTGATAGGTTCTCGCATCTGCACAAATTGGTGACTTAAACCAAGATTAGGTTAGGTGAACTTAAGTTTGAAACCGTATTAATTATTAAAATAATAAAACAAAAGTGAATAAAATCGATAATAGAATAAAGGAGCTGCTCGTTATAAGGTGCAACAACTACCTGCAAATCATTAATGATATTAGTAATCACAATCCCAAGTGTAATTTATACAAGTAGACATATGATCACAATAAAATAAAACTTTGAGTTTGCCACCAAAAAGTGATGTGAATAGTGTCACTATATTACAAAGTAAGAATTTTAGTCCAGAAACTAAACAAAGTCCAAAAAAAATCCAACTAGCGTGAAATAAGCATCCACCATGAGTTCTGTCCTTTCCACCAACGTATAGATACACAGCGCACTCACCAGACTCTATTGACAGGGAGTCAAAAACAGCAGAGGGGTATTTCCTGAGAGTTCACAGGCTGATCACCATAAATCCGCATCCACCCACATATCCTGGTATGGGAATCCTCAAAGGATTTGTAACACAGCACTCCAGCAATAGTATGCAAATCAGAGGAGAGAGAGAAGAGGGCTCTCAAGGTGTAGTATTATACTTTTTATTTAAAACCAACAAGTAATGCACTTACATTTAGGTTGCTATAAATCCAGCATTAAAAACATTAAGAACGCCATTTTGCATTCCACCTGTGCTCCAACAACCGGAAATGACATATCTTGGCAGCTCCGCCCAGCACGTTTCGTCAGCATACATCTGATAAATCCCCCTGATGTTGGTGAAAAGAACATCACTTTGTCTTCACTCATGGTGGATGCTTATTTCAAGCTAATTGGATTTATTTTGGACTTTGTTTACTTTATGGACTAAAATTCTTACTTTTTAATATAGTGACACTATTCACATTACATTTTGGTGGTAATCTCAAAAGTTTTAGTTTATTGTGCTCATATGTCTACTTGTATATATTAGACTTCGGAGCATGGTTACCAATATCGTTTATCATCCAGTACAGTAGTGCCATGCCATCTGGTGCAGGCAAACTCACTGTTTGTGCAACCAAATGGCCACTGCCCCCACCTATAACTGGCTTTTGCAGCAAGAAGCACATGGAAGGGCGACACATGTCAAACAAAACCAAAGAAAATTCCCTGTTTGTGACCTGCATTTGGGGTGTTGATAAGTTAACACCGACACCCGCTGCATATGGTAAGTGCAGTGCGTTTTGAGGGAAACACGCACAAAGCACTGGTTTCCCACATCGCGTTCTGGTATGAACTGACTTTTGTGTTGATACACCTGAAATTTATTTAGCGAATTTGAACCAAAGACCCTTTTTTGCCTTGACCATGAACCACAGTCTCGTATTTCTGTGCTGGAGACCATTATCAACACTGCTGTTTTGTTGTTATTAGTAGTTATTATTCTAAATTGTAATTTTTTTATATTCTAGTTGACAATCAAAGCCTTACATGTTCGCCCAGAATCCTCACTTTCGCCACAAGAATGTTGTCTGCGTGTTACGCTCATGCCGCTTCGCCTCAACATCGACCAGGTAAGTTCTACAGTTGCCCATCTACACAAGTGTCTGCCCAGCAGAGCTGCAGTGACTCCATTCCATAAACATTCAGTAGTACAATATACTGTACTTGCACTCAGGATGTGTGTAAGAGCGATGTTTATGCAATCATAACCATAATTTATTATCGGATTATTTGTTTAAAGAATGTAGGAATGCTTAGAATCTTCACCAACCATTACTGGTCTGGAAAATATCTAAAAAAAATCTGGTAATATTTGTTTTTTAAACTTTATGGAGCTGTTAGGGAATATTAAACAATTTTATTTCATCGTAAAAAAACAGGGTGAAAACCTGAAAGAACATATGGTTATAGTCTTAGATCATTGGTTGGTTTACATCCTTCCCAGTGACAACAGATACACTTTTACTGCTCATGCTGCTTATGTAGGTGGGGCTTCCAAGCTCTTCAGTTCTTCTCTGTGCAGGACACATTGCTGGTTTAATAGAGGATTTATATACCATATTGTGACAGACCGCCTGACATCCCGCTTGGGTGCATCCACCAAACGGTGCCTCCTGCCCTCCAAACAATTCCAGCAGGCTGATAGAAAATAATACCAGCCCTTTACCCCAAGAATCATACACAGACAAGATGTTGAGGTAAAAACCAAAGGAACAACTCTTTATTAAAACACAGACACAAGTTTTTATACCCTCAGATGGAATTTCCCCTTTTGAGGGTATTAGCATAGATAAGATAAGACTTACAATAAAGTGTATTTCACACGCGCTTGTTTATATATAATATACCCGACTATCTCAGCTTCCTGTTGGCGGTGTGTTGCACTCTCAGCGGGTTTTAGCCATGTATTTTGGACCTGTCCCCAAATCAAAATCATTTGGATTGAGGGCACTACAGTTATTAAGTGTTCTTGCATAGCAAGACCACTTACTGTTATCTCACATATATATTATTCTTATTATTATAGCCAAATTTACCACCCTAACTCCTCCCACAGTTTTTACACTACATAGACAAGTAATATACCGAAACGTGCGGATTGTTCCCGAATGGTGTGCTATTACTTTGTGGAACGTTTCGCCGAATGGTTCACGAAATATCGTCATTTTTGCGGCGAAATTGGTCCCATAGGAATGAATGGGGAAACTAGAGTGGGAGATGACAAAAGCTGGAAAATCAGAACATGATTTCTAAACTGCCGCCACTCCCTCATTTTCAAGCCCACCTACACAAATCTTATATCAAAACGTTCAGCTATCCCTGCTGCCACTAAACATGTCCACGGCTAAGCCATAGTCCTGATAGTTTTCACAATATGACCATTTGTTTGCAACTCACGCCGTCCATTGACATTCATTGAAACTACACTCTAGCCCCCTCCAAATTTGAAGGGCAATATCTAAACTGCGACTGTGCCTTCATTTTTAATATTTCAGAGACATACTATACATCAAAATCTAGGTCTGGGTCTTGTGATTCTCACAATATAAAGATCTTCGCTGTAGGATGTATAGTTTTTAAAATACGGCCATTTGTTTAGAGGTCATTTCAGGAAATTTTAGCCATTAATCAGAGTGTACTGTTAGTGTTTGTTTTGTTGCCATGGTTACCAAAGCTTCTGTTATACACAGGGGGGGAGGTGGCTGGAGCATCTCAGCTGATTACAGAGCCCGAGGGAGGGGACAGACACACCATGTACTGATTTATAATAGAGGAATATGATGGGGCAGTTTTGATGGGGTAATTCTGATGGGGCAGTTTTGATGAAGCAGTATTTGGGAAGCATAAACAGGGCATGAGCGTTGCTAGGAAACAGTGTTTGTAAACACAAGATGCTGAGACACTCCAAATGCATGTGACTTCATCTGCTAGACTTGATAATGCTTGTAGACTCCTCCCACAGTTTTCACACTACAGAGACAAATAATATACCGAAACGAGCGGATTGTTCCCGATTGGTGTGTTATTACTTTGTGGAATGTTTTGCCGAATGGTCCACGAAATGACGTTTTTGCGGCGAAATTGGTCCCATAGGAATGAATGGCGAAATGTCCAAAACTAGAGTGGGAAGTGACAAAAGCTGACAACCCCCTGATTAGCCAAAACATTATGACCACCCCATGATCAGCCAAAACATTATGACCGCCCCATGAAAAAAAAAAAAATATTTTTGAAAAAAGTAAAAAAATCATTTTTGAAAAAAAAAAAATCATTTTTGAAAAAAAAAAAAATATTTTTGAAAAAAAAAAAATTATTTTTGAAAAAAAAATTACTTTAAAAAAAATAATAATTTCGAAAAAAAAATTATTTTTGAAATAAAAAAATTCATTTTTGAAAAAAAAAATTACCTTTGAAAAAAAAAATTACTTTTGAAGAAAAAAAAATCATTTTTGATTAAAAAAAATTCATTTTTGAAAAAAAAAATTACTTTTGAAAAAAATGTTCAGCTCTTTCAGCGAATGATGGAACTTTTTTACTACTATTTATACTTTTTAAAATATTAAGCTTTTTAACACTTTTCACAGTTACTCAAGCCACTCCACCCCACCCAGTTACTCCGCCCACTCCAGTTGTAGAGGCAAGAACACTTTCACAATTTCCCCAGAAATTGTACCTTTTCTAGTTTTAACTGTTACCACTATGCAGATCCCATTGACAGTGGAGGTGTGCTTGTTGGGGCTTGTTGACCCTCTGGCTCCCCGCGGGGTGGTTAGAACCCTTTTGAGAATATTACTCTATTATGCACACAAGGCCATTGTACTCCGGTGGAAACCCTCTGCTGCACCATCCGTTAACCTTTGGAAACGGTTAATTAACTCAGCCCTGCCATTATACATGGCCACTTACCTGTCTAGAGGATGCACTAAGTTCCATAAAATGTGGAACATATGGTTGGAATCCCAGACTAAAAATGCAGATTCTCTGGATGACTAGCATGTACTCTGTATAGCAATTAACCACTTATTGGGTAATAGAAACATTGTATTTATGTTACACTAAATGGATTATTTTCTGGGTATTTAAGTTCTGAGAGAGTGCCTACCTTCTTAGTGAGCTAGGCTCTGAAGATTGTTTGGGAAAAGCTTTTGTGATCCAGCTTGCACAGGTCACATACACACATAGTTACATAGTAGGTGAGGTTGAAAAAAGACACAAGTCCATCAATGTGTGTGATTATATGTCAGTATTACATTTTATATCCCTGTATGTTGTGGTCGTTCATATGCTTATCTAAAAGTTTTTTGAAATTATCAATGCTCCCCGCTGAAACCACCGCCTGTGGAAGGGAATTCCACATCCTTGCCACTCTTACAGTAAAGAACCCTCTATGTAGTTTAAGGTTAAAACTCTTTTCTTGTAATTTTAATGAGTGGCCACGTGTCTTGTTAAACTCCCTTCCACAAAAAAGTTTTATTCCTATTGTGGGGTCAACAGTATGGTATCTGTAAATTGAAATCATATCCCCTCTCAAGCATCTCTTCTCCAGAAAGAATAATGCCAGCATGCCATTGCTGAGCCTATCATCTACTAGGACCCCCAGGGCCTTTTCCATCCTAGATTCCCCCAGAGGTTCTCCCCCCCCCCCCCCCCCCCCCCAGTGTATAGATTAAACTTCATTTGCCATGTAGTTACCCACCCCATTAATTTGTTCAGATCTTTTTGCAAGGTTTCCAAATCCTGCAGAGAAGTTATTGCCCTGCTTAGCTTAGTATCGTCCGCAAATACAGAGATTGAACTGTTTACCCTATCCTCCAGGTCGTTTATGAACAAATTAAATAGGATTGGTCCCAGCACAGAACCCTGGGGGACCCCACTACCCACCCCTGACCATTCCGAGTTTGCCCCATTTATTACCACTCTCTGAACTCACCCTTGTAGCCAGTTTTCAATCCATGTACTCACCCTATGGTCCATGCCAATGGACCTTATTTTGTACAGTAAAGGCTTATGGGGAACTGTGTCAAATGCTTTTGCAAAATCTAAATACACCACGTCTACAGGTCTTCCTTTATCTAGATGGCAACTCACCTCCTCATAGAAGATTAATGGATTGGTTTAGCAAAAACTATTCTTCATGAATCCATGCTGATTACTGCTAATGATACCATTCTCATTACTAAATCTTGTTTATAGTCCGTTATTATCCCCTCCAAGAGCTTGCATACTATTGATGTTAGGCTAACTGGTCTGTAATTCCCAGGGATGTATTTTGGGCCCTTTTAAAATATTGGTGCTACATTGGCTTTTCTCCAATCAGCTGGTACCATTCCAGTCAGTAGACTGTCAGTAAAAATTAGGAACAATGGTTTGGCAATTACTTGACTGGGTTCCCTAAGTACCCTCGGATGCAAGCCATCTGGTCCCGGTGATTTATTAATGTTAAGTTTCCCAAGTCTAATTCTAATTCTGTCCTCTGTTGGTCATGACAGTGCTTCCTGTGATGTGTCATAAGGATAAACCCCCGGTTACCCTTGTGAAGACTGAGAAGAAGAATAAATTCAATACCTTTGCCATCTCCCCATCCTTTGTAACCAGATGCCCTTCCTCATTCTATATGGGGCCAATATGGTCTGTCCTCCCTTTTTTACTGTTTACATACTTAAAGAATTTCTTGGGATTTTTTTTGCTCTCCTCCGCTAAGTGTCTTTCGTGTTCTATCTTAGCCGCCCTAATCTCACCCTTGCATTCGTTATAAAGTCTGAATGCTGATGATGATCCCTCAACCTTGTATTTTTTGAAGGCATCTTTTGCTTTTATATGCATTTTTACATTGGAGTTAAGCCATCCAGGACTTTTGTTTGCGCTTTTAAATTTATTACCCAATGGGATGCATTGGCTAATGCCCTTATTTAAATTGCTCTTAAAGCAAACCCATCTCTCCTCCATGTTCTTTGTTCCTAAGATTTATCCCAATTCATGCCTTCTATCAAGGTTCATAGTTTAGGGAAGGCTCTTTTGAAATTCAGTGTCTTTGTCTTCCCCTTATGTTTCTTATTTGTGTGATTTATACTGAAGCCAATTGACCTGTGATCTCTGTTTCCTAAATTGCCCTGTATTTCCACATCCGTGATCGGGTCTGTATTGTTGGTAATCAGTAAATCCAGTAACTATTTATTTCTAGTTGGTGCTTCTACCATCTGAACCATGAAATTGTCCTGTAAGATATTTAGGAACTGGCGAGCCTTAGACAAATGCGTGGTTCCCTACGCCCAGTCTATGTCTGGAAAATTAAAATCCCCCATTGTGATAACGCCTCCCATCCTTGCTGCTAATCCAACTTGTGATAGGAGATCCCTCTCCCCCTCCTCCCTCAGGTTAAGGGGCCTATAGCATACTTCCAGTATTATTTTCCCCTTAGCTTCATCCCTTTGGAGCTCTACCCAAAAGGATTCCACCTCCTCCCTAGCTCCCTTAGTGATGTCATCTCTCACATTCACTTGTACATTACTCTTAATATATAGGCATACGCCTCCCCCTTTTTTACCCTCTCTACCCCTGCGATAAAGGGAATACCCGTGCATGGTTGCCAGCCAATCATGAGAGCTGTTGAACCAGGTCTCTGAAATTCCCACAAAATCCAAATACTCCTCGTACAACAGTATCTCTAGTTCACCCATCTTGTCCGCCAGGCTCCTGGCATTGGTGAACATGCCACGTAGTTTAGACCGGTCACATACTATCCTCTTATTGGGTAGATTGCAATTATTCCGAGATTGCAACTAGGACTTGTTACTATACTTGCCTATACTATACTTACCTTGGGTTTATGTGCTTTAGTCACCCTACCACTAATGCCCCCAATACTACCCTCTGGAATATGTTCCGCGCTGATGATCTCTACCTCTGGGCCCTCCCCCCCATCACCTAGTTTAAAAACCCCTCTAACTTTTTGGCTATCTTTACTCCCAGCTGATCTGCACCCTCCTCATTTAGGTGCAGTCCGTCCCTTCTATAGTACTGGTGATCGACTGAGAAGTCGGCCCAGTCCTCCAGGAACCCAAACCCCTCCTTACTACACCAGCTCTTCAGCCACTTGTTTACTTCCCTAATCTCCTTCTCCTCAATTTAGCTCTCAAGTCCCTAAAATCGTTCTTTAGAACACTCCATCTGCCTCTGACTTTGTCATTGGTGCCAACGTGCACCATGACAGCCGGGTCTTCCCCAGCCCCTCCTAGTAATCTGTTCACCAGATCCGTGATGTGCCGAACCCGGGCGCCCAGTAGACAACATACAGTTCGGCATTTCAGGTCTTTGTTACAGATTGCCCTCTCTGTCCTTCTAAGAATTGAGTCTCCTACCACCAGAATCTGTCTTTCCTTTACCTTCGCTTCCCCCCCCACTCTCACTGGAGTTCTTCCCCCAGCAGCTAGGAGAGTCCCTCAGCTCCAGCAGTGCTATTCCCTGACTGGTTTCACCATAGTCACTCAATGGAGTGTACTTATTGGGATGATCCAGCCCTGGATCGGCCTCCCTGGCACTTCCCCCTCTACCCTTCCTGACTGTCACCCATCTACTCTTTCCTAGTGCCTGCACCTCTTTGTTTCCACCCGCCTCTGTGCTGGCCCCAGCCGGCACCTGCCGTGTACATTCCTGGCTCTCCTTTAGTATGGAGGGGCTTCTCAGTGCTGACAGTTGCTTCCCCAGATTCAGAACCTGGGCTTCCAGGGCAACGATGTGCTTACATTTTGCACAGCAGTATTTGCCCTCGATCGGATGATCAAGGAACGCATACATGCCGCAAGATGTACACCGAGTCGCATCTCCACACCCACCGGGCATCGTACCTCATAATTTAATGGGGATTGGGGATTATACCCTGTCCAAATTACCTAACAACTAGCTTCCTGACACTAATACTTAAGACAATACACAGGTACTCAACAAGACAATACACAGGTACTCACCGACCAACGTGCACTCAATACACAAGTACTAACGATCCACACACACTACTCAGACAACACTCAGGTACTCGCAATACACAGGTACTACCTGACACTAATACTCAATACAGCCCACGTGCACTCGCAGCACTCGTGTAATTACAATACACAGGTACACATTAACCACCCTACACAGGTACTTGATCCCTGTTACAACCTCTTGTTTTCAACTCTGGTTTTTTAACTCACCACTTAGTCCAGTTCCACTAACACTGGTTTTTTAACTCACCACTTAGTGCAGTTCCACTAACACTGGTTTTTTAACTCACCACTTAGTCCAGTTCCACTTGGTCTAAGTTCCAGCACGCTCAAAGATGAGCAGGCTCACAATGAGTTCTACAGAAGGTTATATAGGCCTCAAGCACCTGTGACCAATTAACCACTCCCCTTAATTAGTAGGCTGAAGGAAGCAAGAAAAAAAAAAGCTGTTTAAAAAGTGACAGAAAAGGGTGTTAAAAAGCTACAAGGAAAAGCCCCAAAAAGAACCTAAAAATGCAACCCAGCAATCACTAGCAGTCAAAAGCAAAACTTGTTCACACTCTCCACTCAAGGTCCCCACTGTTTAGCTTTCAACCAGCAGTCTGGTTCGAGTGTACCAATTTTTTTGGTTGTTTTTAGTATGTTTTAGTTTTGTTTTGTTGTTTGTATGTTTGAGCCTGGGTATTCCCAATAGGCTCTGTTTTTGTACCTCACACCTGAAAAACTGCAATAAAAACAATTTTCAAAAAAAAAAAGAAGACATACAACCAGTAAAAACATGGCAATGCAAACTTCAAACAGCAATCCAATTATCAACTAACTGTGATCTAATTAACCACTTGCTTCCTGCCCAGGCCAATTTTCTGCTTTCAGTGCTTTCACACTTTGAATGACAATTGTGCGGTCATGCAACACTGTACCCATATGACATTTTTATCAATTTTTTTCACACAAATAGAGCTTTCTTTTGGTGGTATTTAATCACCACAGCGTTTTTATTTTGAATTTTCTGCTAAATAAACGAAAAAGGACAGAAAAAAGAAAAACATTTTTCATAGTTTGTTATAAAATTTTGCAAACAGGTCATTTTTGTCCTTCACTGATGGGCACTGATGAGGCGGCACTGGTTGTGACTACACTGATAATCAGTGCCATGATTATCGGTGCCGATGTCCCTTTAAAGGAGTTGTAAAGTCTCATGGTTTTTTACCTTAATGCTTTCTATGCATTAAGGTGAAAAACCTTCTTTGCTGCAGCTGCCCCCCCAGAGCCCCCCTTTTTTCTTACCTGAACCTGATCGTTCCAGCGACTAGCATGAGCCCAGCAGTTCCAGCCACTGTCTCGGGTCCTCATTGGATAGATTGATAGCAGCATTGGCTCCCGCTGCTGTCAATCAAATCCAGTGACCCGGGGGCGGGCTGAGTCCTGCTGTCAATGGATGCAGCAGCAGGACTCGGCAGCGTGCCCCCATGGAAAGTGGCTCTTCGTAGGGGCACTCGATGAAGAGGAGGAGCCAGGAGCGCCGCCGGGGGACCCCAGAAAAGGAGGATTGGGGCCGCTCTGTGAAAAACCCTTCCACAGAGCAGGTAAGTACAACATGTTTGTTATTTAAAAAAAAAAAAAACGAAAAAAACCAAACCTTTACAATCACTTTAACGCAAGCCAGTTATCGTCTCTCTTTTTCTCTTTTCACACTGTCAGCGCCACCGCCTTGTGTTTACTTCCGTGATGAGCTGTCATTTGACACGGGTCATCACAGCCCAATCACAGCGGCCCTTTTCCCCCGATCTGTGATCAGCTGAGTCACACGGTCAGGTTGGATGTCCATGTACGCCCTCTCAGGAAAATAAGCCTGCGCTGTAGCTGTCTTCCTTGTAATCGGGAACAGCAATCTCGTGAGTTCTTCCTGTCAGTACTTCCCCGACACAATTAGAAACACACTGAGGGAACACATTTAACCGTTTTGATTGCGCTTTGTAGTTAACCCCTTCTCTGCCGGTGTAATTTATACAATGATCAGTGCTTTTTTTTTTTAACACTGATCATTGTATTGGTGTCACTGGGCCCCAAAAAGTGTCAATTAGCGTCAGATTTGTCCGCCGCAATGTCACAGTCCCGCTAAAAATCACTGATTGCTGCCATTACCAGTAAAAACAATGATACAAATTAAAAGTTCATAACTCTATCCCGTAGTTTCAGATGATATAACATTTGCGCAAACCAATCAATATACGCTTATTTAGATTTTTTTTTTACCAAAAATATGTAGCAGAATACATGTTGGCCTAAACTGATAAAGAAATTTTTTTTTTGTTTTGTCACACATACATTTAAATCACTAGCTCTTTTATTTATATATGATGGTAGTACAGCATATTATCCTCCAGTTAATCTCATGGTGACATTTCAAGCCTCATCGTACTCCAGCCTTGCCAAAGTGCCATTGAGGCTTGGACCATCTCCATGAGATCACCAGAGGATATTGTGCAGTATTGCTGCAATTTATCAATAAAAGAGATATATTGATTGAAATTTATGGTATTATTTTACCACCTGACTGGTATAAGAAGTCTTTCTTTAACCCAAGAAGAGCCAGCAGACTGGTGACCGATGCGTGAAGATTTTTTATTATTATGTACTTATCAGATTATTTAATATGTATAAACATAAACTACCTACACCAAAAATGCCTTTTCTGTATACTCATCTAATCACCAGGCCTGCAGGGTCATAAGGGTTTAAAGTGAAACCCCAGCCAGCTATATTAGCACTGCGCTGTGAGAAGCTCTGCTAGGTTTTCTTTTTTTGCCGTCCTTGCCATCATTGAGGAGGTTCTGTTTCATATTCTCCCCTGAAGATCATTATCAAGGGGATAGAAAGTAAGGGGACCTAAAATTTAAGTAATCCCCCAGTAGGAACACCTGTTCTGGTGACAGCTGCCAAAGATATATTTTTCATTACTTAGGAGAATTTTCTTTCTAACTTCCCATTGTAGCTCTGGGACAGGAAGTGAGATGAAAAATCCCCATCAGGGACACAGACATCAATATCAACCTGACAGTGGTTTTAATGCTTCATCACTATATCTAAAACTGCAAAAAAAAAAAAAACATTGACAGGAGTTCCCCTTAAAACTGAACTATAGAGAAATTTCTAAACTACCCGTGTAGTGGGGTTCCCCCTTCACTGCCAACCTGCAAGGGCTAAATGCTCTTTTTGCCCAGGTTACCATTAAAAAGCAGTTTTACTTACCATATCCCTTTGCTGGCTCAAGAGAAAAGGGATTCGCTGCTTCAGGTGTATGTAATACCTCTATTGGAACCAAGTAGGAGTTCTAGCCCCGGCCTGCCTCCGTGAAAACTTGAGAAAAAGAAGAAATGGCTGCACATCCAAAATAAAATGCCTTTTATTGAAAACGACCAGGATACACCAAGGACACCAGGTATTAGTCACGTAGACGTGTTTCACACATCAGACCTGTGCTTAATCATCATAGTAACAGTTAGGCGGTCAAAATAAGGAACAGCTGCACAATGTGATTGATAAATACGTATGTTAAGGAACCACTTTTATCCTCAAAAATAACAACTGTGCAAGTGTACAAAAACATTGTGTGTGTATATATACATATAAAATATACATACATAAATACATACAGCAATGTAAACACACATACCTAATAAGAAAAAGTCAACATAAATACATGTATACAGAACATATAAATTATTGCAGTGCAATTTATAATTTGTTGTTGTTACTACTAAATGGTGCATGAAAAATATAAAAATAGGGGTGCACTATGTTTGTTCTCCCATATTGAAGTTAGACACCATGTCTCTCATTAAAGTGCTTGTATCGATGAAGGTATTCAAACACCAAAAAGAGAAAGAACATATAAGAACAAAAGAAAACAAAACAAAACAAAATAGAATAAGAGAGGGAGGGAGAGACAGACCCTTAATGTGAAAAGACTGCCATGAAAAAAGGGGGCACAATAAAAGGTGCCCAAATATAAGCATAGACTATATAATAAAAGGAAATATGCAAAAAATGTATGTGGGTGAATGTGTGTAATATAAATTTACATGTATAAATGTAACGATAAATAAAATGAAAAAGAAAAGTGAATAAAAAATAATAAGATTAATATTAAAGGCGTTGTAAAGGTAATTTTATTATTTTTTTTAAATAACTAACATGTCATACTTACCTTCACTGTGCAGCTCGTTCTGCACAGAGTGGCCCCGAACCTGCTCTTCTGGGGTCCCTCGGCGGCTGTTTCAGCTCCTCCCCGCAAGAAATAACCACCTTAATGCGAGCTCCCGCATGGTGGTTAGTTGTTGCGGGCGCGCTCCCGTGATACAGCCGGCGGCTATAGCCGCTCGCTGTATCACTCGGCCCCGCCCCCCGGCGCGCCGCTTCATCGGATGTGATTGACAGCAGCGTGAGCCAATGGCTGCGCTGCTTTCAATCCATCCACTGCAGCCAATCAGCGACCAGGCTGAGCTGCAATAGAGATGACGAGAACGAGCAGCGGAGATTCGAGGCGTCAGGTAAGTAAAACGGGGGGGCTGGGGGCGGCGGTATTGTCAAAAGTTTTTTCACCTTAATGCATATAATGCATTAAGGTGAAAAAATTTTTACCTTTACAACCCCTTTAAACTTCTATATTTGTCTCAAACCAACAAGTCAACATAAACATGGAAATACAAGCTTGTAGCTCGAAACACGTAGCAATGTGTCCACCGTGGCATGCCACATATGATGTAAACATTCACCAATATGAGCAGCCTAAATGGACACACAAAGACGTGTAAACTTATTATTATTGTTATTATACAGGTTTTATATAGCGCCAACAGTTTGCGCAGCGCTTTACAGCATGAGGGCAGACATTACAGTTAGATTACAATTTGGTACAAGAGGAATCCGAGGGCCCGGCTTGTTAGAGCTTACAATCTAAAAAAGGAAGGGTCAATTGATACAAAAGGTAATTGCTGGGGGGGGATAAGCTGATGGAGGAAGTAAAACAGTGTATTAGAAGTAGGATAGGCTTCTTTGAAGAGAAGGGTTTTCAGGGATCGCCTGAAGATGGATAGATTAGGGGACAGTTGGACAGATTGGGGTAGGGAGTTCCAAAGGATGGGAGAAACTCTGGAGAAATCCTGGAGGCGACCACGGGAGGAGGTGACAAGGGAGCTAGAGAACAGGAGGTCTTGGGATGACCGAAGAGAGCGGCTTGGTTGGTATTTTGGGACTAGGTTAGTGATGTAGCTGGGGCCAGAGTTATGGATGGCTTTGTAAATTATTGTTAGTACTTTGAATTTTATTCGTTGGGTGAGTGGAAGCCAGTGGAGGGATTGGCAGAGAGGGGTGGAGGACACTGAATGGTTGGTAAGGTGGATGAGTCTTTCAGCGGCTTTCATTATGGACTGAAGGGGGGGTAGTCTATGTGAAGGTAATCCAATGAGATGGGAGTTGCAGTAGTCAAGCCGAGAGATGACTAGGGAGTGAATTAGAAGCTTGGTGGTGTCATTGGTTAAAAAGGGGCGTATTCTGGAAATGTGGCGGCATGATTTGGACAGGGATTGGATGTGGGCCTTAAAGGACAGTTCAGAGTCTAAGGTTACCCCTAGCACCCTGGCATGTGGGGACGGACTGATAGTTGTGCCATTGATCTTGACAGATAAGTCAGGGAGGGGGCACCTGGGGGAGGAAATATTAAGAGCTCGGTTTTAGATAGATTAAGTTTGAGGAAGTGGTTTGACATCCAGGCTGATATGTCTGTTAGTAGATCAGTGATGCGTGAAGAGATTGATGGGGTGAGCTGAGGGGCAGAGAGATAGATTTGGGTGTAACCTTTCTTATGTCAAGAAAGGCACATGTAAATCACATGTGCCTAAAACAAAATGAAAGGGTGGAATGTGTGCATAAAAATGTCCATGGATGGACAGATCAAAAGGCCAAAATGTCAATGCCTGAATGTCTGTATAGATAAATATAAACATAATGTAACATAATGTAACATCCGAATAAAGGCATGGAAAGATACAGCCATAATCAATTTGCAGATTCTTGAAAAGAAAACACCAGGGAAACCAACGTCTTAGAGGCGGTAAATCTATGGGAAACCTGCCAAAGCACATGTATGTGAAAATATATATAATCTAAATATATAATCTCGCGCTGATGGTGTGAGGGAAAAAAATAAAGGGTAATAAAAAAATGAATGAAGCTGCTATACACAAAGTGCTAAACACTTAGACATAGTGACAAAATATATAAATACAGCGCTCACAAAGACCCATGATAAGTGTAAACAAAAACATACAGTCCATATAAAACTAAAAAAGTGCTTCACAACTAATATGCAAAGTTGCAGAGAATTCTTCACATCTGGTGTGCAAAAAATGCAAAGAAAATGTTGCAGAAAAAATTTTCAGGCGTACCAAGACACCCCACATGCGTCCCCACTCACCAGATCACAATGACATCCAGCTTTTCAGTCTTGGAGTCTATACAGGCTTATAGCGATATCCAGAAGATGTCACAGGATGGCAGGTTCACTGATGAGATTTAGATGATAAACGATCCTTCAACGTTAATACTCAGCCATACAAAACAGGTACCCAGAAAGGAAAAAAGAGGGACCAATAGTGAAGTATTTTAAGAAAGAATATTTATTGCACTTAAAAGGATATACTTACAAAAGTAAGTTAAAATCAGGCATTGAAATTGTAAAAGGATGCAGCAAACACCGTTATTGGCGTTCCCACGAGACCAGAAGTGACGTCAGTCGTACCGGAAGTGCGTCACGTCAATGCATTTCACCCTCCCACAGGGTGTCATCAAAGGTTTTTTACATGATGACATCAGAGTGCCACCAACAGTGCGCCAAAGAAAAACATCTTTGGAGGACCAGTAACAGAGAGGTGAAGCCTGCAGGAGCAAGGGGAAAGGTAAGTAAAAATGAAGGTACCCTAGACCAGTGGTTCTCACCTCAGTCCTCAAGTACCCCCAAACAGACCATGTTTTCAGGTTTTCCTTTATTTTGCACAGCTGCTTTAAATCAATATCCATGACATGGAATTGATAAGAGCTATTTCATCTAAGGGAAGTTCCCAAAACATGGCCCATTGGGTGTACTTGAGGACTGAGGTTGAGAACCACTGCCCTAGACAAAAGCATGCATGTAACCCTTACAGTGCTGGGGTAGCCTTACTGCAAGGGTAGTAATGAATTTACCCCAAGTCATTCAAGAACACGTTGCAAAAACAAGAGAAGAACACAACAGCTTCCTTTTGCAGCTTCACTCTTCGTTCCTTTTATCAGGAGTAATAGGCTGTAGGCCAGAGATCCAGTATTGCTTTAGTTTTCTTTCCTCTGTTCAGCGGTGGAATTATATAGACGTTCAGCATAGCCCATAGCAGACAGATTCTCACTTTTTACTTTTTTGTGTTGCACAGGGTCAGTGAAAAGGAGGATCTGATTGGATGCTGTGCTGGTCCTGCTTTTGTCTGTAGCTGCTGTTCTATGCCCCATCATGTTTTTCTTTTTTTTTTTTTTTTTTCAGGATGCCTTGTTTTTCCTAAAGGACTTTTTCGCAAGCCTGTCTGCAGAAGTGGAAATATTGGTGACCCCGGATCCTGAAGGTAAAATGATTCAAAGAATCACATTTTTCACTAAACTAAGTTTTTATATAAAACGATTTATTTGGATCAGTAAAAGGAACAGTCCTTACTATCAATGTGAAGTGCTTGCGCTGATGGTTGCTGCCTTAATAGAAATTCAAAGTCTTCTGAACCCCCCACATCCCTGCAGCAGTAATCTCCCGGTGCTGCTGGGGGATTATTAGAGCTGAGGGACCTTTGACAGGCACTCGTCAAGAGGACTGACTATGCCCTCCCTTTTCCGCCCCTTCTTCCTCCATTCATAGATGCTATACCATAGCCTCCATGCATGCAAAGCTATCTATGAATGGAGGGCAGGCAGATAAATGAAAGGTCCACCCCCCCCCCCCCATTCTTTAATAGGATTTGCATAAAAGTGATGGCTGAAAAAGACCAAGAGGTCCATTGTGAATTTTAATATTATCTGCCTAGAGTTCAGCTGTAGCATTGTTAAAGAAAGCTCCATGATTAATAAATATATTTCCCATATACGCCTTCTAAAATCTCATCACACTACTGTTCTGGCCATTTATGATGATCCTTCAGATTTTTGTTATATAGTGTATTACAGGCCATACTGTCTCCGCTTTATTACAAATACTACACAAAGGCCACAATGCATTGCTTAAATAGCCAGTAGTCAAGTGCTCAGTGACTGTCCATGGAAAGACCAAGCTTTACAAAGAAAATGGAAAATTGTATACTCACCTTTCCGTAATTTTCCTTTCCTGTCGCATCTCATGGCAGCATACACCTATGGGTTGTGGCTCCGCCCCCGCAACCTGATAGGACCACGTAGCTATTAAAGTCTGAGAGAGCCCCTGCCCCAGCATTCTCCGTGTATATATACCTCACCTCAGATGGGTGGGCATTTGTATGCTGCCATGAGATGCGACAGGAAAGGAAAATTACGGAAAGGTGAGTATACAATTTTCCGTTTTCCTGTCGCATCATGGCAGCATACACCTATGGGGAATAACTCGCAAACTGGGTGGGTATGAGCAAAAGATACGTTTTTTTATTTAGAAGGTATTGAGGAGTTAGCCTGAATAATTGCTCTCCCAAATTCTACCGTGGACAATCTAGCGGAGTCCACTTTATAATGAGAAATAAAGGTGGTTTTTGAAGACCAAGTGGCTGCTTTGCAGATGGTTTCGGCTGATACCCTGCAGTAGGCCGCCCAGGAGGTCGCCATTGCCCTTGTGGAGTGTGCCCTTAAGCCCTCAGGTACTCGTGCGTTGTTAGATGCGTAAGCTCTCTTAATGATCTTCACCAACCATGCTGCGATGGTGCGAGAGGTTGCTGCTTGTCCTCTTCTAAACCCATGAGGAATGACCAGTAGGTCCTCTGTCTTCCTCAAATTGCTGGTTGCCAAGAGGTAGGCCTGGATATTCGACTTTATGTCAAGCGGATGTGGATCACCCTGTTCTGTGGAGAGGGTGGGGAGACATAGTTCTTGGTTAAAGTGGAAAGATGATGACACTTTCGGGATGAAGCGATCCGATGGTTTTAAGACTACTTTGTCTGGATAGAACATCAAGTATGGTTCCTTAGCCTGTAAGGCTTGAATTTCCGATACCCTTTTAGCTGATGTAATTGCTATTAGGAAAGTGACTTTGAGAGTTAGGTCCCACAGGGAAACATTCTCTAACGGAAAAAATGGCTCATGGGATAAGGCTTCCAACACTACTGAAAGATCCCATGTCGGGAAGGAAGGTTTCCTAGGTGGTCTCAACTTTAGGCAAGCCTTCTGAAATTGGATGATGAGAGGTTCTTGAGCCCATTTCACTCCTGTCATAGCGGATAGGGCTGATACATGTACCTTCAGGGTACTAGACCCAAGACCTTTATCTAGACCTAACTGGAGAAACTCGAGGATCTGAGCAACTGATGGAGATGCCGGGTTCCAGGATTGCTGTTGTGCGATTAAGAGAAAACTCTCCCAGACCCTTTTATAGGTTTTATTGGTCGTGGATTTTCTGGCCTGGAGGAGAGTGTCTATCACTTTCTGGGAGCAACCTTGGACTAAGAACCTAGTCCTTTCAATCTCCATGCTGTTAGATGCAGCCTCTCCGGAAATGGGTGAAGGAGTTGCCCCTGCGACAGTATATCCGCTGTCATTGGGAGTGTCAGTGGTTCTGCTGTGCTCAATTGGAGGAGCGTCGTAAACCATGGACGTCTCGGCCAAAATGGGAGGACTGCTAGCACTGTGGCTTTCGACCTCTTGAGTCTGAGTAAGAATCTCGGAATGAGTGGCGTTGGCGGAAATATGTACCCCAAACGGAAGTTCCAGTCGTGTTGTAGGCAATCCGTGCCTTCTGCCGATGGGAAAGGAATTCTGGCTAGATATCTCTGGCATTTCGTGTTGACCGGTGTTGCCGCCAGGTCTATATCCGGTATCCCCCAGGTTTGGGTTATGAGGGTAAAGGCTTGGTGACTTAAGGCCCACTCGTTGTTTGATACAAAGGTCCGACTTAGAGAGTCGGCTAGTTGATTTTGGACTCCTGGGACATACGCTGCCGTTAATCCCGACAGGTTCAGCTGTGCCCACTCGAAGACTGGACGGACTTCCTGCATCATGGAGCGACTCCTGGTGCCCCCCTGCCTGTTGATATAGGCAACTGCCACTCTGTTGTCCAATTTTAGCAGGACCTCTTTCCCCCTGAGGAGGGGGCTGAAGGCTAACAGAGCTTGGAAAGCTGCTTTCATCTCCAATATATTTGAAACCACGTTCTGTGTTCTGAATGTCCAAAGGCCCTGGACTGCGTGATGGCGGTAGTGTGCCCCCCAGCCCTTCAGGCTGGCGTCTGAAGTGATTATTTCCTGAGGAAGAGGGACTATATGCCTGCATCTCTTCAGATTGTTCAATCTGGTCCACCACCAGAGTGATTGTTTTATTTCTTTTTGGACTATGATTGGCTGAGACAATGATACCCCGTTCCATTGTTTTAACAGTGATGCTTGCAGAGGTCTGGTGTTCCATTGGGCCCATTGTACCATTGGGATGGTTGCTGAGAATGACCCCAGTATGCTGAGGTACTCCCGGGCTGGTAGTGTGGTAGAGGCTAATAACTTTCTTGCCTTCTGAATGAGGCTGGGAATTTTTTCCCGCGGAAGTTCCACCGTATTGAGACGGGTGTCTAGTTCCGCCCCCAGGAATAGCATTCTCTGAGTGGGCTGCAGATTGCTTTTCCCCCAGTTTATGATCCAGCCGAAGTTTTGTAGGGTGGTAATCAGAATGGATCGATGCAGTAGAAGGGAATCCTGATTGTCTGCTAGCAAAAGGATGTCGTCCAGGTAATGATGGACTCTCAATCCTTGTTCTCTTAGTAAGGCTATTACTGGCAGTAAGATTTTTGTGAATGTCCTTGGAGCGGTGGAGATCCCGAACGGGAGACTTCGGAATTGAAAATGATGGAGACCTACCGCAAAGCGGAGAAACTTTTGGAATGAGATGTGAATGGGGACGTGCAGATAGGCGTCTTGTAAATCGACGGAAAGCATCCAATCCCCGATATTCATGGCCCGAAGAATTGACTGGAGGCTCTCCATTTTGAATGTCTCGACTAAGATTGAGCGATTGAGATTCTTTAGATCTAAGACAGGACGTAGATCCCCCGATTTCTTCTTCACCAGAAACAACGGGGAGTAGAATCCCGTTGACCTTTGGGATATTGGAACTTCCACTATGGCTTCCTTTTGTAACAGGTCTTGGACGTATTTTGTCAGTAGCATCCTTTTTTCCCGGGATGCCGGTAATCTGGTTACAGAGAATTGGTCTCTTGGAGCCCGTGTCTTGAATTTCCATTTGTGCCCGAACTGGACAGTGTCTATCGTCCATGGGTCCTTTATTGTATCCGCCCAGACCTGCTTGAAACTCATGAGTCTGGCCCCCACTAAAGCTGGTTGGGCGGACGCACCTTCAAAAAGACTTTTGTTCCCCTGTGGCAGGGGTCTTAGACTTTTGGAGCTTGAGGAATGATGACTGGGGATTCTTCCAGTTCCTCCTATACTCTTTTCCGGGCCTGTAGGATCTTGCCTCTCTGTATTTATCTGGCAGATTTCTTCTAGAAACCGGTGGTCTCTGCTGTCTGGGCCTCCTATCTGAAGGGATGAGTCCCAATTTTCCCCCCGTGACTTTAGAAATAGCCAAGTCCAGTTTTTCTCCAAAAAGGTTTACGCCATCAAAGGGTATTTTACACCAATTGGATTTTGAGGAGGGATCTGCCGACCAGGGTTTTAACCAGAGCGCCCTTCTGGCCATTACTGAGCTTAACATTGCTCTTGAAGTGGTTTTAATTATATCCACAGAGGCTTCTGCGACAAAGTCGCCTGCAAGACTAAGTTCTTGGAGGGCTGAGATAACTTTCTCCTGCTCCATTCCTTCTGATACCAGCTTCTCGGTCATCGTGGACCAGCTTGAGATAGCCTTACCGACGGCAGCCAATGCTATTGCTGGCCTGCAAGCGCCACCTGCCGAGAGGTAGGTTCTCTTAAGATCCAGATCGATCTTTCTATCCAGGACATCTTTTAATGTGACTGCATCCTCTATTGGAAGTGTTACGTGCCTGGCGAGGCGCATTAGAGAAGAGTCGACCACTGGAGGAGATATTAGTGGGTTGACGTTAGGCTCTTTAAGTGGATAGAGCTTTGATAATCTGTTGCTGAGGCCAGTTTTTTTCTCTGGCTTTTGCCACTCATCCTTAATTAGATCCTCAAGTTCCTCAATGAACGGGAAGTTCTCTGTGTCTTTTTTAAGATTTGGAAAGTATTTCCTCACTTTTTGAGGAGTTTCTTTTTCTTCCACCCAGTCGATCGCCTCTTTTACTGACTTCACGAATGGGTCGATCAGTGAGAAGTCGAAGCCGGTGGATGCCTGTAGATCATCAGTGTCAGAGAGAGGGTCTGACGTCTTTGATGATGATGGGGCAGTGGATGAGGTACTTTGTATAGGTCTGCTGGCCTCTGGCTCTGCGACTTGTGGTGGTTCGATTGGTTCTCTTGCCTCTGTTTCTCTGTCCTTAGTTGCCTCAATGAAGCATGTGTGACAGGCTAGTTTGTCTGGAAGTGCTGTAGCACCGCAAATCCAGCAGGAGTTCCCGGGTGGACGGGAAGGCTGGGTGACAGGAGATTTCCTGCGCGCAGGGGATTTCTTGTGGTGGGAGCGACTATGCCTTGATCTTGATCTGCTCCTCCTGCGACTTGAGCGGCTTCTGCGACTTGAGCGACTTCTGCCACGCTCTGAGCGACTCTGCCTGTGGCTTGAGCGGCTCCTTCTTGAAGGCTCCCCTCGTCTTGAATGTGACGATCTGGAAGACCTGGTGGGGCTGTTCAATTTAAACAGCATTAGTGAGGGCTCTCTTTTTTCTTCCTCTTAATACTTACCCATCATCCCCTCTTACCTAGTAGGCTGGCGATGGTCTACCTGGGCAACGGTCTCCATGAAAGGTGATGAATCAACCTATAATATATAGGTGGCTTAGCATGCATGGGATAGCAGATAGTAAACAAGCAAAGAAAAAAAACACCATAGATCTTACCTGGGCGTGGAGATAGCAAGAGAGAGACAGGGTAGTACAGCTGGGTAGAGTAGCAAAAGAAATCCGGTCAAAATTCCTCCTTACAGGTTCAGGAGAGAAGAGACAAGAAAATGCTGACATTACAGCGTTTTTAAACTTGCCGCCGTCGCGGCGGTGATGACGTTACGCTCGCGCATGCTCAGATGTGCTCCGAGGCCTCCGACGCCATTTTGGAAGCTGGAAAGTGGGATGCCTTGACGAGATACCGCTGTTTGCGCATGCGCGAGGAGCTGAGACGCTCGGCGCTAGGCACAGAGAGCGGAGGGGGGACAAGCTGGAGCTATGGAGACAGACAGGAGGGGAAGTTACCCACAGGTGCACTGAAAGGAGCTGGAGACCGCTGCGATCCATAAACCTGTTTAAGTTTTGTAATGTATTGTAACATACCCCTGAGACCATCAGAGTGGGGTTCCTTCCATTGAGCTCATTTAGAGGCTGTACAGGATAGGACTTCCACCCAGGAGAGGCTAGAACCTGGCTGGGGCGAATGTTTAGGTAAGGGATGCATGTTTTCGGTCCTTGACAGGTGAGGAAAAAAAGGAGAATGCTGGGGCAGGGGCTCTCTCAGACTTTAATAGCTACGCGGTCCTATCAGGTTGCGGGGGCGGAGCCACAACCCATAGGTGTATGCTGCCATGAGATGCGACAAGAAAAGGGCATATACAGTGCATTTAAAAAGTATTCATACCCCTTGAAATTTTCCACATTTTGTCATGTTACAAACAAAAAAAACATACAAACATTTTTTTTACAAATAAATATCTAAAAAGTGTGGCATGCATTTGTATTTAGCCCCCTTTACTCTGATACCCCTAACTAAAATCCAGTGGAACCAATTGCCTTCAGAAGTCACCTAGTTAGTAAATAGAGTCCATGTGTGTGTAATTGAATCTTGGTATAAATACAGCTGTTCTGTGAAGCCCTCATAGGTTTGTTAAAGAACCTTAGTGAACAAACAGCATCATGAAGGCCAAGGAACACACAGGGATAAAGTTGTGGAGAATTTTAAAGTGGGGGGGGGGGGGGGGGTGGTAGCTGAATACAAATGCACGCCACACTTCTCACATATTTATTTGTAAAGAACGTTAAAAAAAAAATTTCCTTCCACGTCACAATTATGTGCTACTTTGTGTTGGTCTGTCATATAAAATTCCAAATGACCACAGTGTGTTCTCCTGCTTAGTGTAGTCAGTTGGGACTGGCAGGAACACCAGGGGTTTCACACAAAGGAAGCAATACAAAGAGAACAAGAGACTTTCTCATACAAGTACATGGTACAGCAGGCACACATCAGGAATATGAAATGCTGGGGTAACAAACACTTTAAGGTCATTACAAAGGATAAGGGGGTTCCGGGGAATATTCGATTGCCTTGAGGGGCCAGGAAGGATCCCCCCCCCCCTGCTGGAGCAAATTGGATCATGTTTTATATGATTTTTTTTTTGCCTTTCTCTGCATCAAATGAGGGTTATAGAATTGTCTATACTGTATGGAGGTTTTCTATTATTTATTTTTTATTGGTTTAACTAAATAGACTTGTGTCCTTTAAAAAAAAAAAAAAAAAACTTTACCATGTAACAATTGTTGTGCAAATGACAAAATTCGGAATCATCCATATATGAAACCAGTATTTTATTTCTCATGTGGAAGACTCTGAGATACAATAGCAGTTTGTCCTTGCTCTTGAATTTTCAGTGAAGAGAGCACCGGGCTCCGATGTCACATGCAGTATGCCAAAACATCTGAACAAGCACAATCGAGTTCCAGTGATTTCAGTAATAGGTCAGAACCAGACGATGAAAAACGGTGATGTGAATTTTACAGAGTTCAGTGACAGCCCGGAAACTTTGAAGGATGATACTTCTTTCAATGACCAGCCTGTATTTTTCCGGTATGTTCCTTAAGGAGTGAGCATAGTACTTTTGTGCATGTTGTATGATGGTTGATGATAAAAATAGATAAATCCACTTGTGCTTAGGTAAAAAATCAATAGTAAGCAGCTAGCACAACTTGTAGGCAGCAAACATATACAGCGGGTAAAATAAGTACTGAACATGTCACTATTTTTCTAGGTAAATATATTTCTAAAGGTGCTAATGACCTGAAATTTTCACCACATGTCATTAACAACCCATGTAATCCATACATTCAAAGACACCAAAACAAATATGTTCAGAAACGAAGTTATGTGTAATAAAATGGAATGACGCAGGGAAAATGTAATGAACACTTGAAGGAAGGGGTTTGCAAAAAGGCACGGAAAGCCAAGACACCAGTGGAAACCTATCAGTAATTAGAAAGCAAAAAAGCTCCCTCAAGACCTTTGCAACCTTGTTGCAAAACATACTGATGGCATACTGATTGATTACAGAAGGATTTCTAAACGTCTGAATGTTTCAATGAGCAGGTGCTCCTCACAAGATTTCTGACAGAGGAGTAAAAAGAATTACCAGAAGAGTTGTCCAAGAGCCAAGGACCACTTGTGGAGAGCTTCAGAAAGACCTGAAATTGGCAGGTACAATTGTTTCAAAGAAAACAATGAGTAATGCACTCAACCACCATGGCCTATTTGCACACTCGCCACGCAAGACTCCATTGCTGAGGAAAAAGCATGTTGAAGCTCATTTAAAATTTGCTGCACAGCATTTAGACAAGCCTGTGAAATACTGGGAGAATATAGTCTGGTCAGATGAAACCAAATTTGAACTCTTTGGATGCCATAATGCACACCATGTTTGGGGGGGTCAAATGACACTGCACATCACCCCCCAATACCAACAGTGAATTTTGGAGATGGGAACATCATGGTGTGGGGATGTTTTTCACCATTCAGTACTGGCAAACGTCATATCATTGAAGGAAGGATGAATGGAAAAATGTAGCAAGATATTCTTGATAAAATCTGCTGCCATCAGATGATGAAGATTAACGAGGGTGGATATTTCAGCAAGACAATGATCCAAACACGAAGCCAAGGAAACTCTCAATTGGTTTCAAAGAAAGAAAATAAAGCTGGTAGAATGGCCCAACCAATCACCTGACTTGAATCCAATAGAAAATCTATGGAAAGAACTAAGGATCAGAGTTCATAGAAGAGGCCCACAGAACCTTCAAGATTTGAAGACTGTTATGCCCCGTCGACTCGGTCGGATTTTCCGACGGAAAATGTTTGATGGGAACTTTTTGTCGGAAATTCCGACCGTGTGTAGGCTCCATCGGACATTTTCCATCCGTCACACAAAATTTGAGAGCTGGTTCTCAAATTCTCCGACAACAAAATCCCTTGTCGTAAATTACGATCATGTGTACACAATTCCAACGCACAAAGTTCCTCGCATACTCGGAATCAAGCAGAAGAGCCGCACTGGCTATTGAACTTAATTTTTCTCGGCTCGTCGTACGTCACCGCGTTCTTGACGTTCGCAATTTCCGACCAACTTTGTGTGACCGTGTGTTTGCAAGACAAGTTTGAGCCAACATCCGTCGGGAAAAAAAACATGGATTTTGTTGTCCGAATGTGCGATCGTGTATACGGGACATTCGTGTGGAAGAATTGGACAAAATCACACCTGAGCAATGCATGTGACTAGTTTCTCCATACAAGAGGCGTCTTGATGCAGTCATTACCAACAAAGGATTTTGAACGAAGTATTAAATACATTTCAGTTATCGTGTTCAATACTTTTTCCCTGTGTCATTCTATTTTATTACATATAACTTTAATTTCTGAACTTACTTGTTTTGGTTTCTTTGTATGTAATGATTGCATGGGTTGTTACCAACATGGTAAAGTTTCATGTCAATAGCACCTGTAGAAATATATTTACCTAGAAAAATGGTAACATGTTCAATACTTATTTTACTGTACATTTTTTTTATAGAAAAGATGCAATGTTTTCAAGCAGAATAATTGCATGAACAAATATACATAAAAGAAAAGTCCATAGTAAGTGTCCACAAATTGATGAAATCACCTGAAGTGTGCTCAGAGATCATGGAGTGATGTCAAAAAAGCCTGTTTCACCTTCAATGAGAACATGCAGCCTCTTACCGCCAGATATTGATCACCAGATGATAAGCGGTTATAAACGCTCATGCAGCATATCCATACAACCGATCCCCATGATCACCTGGCACTTGTACTTGTGGAATACCACAGACACACTTTCCAGGTTAAAGGTCACTGCGCCAAGACAAGGGATCAATTCCCAAAGACCTATATATATCAAAAAAGGGAAGAGAGCCGCTTCATGGTCTAGTAAAAATGGTCACTCGCATATTAAAAAAACTCTATTACATATATCAAAGCAGATTCAACATGTTACAAAGATTAAAAGTTTCAAACCAACGAGATGGCCGCAATGCAATGATGTCACGCGCCTTAGCTCCACCCTATGCGTTTTGTCATCAATTGACGCTATTAGGGGCTTATACAAATAAGTTTTGCTGCAGTATTTTGGTTTCCATGGTGTGCTAATTCAATTAACATATATTGAGTCATTGGCCTATGACAGTGGTCTCCAAACTGCAGCCCTTTGCTTGCCTTTATCCAGCCCTTGAGCATTATTCCTGCCACTGACTCCAACAATAGGGCAATATTCCCCCCAGCGACACCAATTATTTCTACTTCTAATACCAAAGATCAGGCATTGTTTACTTCTACTGTGCACAGTCTGGCCCCCATAAAGTCTGAAGGACAGTAAACTTGCCCTTTCTTTAGAAAAGTTTGGAGATCCCTGGTCTATAAGATAAGACCTTTTGTGATTTAATCACCCATTACTTTAAGGCTTCATTCACATGGGCAATACATATCTGTACACATGAGGGAAGAGCCGTCTTTGCCCACATGGGATGCACAGATGTTCCATGCATCTGGGTACAGGTAGTCCCATTCATGTCTATTTGACATCGGTGCAGGTGCATGCCCGCAAATGCACACTGTCGGTGTTTGGAGACACACACCCGCACAGCTGTCAAATTGGTACCAGCGGCAGTGCATCCTCTAAATCTCAGTAGAAATTAAAGAGGCTGCCTTACAGGGATGCATGGAAAACCTGTGCATCCCGTGGGGCCAAGGAGGGCCCTTCACATGGGTGGATTAAGATATAATTATTATTGTTTAGGTGTGCAGACCTTATCATATTGTTGGGGTCGAGCAGGCGTCTGTAGGTTCACGTCCACTCCACCCATGGTTTTCAGGTTTACGCAATGGAGTAATTTATGTGTCTTGATCCACTGGTTTCTTTTTGTGCATTCTTAAAAATTAAAAAAAACAGGGATGGTGGCACAGGCCAGTGCCTGGCAGCTTTTGAGTTGTAGCGTTTTGAGCCCTGTTTTCAGTTTCTACCAGGGACACTATCTGACGTGGAGGTTATGGGGTTTCCTATTGATAGGTTTATGGTTGCAGTCCTATTAGTACTAATAGGTTAATTAGCTTTTGACCTAAAGTGCAACTAAAAGTGAGAGAAAATTGACGTTTTTTCAAGTCGCTGGAACAGGAACAGAAGGGAAATCTTCAAATGGGGTACACTTGTCTTGGTGATTTTCTCTCACTTTCTGTTCTGTCAACAGGATGGGAAGTAAAGGGAAATCCCTCCAGTGGAAAAAAAAAAACTGATGGGTTTTAGCCATTCCTTGTTTATCCATAATAATAAGAAAATTGTTTTGACTTTAGATTCCCTTTATTTGGCTGTAATAACTGCTTGTAATAGGGACATTTGGCTGGCCATGAATGGTCCAATCAGATTCACCCTTAGATTGCCTAATGGGTAAGTTACACAAGAAAGTGCCAAATCACAGTACTACAGATGAAAGGTGGATGTCTCGTCTTCCTCTCAGGGACATTTGTCTATGTTTAGCTTTAGATTGTAAGCTCTTTCTGCAACAGAGACCCTGCAATACATGTGCAGTTTTGCCTTTTATAAACCCCTGTAATGTGCATTTACTGATTACTTTTGTCACCTGTTGTTCAGAGAATTCCGATTCACCTCTGAAGTTCCCATAAGACTGGATTACCATGGAAAACATGTCTCAATGGATCAGGTAGGGATTCGGTGTGGGGGGAGTAATAATGTTTATGTAAGCTGTTCTGCTGAATATGACTCCAAAAAAAAAAAAAAAACACACGGCTTGTGGGTACCTGGGTCACAGCAGGTGGTCTGGGTGTGGACAGAATCTTCCTTTCAATGTTTGAACACAAATAGAGAGAGATCAGATAGGGCAGGTGGATGGGTTGGGGGCTGGACCTACCTTCCACTGTTTTGTGAGCACCATTGAAGAGGGACCAGATAGGGCACGTGGTCAGGGTAGAAGATCGGTCCTCCTTCCACTTGTCTGAGCAGAAATAAGGAGGTATGAGATAGGGCAGGTGGTCAGCGTGGAGGTGGGTCCTCCCTTCCACTATTGTCTGAGCAGAAACAAGGATGTACCAGATAGGGTAGGTGGTCGAGTGGACATGAGTCTCCCTTCCATATCTGTCTGAGCAGATATGAGGAGGTACCAGATAGGGCAGGTGGTCAGGGTGGAGGTGGGTCCTTCTTTCCACTATTGTATGAGCAAAATTTAAGAGGGATTCAATTTTATTATAGATGCACAGATGCTATAAAGTACACCATACACAAAATACTTTGCTTTAGATGGTGATGGGGTTGGAATCAGAAGAGCCCTGGTTACACAAGCACACCCACTTGCTGCTGCTGCTGCTGGCTGACTACAGCAGAAATCCTGACAATTAGGAGCTCCAAACCTATCATCTCACAAAAAGCCCGGATGGGATACAGGACATGGGGGAATTGGACAGCTGCTTGATAACCGCAAACATCAGTCAATAATCAATTATATTTATAGTCTTTTAAAGCCTCTTTGGTGGCAAACAGAATGTCTAAAGCGGGGCAGAGCTAACCAGGTTAGTCATGCACCTGCAGATAACCATAAATATGGGACCCTGGTGCAATATGCATGTATTATGTACTAAAAGTATATGTGTAGCCATATGCTGTCTGTGTTCCCGCTAGGTAGATTAACCATCTCTATTTGTCCTGTTGCATGGTCACTGGGACAGAAGTTGATAGGACATCCAAACTCTCATTGTTGTCACCAGAACAAGAGTTGAGAGTAAATATTCTAGTGGGGACCCTTGCTCCCAGCTGTGGAATAAGGTCCTTTAGTACCCAGAATGAAAAGGTCAAAGTGCGCCCCCCGAGCTGTGAGCTACTTCAGTTCAGCAGCATAGGTTGCAGGTCCTACCATTTTTGCATGTTCCCGGCCCTGCTTGTTCCTGTGATGACTATGAAATTCTCCTTACTTGGTTGACATTTCTTAACACTTCCTTTTGTGTCTCCAGCACAGGAAGTAAAGGAATATCCCCCAATGAGACACAACAAAAAATAAACTGACAGGGTTTTAATCCTTACCTACTCTATCCAAAGCCAAAAACTTTTATTATCTAAGTTCTTTATTTTCCACGCAAAGTTTTGTGTAATGGAAAAATGTTACACAATGCAGTGTACTAATTGATGCCAGGAAAGTGGACAATAAGGTCAGTGTGGACATTTATGGATGAGTCAAGCAGAGATTGCGTAATATGTTTCCAAATATTCAGCGTCTTTCAGCTAGACTGGTCACCCTGTGCTGAATACATCCCATTCCATTTTATATGAGCCTCTCCATTTCACTTCTTGTGTTTTGTGTTCCTAGTGTACGTTAACTGGAATATTGATTGGCCTGGCCCAGCTGAACAACTCAGAACTAAAGCTGAAGAGGCTTTGCTATCGGCATGGGTAATATAAATTTTGAATAATACACAACCGTAAATCTGACCTGAGTGGGCAAAGTACAAGTTTAATTGAAGCAAATAGTAGCATAAAATTGTCCATTTGGGCAAAAGAGACACTTGGATGGGGGAATGGGGGTGAAATCAATAAAACAATATTCAGAGAAATTTAACATTGTTAGGATGATGAATTGTAAACCCCCCCCCCCCCCCCCCCAACCCAGTAGACATGTTCCCTCTTCTTCCCCTGCCTATAAATTCCTGAATGCTGTACGGTGCCGTATGATCTGCATAGACCTCAGTGTGCCTTTTTCATCCAAAAAAAAAAAGGTCTTTATTCATTTTGTATTCAACAGCACACTACACTTACAAAGTCACCTGTTTTTAATGTATTTTTCCATTTTTTTCCTCTGCAGTCTATTGGGTGTTGATAAACTTTTCTCCTATGCCTTTAACGAATGGCTGACGGACATTAAGAAGAACCAGTTGCCAGGAATTCTGGGAGGAGTGGGGCCGATGCATTCTTTGGTTCAACTTGGTAATTATTTTGTGTTTAGGGTGTTCAAATTACAGGAAGTATGTGTGTGAGATAAGTACCATAGACAGCAATCTCATTGGTGCAGGGAGGGTGTCTTCATACAATTTTGAATTTAAAGATTTATTAAAGGCTTAGGGGTTTGCACAGAGCACCCCTGATCCTCCTCTTCTCGTGTCCTCCGCTGGTGCTCTGGGCTCCTCCCCCTTGCAGTGTCCCCCAATAACAAGCGGCTTGCTATGGGGGCTCTCATGCATGCTCACTCTTGGCTTCGCCCGCCCCCACTCCTTCCTCACTGGCTGTGATTGACCTTGGCTCCTGCTGCTGTGTCTCAGCCAATCAGGGGGTAAAGAACCAATAGAGCAGCCACTCTTATGCAAATTGCTGGATTGGGCTCTGGTAATAATTAACGGGGCTGCGGGAGGGAGCTGCATACTGAAGGTTTTTTACTACCATGCATAGAATATGCGGCCCCACTGCACTGGGCTTCTTTTTCGTAGGGCCACATATTTACATATCATCGAGAGCCCCGGGCCCCGTTCTAACGATCGGGACCCGGAATGGCTGATTCCTGGTCACCTGATCACTGTGATGGCCTATGATTGGCTATCATAGTGATCAGTCACTGTGAAGCCCACCCTCCGTGTTTTTGGCAGATATATTGTATCATTCTCTTTTCGTGTCGGTGTGTTTTTAGGTAGGGAAAAAAAGCAAAATGTGCACTATTGTTTCTGGGCTGCACTATGGGTACAACCAACAGCTAACCTACACATATGTGGTATCACTTCGATTGTCAGAAGCAGGAGAATTTATTTTGGGTTGTTCTTTGGTGGTAGGTTATTGCAGTAGCAAGAAATAAGCAGTTCAATAAAAACAAAAATATTTTTTTTTTACTATTTTGGGACAGTTTTCCTTTGATGATAATAATAAAAAAAAGGGAGGAGGAAAAGTAAAAAGGGGACTGTAGATGTGCCACAAAAAGAACATACACTAATTGAATAAAATTTTTTTTTTTTTTACAAATCTCTATTACACTATTAAAAACATCATAAAAGTGCAGATCATGATTGCCACATGCAATTATATTTGTTTGTCACATGTATTTAAGTCCAAATTGGCAAAATGGATCAACGCATTTCACAACATTCTCCTCAGAATCCACACCTTGATAAATGAAACTAAAAAGAACCTAAAAGAATTCAGAGGGCTCATGTACCATAATTGATAGTATAGTGATGTCAGATTTTAGTGTCTGAAATGATAGGGCCTAATCAAGGAGGTATTGGGTATAAAAAATCAAATTCCCACTAAATTACACTACCCAAAAAGATTCCAAGAGTATAGAACATACAAAGGTATGGCTTACGATGCCTGAGATGTAACGTAGGCTCCACACAGCCCCAATATAAGATGTCATATCCACCAATACAGCCACATGGCCTCTCAAAATGGTGTCCAAACATACACACTTTACCTGCTGCTGAACATTACTCCGATCCTCCAACTCCAATCCTTCTGGATGATCATAATGGTCCCTCCAGCTGACCTTTACATCATTACAGGAAGGATACAGTAGTGACATAGAAGTTAAAGGTGGGGGGGGGACCCGTGAGACCTGCTGGAAGAGTCAGTTTATCTGAGAACTTTAGAAGATTTCTCAGGATTGAAGAGGATGGAAGGGTGTTCAGTGGCACTAGCAGCAGAAAAGATAACTATGTCCACAGAGTCACTTTAAATGAAACACTGGCACCATTTAATCACCTAGTATGTGACTAGAACCCCTGATGGCAGCAGGGATGATGAATAAGGTGATATCTTTACCTTAGTCCTTGCTCCCCAGGCAGCCAGCACTCTGTAGAGCCAGGACTCTTCGCTGTCCAGTGCTCTGTATCGCGGGTGGGCCCTCAGCACCCTCACGTACAATGCGGGGCTGCTGCTCCTGCATTGTATGGGATTATGGGATGACACCAAGGAGCTGCATTAGTGGTTGGGCAGTGAAGGGAAGAGGCTCCAGGGGACAAGTCACATGTAAAGGAGGAAGCCTGCAGGAACAAGGAATAAAGTAAGCATATAACCTTATTCTTCCTCCAATAGGCAAAATGTGCAGCTAACTCTTGCATTGGGGAGAGAGGGACTCCCTGCAAAAGGTAATATTTATTCCCTCAGTACAAACAAATAGCCACTGCCCCCACCTATAACTGGCCTTTGCAGCAAGGAGCACATGGAAGGGCAACGCATGTCAAACAAAACTAGAGAATGTATCTGGTTTTGTTTTGCATGCGTTACCCTTCCATGTGCTCCTTTCTTCAAAGGCCAGTTATAGGTGAGGGCAGTGGCCATTTGTTTGCACTGTTGAAATATTGGTCAGGGGACACACTGGACACCTCTGCTGACATTGTGCTATATGCTGGTGTCCAGTGCGTCCCTGTGCCTTTAAGGGGGGGTGGGCTCCCTCCAGACTCACCTGCCTTCTGCCTATCCATTATAATGCATGTGCTTCTACTATGGAGGCTCTCATGATTTAGAGTTAGGACTACAGAAAATACCAGGGTGCCTTGACCCTCCTTAAAGGTACAGGGGCACACTGAACACCCAGCACATAGCACTATGGCAGCAAAGATGGCAGTGCGTTGTCTGACCAATATAATCAAAGTGCTCTTAGCTGCAAAGACCGGTTATAGGTGGGTGCAGTGGTCACTTGCAGTGGCGGCTGGTGGTTTTTTGTTTGGGGGGGGAGCAAACAACCACCCCCCCGTGGCACCTCAAACCCCCCCATCCCCCCCCCCCAGGTGTCTGCCACTGGCACTTGGGGATCGGGGCACCAATTGCAGCAGGGATTTGGAAGCCAGGCAGCGGTGGGAGTCAGGCATCCAGGCATCAGCCAACGGCTCTTCTCCTCGATTCGACCGTGCGTCTCCTCCCCTCCTCCCTAGGCGTCCAATAGGAGCGCCTGTCCTTTCAGCGAATCGGGTGACTGGTATCAGACCCGCTTCCCGATTGAAGAGGATCAGTTTTGCAACAGTGAATATTTATTCGCTGTTGCAGAACACCTGGGTGGTCTCCAGACGCAATTCTCTGCACCCTGAGCCCACCCTATTTTGAAGCCTATTAGAGCCTCTGGCTCTAATCAGTGTTTCAAACCCCCCCCCATAGGAATTCATGTGCCAGGTATCTAGGGAGGACAGTTTATGAATTTGACACTTTAATGAATTTAAAAGAAACTAAACCGTAAAGTTAGCCCAATTTTTTTGTATGCTGTGAAAGATGTTACGCTGCGAGAATCGTGATCTTTATTCTAAACAAAAAAATTGTGATTCTCATTTTGGCCAGAATCGAGCAGCTCTACTGCTAACTTGTTGGGATCTTTTGGAATAAAGCCTGATTTGTGTTTCACAATGTGCATTCTTTTGGAATAAAGCCTGATTTGTGTTTCACAATGTGCATCCTCTTTCAGTTCAGGGTCTTAAGGATTTGGTGTGGCTGCCTATTGAGCAATACTGCAAAGATGGCCGCATCGTACGGGGCTTCCAAAAAGGAGCTGCTTCATTCGGCACGTCTACGGCAATGGCTGCCCTGGAACTCACCAATAGAGTTGTCCAAACTATTCAGGTATTCTTATTTCTCTACTGTCTTGTAGGACTCGCCTTCCTGGTTCACTTGTACATATTGGTAGACGTTTTATCTGGTTACATGCTATGGGTCTGTGGTTATGTAAATCTGAAACTAGTTTTGCTGAACTTTAAAATATAATGCTTCCTTTTTGCTTTTTATCTTCCCCTGTGCTGATCAGGCTGCAGCAGAGACCGCCTATGACATGGTGTCCCCTGGGCCGAGTCCTATAGAACTGAAAAGGGCCAAAAGATTTTCTCATCACAGATTGGTGCATCAGCCTGTCGATCTCAGAGAAGGCGTGGCCAAAGCCTACGCTGTGGTAAAAGAGGTAAAACGTACAAAATATTCAGCAGCTGTTAAGCTAGTGTTCTGTATAATACTCATTGTACTTACAGGTAAGCCTGATTGTAAGCTTACCTGTAGGTACAAGTTAATATAGCGAGTTTACTACCACTTGAAGCACTCGAACTCCAGAAGATACGTGATCCTGCTCAATGCGGCTGCCCTCTAGCAGTAAATCTGCTATGGGGCAGTCAGGAAGTGGTTAAGGCAAAAATGTTTAGACTTTATAGCCACTTTAAAAAAAAAATGTGTAGTCTTTAAAAACACTTTGATTTTATAGAGTTTACAAAAACGGCGAGGATTGAAATGTAGGTGGTAGCTTTTAAAGGTTCAAATTCCAGGACTGTCATGCCCCTTTATAGTTTACATGGATGTTTTTCTGAATCCTTTCTGTAAAATCACTTCTTCTTAATGGTCGATCCTTCTACTAGATCTGTTCTTTATTCACTTCCTTTCACAGAGTGACAACACTGTTTAATCTGCAGTGAAATCGTGCAGCATTGTTGTCACCCTGTGGACAGGCTGCCCATAGATGGGTCTTTTGTATTTCAATCAGTCAGCAAGCTGATTGGAAAAAAAAGGAATGGATTCCATTTACACTAGCAAGGCGAATGGAAGAATCCTCGCTGCTGTGCTTTTGTATTCCGACAGCGGGGACTCCTGCGCTGTCAGAATACACTGATCAGCGATGCAGCTGATTGAATTAAATATTTCCAACATTCCTGTTCGACTGCTGTCGAGCAGAAATGGCCATGGTTGGATTTGAATTTGGCCGGTCCCTGCTGAGCTGGCCGAATTTTGATCCATCTCTGGCCCGCTTTTGATAGACATTAGTTTTAAATGGACTTTGGGTAAGGCAGGCCATACATTATGCAATTTTTCCAGGGGTTGAAGGAAAGAAGATTGCTCAATTCCCCCATCAACACAATCCCTGTTAATGGGAGAATCCCTCCTGCAGTGCTATTGTGTTCTGCCAGTGGGGAGTACAGGGAGCCTGTCCCCATCATCAAAATACAATGATCACTGTCTGCAGATATAGTGATCACAAGAACAAAACTTGACAGGCTGGTGGAACTGCAGTTGATTGAATTTCATCTGGCCAAAATTCGATCCACCTATGGCTGGCTTAAAGTGGTTGTAAAGGTTTTTTTTTTTTTGCATTAAAATAACAAACGTGCCTATTGATAGCAAAAAAAAACACTGCTGCGCATTAATGTGATGACTGGGTAATCAATGACTCAAGGGGTAGTGTCTTTGGCCTTGCTGCCCTCCTGGATAGGGGATATTCTAGTGGTCAGAGAAAAGATAAAAAGAAGAGGGTGCACCAGCCTTATCCCAAGATAATTTATTAATAAAAAAACAGTTAAAAAACTACTCACAAACATATGAATGAAAGTCTGTAAAAACCATGTGTGTGGCAATCAGTCCTGGAACTGTCAGTCTCTAGATACCAGAGGGAAAGACCACAGGACCACTGCTGGTTGACGCGTTTCGAAGGAGTACCTTCTTCCTCAGAGCCTACAGGTTTTGTTTTGTTTTTTGCTTTAAAAAGACTTTCTAAGGCTTTACAACCACCTTAAGCTACAAACTAATTAAAACATAACTCAACCTAACACAATTCAGTAGGTTGGGGAACCCCAATATACATCTTTCCAACGTGACTTTTTATCTCCCACCAGGGAATAACGGACACTGCTCAAACAATCTATGAGACGGCTGCCCGCGAGCATGAGAACAGAGGAGTGACGGGAGCCGTAGGAGGAGTCCTGAGACAAATCCCACCCGCGGTGGTTAAGCCTCTAATAGTAGCGACGGAAGCCACTTCCAATGTCTTGGGCGGAATGCGCAACCAAATCCGACCGGACGTTCGGGAGGAAGAGTCACAGAAATGGCGGTTAGAGGAAGGTTAGCGCTCCCTGTGCTCCGTGGATGAGGACTGATCACGGAATCACGAACTGCTTTTTTGGGTATAGTTTTAGTTTTCTTGGCAAATATGACTCAGGAATGGGTGACACTTTGGTAACGGGTGACATTTCGGTAAAAGGCAGCCCACACCGCACTTGATTTTTGCAGCATATTCAATCTGTATGGACTCATGGAATGCGGGAATGAGTTGACGAAGCCGAGCGTTAATCTTTAAATTATTCTTCCTGCTCAGTTATATTCAGCTCAACTGACTTCATCTGATGTCCCTTCTATGGCTGAGGAGCCCCAAACCTAACATCAGCTATTTCTGTTACCTGCTTTAAAAACAAAAGTTCTTTATTTTGGCAAAAGCTCCATAAGAAAAAAAAAAACGAATGAATTTACAAGTTTCTCGGTTTCCTTTGCTTTGCACTTGGTTAAGTTTCAAACCAATACGTTCCGTGTTCTGTGTACATGTCGAGTGGCTGAACACAGCCGCAGCTCAGAATACAAAGTCTTGTGTCACATTGAGTCTGTACATTTGTAATCTGTTTATAGTGTTAATAAAAATTATTTGTGTTATGGTGAAAAAAAAACTCGGGTAACATTGTAGAGTCAAAAGACTGAATTTCTTTCGGTTTTATTGTGAGCTGTAGCCATAGCTGAGGTCAGCAAGCGTTTTTTCCAGGTTATGGCTATTTCTAGATAGGATGTAATGTGTTTTTTTTTTTTTTGTTTTGTTTTTTTGTTTTTTTTTAAGCTGATGTTTAATCTACCTTCATTTTCGCTTTCTCTGGTTCCTCCCTCTCCCTCAACAGTATGCTAACTAAATAAAACCTTTCTTATCTTATCTTATATCTTATTTTAGACCCCATGTTGTCATCACTAGCTCTCTGTGCAACGCAGGCAGATCATGACTGGTGGCAGGGTGCTGTACATAGCTTCCACTCTGCCTCAATGCTCCTCTCGAGAGCCCTTCAGGTGGTTGTAAAGGCACAATAATTTTTACCTTCATGCATGAAGGTAAAAAACCTTCTGTGTCCAGCAGCCCCCCCCCCCCCCCCAGCACCCCTAATCCTTTAGCCCCATCTCGATCCAGCAATGTCCACGAGAGCCTTGCCTCTCCAGGGACTTGCACTCCTGATTGGCTTTTGGCGATTGCTCATTGGCTCCGCCACTGTCAATCACAGCCAGTGAGCCAATCAGAAGACAGGGGGGGTTGGGGGCGTGCCGCAGCTCCATGTGTGAATAAACACACAGAGACGCGGCTCGGGAGCATGCCTGCTTGGGTGCCCCCATTGCAAGCTGCTTGCTGTGGGGACACCCAGGAGGAGGGAGGAGCCAAGAGTGCTGGCGAGAAGAGGAGGATCCAGGCTGCTCTGTGCAAAACCACTACTGTATACAGAGCAGGTAAGTATAACATGTTATTTAAAAAAAAAAACTTTACAATAAATTTAACCCCGATGCAAGCAATTAGCTGGCTCTTGGGAGGAGTTATGAAAATATCAAAATGACTTGATGGGCAGATGTCAGTTTGGAGAAGTGGGCATTTCTAGACAAACCGCATTTGCATGAAGACCACCCAGGGTATTGCCCACATTTCTTGCTTGGCCTCCATGATGGAAAGAATTGAAATCCAGTGAATGACATTGCTACAGTCAGGTTGGGGAGGAAATAACTCAATGGTGCTGGATGACCTCCACCCAGGAAATGAGGTGGGCTCTATCTGACTTGCTTCTAATGCACCTTGCGAAAAGCTCACAGCGTGCGGTGAGATTAGAGTAAGAAGTTTCAGTACCGGAGAGGACCGGAGAGGAACCTGTACAACCGAGCCAGACTGAATAGAAGGCTGGAGTACATCTTGAAGGCCTCATTCACACGGTGCTGATAGGCATGCGGTTGTGCATACTGTCTGTGTTCAGGACCGCTCACCCAAATTGGGGCCAGCGGCTGTGTCCATGCAGCCCCTGAGTGCCCATACATCTAGATGGGCATTCTGCTCGAGGCACCTGGCCGTTCAAGCCACATAAACATCCGTTCACAGTCTACAAGCCTCAGCGCCTGTGTGAATGAGGCCCAAAGGAAATGAAGCATCCAAAAGGAAATACAGACACAGGTAAGATGCCTTTTTTCACATATACAGGTTACTGCTGCCTTTGATCTCTCTTGTGACTTAAAGCCTAGGCAAAGATCACATGATCTCTGGCTACCAGAAGCTCTGCAACAAGGCACATTATTGACATTTTTTATAAGTCTTAGACCCCTTTCACACTGGGGCCGTGGGCGCATTGGCGCCAATGCGACACTTGTTTTAGCGACGCTTTAACACTGTTTAAGGGGCGTTTTTCGCCCGCTAGTGGGACGCTTTTAACCCCAAAGAAGGAGTTAAAAACGCCCGTGTTGCGCCTTTCTGAAGTTTTTTTTTTTTAGTCTCTTTGGAAGCGCTGGCCACTCATTTCAATGGGCAGGAGCGTTTTAGAAACACTGTATACAGCGCTTCCAAACCACCCCAAAGATGCTGCTTGCAGGACTTTTCCTAACGTCCCGCAAGCTCACCGCCTGTGTGTGAACAGACGCACTGAAATGAATGGGAGATGGTTTTCAGGCGCCTATTTCTAGCGCTAAAATGCCTGAAAACCAACTCAGTGTGCTAGGGGTCCACAATAGAGTAGGGAATGTGTAAAACACTTTCAGACTTTTTAAAACTGTTTGTCTTCCCGGGGAGATTTTCCCTTCACTTCCTGTCCTGGAGACACAACAGGAAGTAAGAGGAAAATCTCCTCTTTAAACAGATGTCTCCAGTGAAAGATTCCTACAAATCCTGATTGGGTTACACTGTAGCATTTTGGATTTTTTTTAACCTTTTAGTCCCAGTGACAGTAATTACCAGTTTTGGAGTAGAACTCCATCCACAGCTTTTTTTTTTTTTTTTTTTTTTTTTTAGGGAGGGGAAAGATTCCATCCCCATTGATTTCCCCCACATTATCCTAATTTGAAGAGCAAACAACAAAATTACCGGGGGATAGGATTATTAACAAAATATTCACATTTATTGGAAAACATAATACACACTTACAATAAGGAAAAGGGATGTGCAGCTCCGAGTGTAGAGAGGTAAGCCAAGCAAGCAGCATAGTCGGAACCCAGGACTGCTGGATACATGAGCTCAAAGGCAGCGAGTCTGACCCGCAAAGCAGGGGATTAGCAACGGCATCTGTCGGCCTTCCTTCCACAGCTCAGTGACAGCATTCGATGTCGAATAGTGGGCAGGCAGATATGCGTTTCAGGGTTCCAACCCCCTTTGCCAACTTGACAAAGGGGGGCAGGACCCCTGAAATGCATAGTTGTCTGCCCACTTGACAAAGGGACGGACCCTTGGAATGCGTAGAAATGAAGAGAGGGATTGGGACTTTAAATGAAGCACAATATAGTGCCTCCATCCCTGTTTTCGGTTGAGAATAAAGGGAAGTTGGGACTTTAAATGAAGCAATTGGATAGTGGAGGTAAAAATCAATATAAAAATGTTTAAATGGTAACATGGATCTGGAGACAATAAAAAAATTATTCATTATATATATATATATATATATATATATATATATATATATATATATATAACAAAAGTGTAGCCTATAATACACCACTCAGCGCCACAGAAGACCAACCACTATTCAAAAGTAGCCAGCATAAACGATGACATAATAAGAATACACCTTTCAAAAGCACCCAAATGGTTAAAAATAAGGGTGTGGAGACTAAGCTGCCGTTTAAAAACCATAAAATACACACAATAGTATATAAAACGTATGATCAATAAAATGTAGTAGTCCTATACTAAAACAGCGCTAATGTTGAGCACATAAAATGTAAAGATAATGTGTGGCCAACTTCACACAGAAAAGTCCTTAGGAATAGTGAAGTAAAAACAGTGGTTCAGTTAAGAGCGTGACCTACACGACGCCGGAAGTGACGCGTGCGCTCCACCGCTGTTGGACCCGGAACGAGGAAGTGGTTTCCATCGCTCCTTGATTGCCAAGACGGGATGACCGGAGGTCCTTACGGCGCAGTGCACGGTGATCTCACTCTTTTTGCTCTACGATTGCCTTTGTCTAGTACGTATATATTGATGGGGGATGTATGATGTGATGGGTTTTTATTATCAATAAACGGGATTACACTATATGCGCTTTTCTTTTGTCTATGATCCTTCTTGGAGCCCTACCATCTACTTATCTCCTGGAAAAGTGTTGATATCAGTTTGGCCTGGAGATTTTCTTCCCTTGGAGGCTCTTTTATATTTTAGCTCTGGTGAGTTTGATCCTCTGAGGGGAGTAAGTTCACGCATGGTGGAATTGGAGTGATGGGTGGAAGGTGCACGCTGTGACATTCTATATGATCTACTTTGAACACTCTCTGAACCACTGTTTTTACTTCACTATTCTTAAGGACTTTTCTGTGTGAAGTTGGCCACACATTATCTTTAGGTTTACATGTGCTCAACATTAGCGCTGTTTTAGTATATGACTATTACATTTATTGATCAAACGTTTTATATACTATTGTGTGTGTGTGTGTGTGTGTGTGTGTATATATATATATATATATACATAAAGCGTGCACAAGGCATAAATATGGTGAATAAAAGAGTACATACATAACAACACATGATCATAATAGTAAATATATAAAATGGCATGGCATACAAATGCCGACGGCAACATGCCCGATACTGACATCTGTGCTCACATGGTATGTGTACATCGACTGAATGGTATGTAAGCAGCATCATCGAGCATAGTAGGTAGTAAGTAAGTATCATTCCATATGGGGTGTAGCTGTGGCATCAAACAAGGCTCGACGCGTTTCGTGGATATGTCCACTCATCAGGAGCAGATGCGACAGAGATTCCTATGGAATATATATATATATATATATATATATATATATATATATATATATATAGATATAATGAACCATACTCTAAATAGAGGGGAAATTTCAAGGTAAATGGATATTTAGTGTGTATAGGTCAGTGATGGTGAACCTTGGCACCCCAGATGTTTTGAAACTACATTTCCCATGATGCTCAACTACACTGCAGAGTGCATGAGCATCATGGGAAATGTAGTTCCAAAACATCTGAGGTGCCAAGGTTCACTATCACTGGTATAGGTGGTTAAGGATATAACAGCACTATAACAGGATATAACAATAATCTCCATATGGAAAAAATGATGTGTAACTCATGAAGCAGGGGTATCTGGGAACAAAATATTAAATATGTGTATAATTATAACAGTATTAGGTTATGAATGATAATTATTAATAGTGAACCCAGTGTAACTCCGCAAGGAGTGATGGCAGAAGTAAAAATGGTGCCAAAGAATATTGCAGAGCCTGTGTGTGAAGGTAGTTGACAGATACATAGGTGGGTATAAATATGGGAATCATGAAAAAGAAACTCCAAGTGGGGGGAGGAGAAAAAGGAAACGAAAAAGAAAAATGTTGGACTAAAAAAACTAGACCACCTAAAAAAAAAAAAAAAAAAAAAAAAACCTGGAAATGCGTAGTTGCCCAACCACTTGACAAAGGGGATGGGACCTGTGAAACTCGTAGTTGCCCACCCACTATGTGACATGGAATACGGTCACTGAGCTGTGAAAGGACGGTCAACAGACGCTGCTGCTAATCCCCTGCTTGGCATGTCCTGTTCACTGCCTATGGGCTTATTTATCCAGTGGTCCTGTGTTTCATATATGGTGCTCACTTGCTTTACCCTTCTACACTTGCACATCCCTTTTTGTTAAGTGTGTATTATGGTTTGCAATAAACGTGGATACTTAGTTACTAATCCTGTGCTCTGGCAACTTTGTTTCCAGTACATGTGCTGATTGGATCGCTCCCAGATCTGCTTCCCCAGGAGCTGCGGATGTTGCATTCACCCCTTTTTGTGGATATTCTGCTCCACATGTCACTACACTATATTACCAAAAGTATTGGGACGCCTGCCTTTACACACACATGAACTTTAATGGCATCCCAGTCTTAGTCCGTAGGGTTCAATATTGAGTTGGCCCACCCTTTGCAGCTATGGGCACCTTCTGCTAATGTCGTGTTTGGTGAGCATTGATTCTGAGCATGCGTGTTTGTACTTTGGACATTTGTGTGACGGAGTTGTGTACACACGATACAAAAATCTGACAACAGACTGTTGTCTGCCAAAAATTTACTAGCCTGCCATCCAACATTTGTTGGCTTAAAGTTAGAGAATTGTCTGAAGGAGCACACTAACGGTTGGATTTTAGGCCAACAGTCTGTCATCACACAATTCCCTGCCGAAAATTTGATCATGTGTACGGGGCTTTAGTCCGTAGGGTTCAATATTGAGTTGGCCCATCCTTTGCAGCTATAACAGCTTCAACTTTTCTGAGAAGGCTGTCTACAAAGTTTAGGAGTGTGTCTATGGGAATATTTGACCATTCTTCCAGAAGTGCATTTGTGAGGTCAGGCACTGATGTTGGACGAGAAGGCCTGGCTTGCAGTCTCTGCTCCCAAAGGTGTTCTATCGGGTTGAGGTCAGGACTCTGTGCAAGCCAGTCATGTTCTTCCACCCCAAACTCGCTCATCCATGTCATTATGGACCTTGCTTTGTGCACTGGTGCGCAGCCATATTGGAACATGAAGGGGTCATCCCCAAACTGTTCACACAAAGTTGGGAGCTTGAAATTGTTCAAAAGTCTAACCCCTAAAAAACAACTTCATACCGTAATCTCCCCTCCACCAAATGATTTGGACCAGTACACAAAGCAAGGTCCTTCAGACTCAGCTGATCACAGATTGAGGTAAAGGGCCAATGACAGCTGATCACACGATTTAAACACAAGCCTTGGTTATCTGTTTTTTTTCTCCCCCCTCACGTTGACAGCGCGAGGAGAGAAGAAAGCTGATAACCGGCTTATGTTCAAGGGACATCGGCTCTGATTATCAGTGCCCACCAGTGCTGCCTATCAGTGCCCATCAGTGAAGGAGAAAAATTATCTGTTTGCAAAATTGTATAACAAACTATGAAAAGTTGTTTTTTTTTTTTTTAATTTTCAGTCTTTTTTTTTTGTTTAGTAAAAAATAAAAACCCCGGTGGTGATTAAATACCACCAAAAGAAAGCTCTATTTGTGTGGAAAAAAAATGATAAAAAAATGTAATTGGGGTACAGCGTTGCATGACGGCGCAATTCTCTTCAAAGTGCAACAGCGCTGAAAGCTGAAAATTGGCCTGGGCAGGAAGGGGGTAAAAGTGCCCAGTAAGCAAGTGGTTAATAGCAACTATTAATAACATAACTAAGAAAGCCACCAGGAAGATCAGATCACGGCAGGGCCCTGGCTGTCACTATAGGACCGGATAAAAAAACGCCGTGCCTCACTGACATAATTTTTCTTTTCCATTGAATCACTCGGCTTGTGAAATGTTGGGATTTTTGGGACTTATGAGGACCAACAGCTGTTCCCACTCTAGAAGCTGCAATGTGACCCTCTGTTTATATGTTGTATACAGTATATGTGACATGCAAATAGCTTACAGATAATAAATATATGAAGCTGTGCTGCCACCTCCAATGGTCGTGGTGTTTGGATACACGTTCAGGGCTGACTCCTGATTAAATTACTCAGGCATAGTGCTCTGTTATCACCTTTAGGAAGTTCGCCCTGAGAAGCGCCAACACCTTTACCTTTTTGTTCACCAGTTAAGGTCATACTTTCTTAAAGGGGCAGCTACATGATTTAATATCACTTCAGGCACCATTACCAGCGACATTTTTATTTACTGAGAAATGCCATACCTGCAGTACATGTAGACAGGAAGTGCCTGCAAGCGGCCGCAGGAGATCAACAGCACTAATGCCCTGTACACACGGTCGGATTTTCCTTGTCGGAAATTCCGACGTGTGTAGGCTCCATCGGAATTTCCGTCACACAAAATTTGAGATCTAGACCTTAAATTTTCCGACAACAAAATCCGTCGTCGTAAATTCCGATCGTGTGTACACAATTCCGACGCACAAAGTTCCACGCATGCTCGGAATCGAGCAGAAGAGCCGCACTGGCTATTGAATTTCATTTTTCTTGGCTCGTCGTACGTGTTGTACGTCACCGTGTTCTTGATGTTCGGTATTTCCGACAAGATTTGTGTGACCGTGTGTATGCAAGACAAGTTTAAGCCAACATCCGTCAGAAAAAAAACATGGATTTTGTTGTCAGAAAATCCTATCGTGTGTACAGGGCATAAGGTGTAACACAGGATGAAAAAAGAGTGTAAACAAGTGATGTATTTACTTTTATGGTACTGTAATGGGAATTAATGGCCTTTAAAAAACAAAACAAAAAAAAAAAAAACTACATTTTAAAGACATACACTTGCCTTGTACCTGGCGTACCTTTTGATTTAGGGCCAGGATTTGGTATGTGTGTATGGATGTGTATATATACAGTATCTCACAAAAGTGAGTACACCCCTCACATTTTTGTAAATATTTTATTCTATCTTTTCATGTGACAACACTGAAGAAATGACACTTTGCTACAATGTAAAGTAGTGAGTGTACAGCTTGTATAACAGTGTAAATTTGCTGTCCCCTCAAAATAACTCAACACACAGCCATTAAACCGCTGTATGGTCTTGGCCACCGTGCTGCAGCTCAGTTTCAGGGTCTTGCCAATCTTCTTATAGCCTAGGCCATCTTTATGTAGAGCAACAATTATTTTTTTCCGATCCTCAGAGAGTTCTTTGCCATGAGGTGCCATGTTGAACTTCCAGTGACCAGTATGAGAGAGTGAGAGCGATAACACCAGATTTAACACACCTGCTCCCCATTCACACCTGACACCTTGTAACACTAAGGAGTCACATGACACCGAGGATGGAAAATGGCTAATTGGGCCCAATTTGGACATTTTCACTTAGGGGTGTACTCACTTTTGTTGCCAGCAGTTTAGACATTAATGGCTGTGTGTTTGAGTTATTTTAACCTCCCTGGCGGTTTTCCCGAGTGTGGCTCGGGGTTAAAATTCAGTACCATTAGCGGTAACCCCGAGCCACACTCGGGATCGCATTGCAGGATCCTGGGGCGGCGTTACTTACCTTGTCCCCGGGATCCTGCGATGTCCCCCGCAGTGTCCGAGGGCTCCGTCCTCCTCCGAAGCCTCTCCGAGCCAGGCTCCGTTCCCTGCGAGCGGCGCGACGCACGGGGGCGGAGCCTGGCGGCAAATTCAAAAAACTGTCAAAATCATAACACATACAGTACTGTAATCTTACAGATTACAGTACTGTATGAAATGATTTCACATCCCTTTTGTCCCCAGTGCTTTGGCCCATGCCCTGCATGCAGTTTTACATGATATACACTGTTCTTTCTGCCTGGAAACTGGAGATTGTCCATAGCAACCAAAAAGTGTCCCTTTACGTCAAAAGTGGCTTTAGACCAGCTAGAAAACAGCGATAATAAATTAGAACACTTGCAGAATTGAGCGATAGTGAATTGTGGGGAAATTTATTTTATTACTATTTTTTTAAATTTTTTAAAATTATTTATTTTTATTTATTATATTATAATTTATGTTTTTGTGTTTCAAACTTTATCATACCCGGGATATCTACTAGACTCTGGTTTGGACAGATTTAAGTGTGTTATTGTTAAGATTTACAGACCTACAATATAAAACGCCAAATTTCCATGCAAAATAATGGTACCGCTTTCAGCACCTAAAATCCGAAATAATCATACCGCCAGGGAGGTTAAGGGGACAGCAAATTTACACGGTTATACAAGCTGTACGCTCACTACTTTACATTGTAGCAAAGTGTCATTTCTTCAGTGTTGTCACATGAAAAGATATAATAAAATATTTACAAAAATGTGAGGGGTGTACTCACTTTTGTGAGATACTGTATGTGTGTGTGTGTGTGTGTGTTTATATACACACACAGCCGGGTGTGCACTTTGTCAGCCTGTGTACACATGTGTGTGAGATATATGTTTGCCCGTTTACAAAGGTATGTTTTTAATCTCACACACACACGCTGATCATCCATCATCCTTGGAAGATTTATTATAAGCAAAGTGTAGCGGTGGGGCCTGATTTCATGGGAAGAGCTGGCTCTATGTGCGGCTCCTTCATAAATAAACGGATATATTTTTAGCAGGTACGTGACTAATGGACACGAATTTTTCTCGAGGTTAAAATGTTTTGCTTGGTTGTAGGAGCCATAATTTTGGCCTAATTTAGAAGAGACTTTAAAAGAGACGTTTGCATTTTTATCTTTGTGCAGAATCATACTTGCCTAGGTAGGTGCAGCATTGGTCTGATGCTGCATCTGGCTTACAATGGAAAGTGCGCTTTTGTAAAAACAAAGCGAAAATGCAGAGTAGCAATTTGAACAGTTATGTATGATTTTAAGGGGAAAAAAAAATGTTTCATATGCTTATGTCACACTGCAAAGTATGTCAAAGGAGCACCATTGTGAAAAGGGTCCTAACTTATATTTTCACTCTATTTTCATTCTTTAACCACTTGCCTACTGGGCACTTTTACCCCCTTCCTGCCCAGGCCAATTTTCAGTGCTGTCACTTGTGCGGTCATGCAACACTGTACCCATATGAGATTTTTATCATTTTTTTTTTCACACCACTGGATTTTTTTTTTCTTGCTAAACAAACAAAAAATGTGGAAAAAAAAAAACGAAATGTTTCATAGTTTGTTATAAAATTTTGCAAACATGTCATTTTTCTACTTCACTAATGTGTGCTGATGAGGCTGCAATGATGGGGACTGATAGGCAGCACTGATAGGCAGCACTGATGGGCACTGATAGGTGACCCTGATGATGAGGCACTGATAGGCAGCACTGATGGGCACTGATAGGTGACCCTGATGAGGCACTGATAGGCAGCACTGATGGGCACTGATAGGTGACTCTGATGATGAGGCACTGATAGGCAGCACTGATGGGACTGCACTGATAATCAGTGCTGATGTCCCTTTAACAGAAGCAGGTTATCGTCTTTCTTCTCTCCCCACCCTGTCAACTTGAGGACAAAAAAAGCCAATAACCATTTTGTGTTTACATCCTGTGATCAGCTGTCATTGGCAGACAGCTGATCACATGGTAAAGGACCTCTGTGATTGGCCCTTTACCCCGATCGGTGATCAGCTGAGTCCAGGGGACTTGGTGATCGCAGAGCCTGCCGCGGGTAGCGCGATCACGGGAGGAGGTCCATGTAAAGTAAGCCCATGCTGTAGCTGTCTTTTGGCTACAGTGCAGACAGGAAGTGGTTAAAGGGTAATTCCACTTCAGTGGGGAAAAAAAAAAAATCACAAATGAAAAAAAAAATTAACATTGTGTATATAATTACAACACGTCATATAGTAATAAAATGTTATTAAAAATAACATTTCCTTTTCAATCTGCAGTGCTGTAATTTTTTGCAATATGACTACCTCGAGGAGTTCTGTATTAGGATGGTTTACAGAGCTCCCCCCAGATATGTAATTTCCTGCTTGTGTGATTGGCTCACTGATTTTCCCAAAAGTCTGCACTAAGATACAAGTCAGATTTTGAGCATCCCCTGCAACAAAAATTTAATTTTTGATGAGATACTCCTAAAGGGAAATCACGTCTAAAGGGATGCAGACCCAGCAGTTTAGCTCATTAGAACCCTGTAGGTGCACAGCTGATTGATAATTATAAAACCACTCCCATGCAGATTCACTCTACACATGGACACAGACAAACAGCTATTTCTTCAGAATAACAAAAGGTGGGGATCTGCCACAACATTTGTTAAAATCCCTATAATGTGCACATCAGCCAGAGGGAAATGTTTTTTTTTTTTCATCTCAACAAAGTGGTTACTAAACCTCAGTACACATCGCTCAATTTTGTTATCCTGGTGCTATTATCTACTACTAATCAACCATGTGAAACATAAATACATCATTCACATAAAGTGCTCATGTGCAGGTCCATAAAGACATGGATAAGTGAGTTTGTGCAGGCCAGTCAAGTTCCTACACCCCAGAGTCCTGAGCTCAACCCGCTAGAACACCATTGGGATGAATTAGAGTGGAGAATGCGAGCCAGGCCTTCTCATCCAACATCAGTGCCTGACCTCACAAATGTGCTTCTGGAAGAATGGTCAAATATCCCCAAAGACACACTCCTAAGACCCCTTTCACACTGGGGCGCTTTGCAGGCGCTATAACGCTAAAAATTGCACCTTCAAAGTGCCCTGACAGAGCCTCTCCTGTGTCTCCAATGTGAAAGCCCCCGAGGACTTTCTCACTGGAGCGGTGCGCTGGCAGGACGCTAAAAAAAGTCCCGCTAGCAAAATCTTTGGAACGGTGAAGGAGCGGTGTGCATACCGCTCCTTCCCATTGAAATCAATGGGGCAGCGCGGCTATACTGCCGGCATAGCGCTGCTTTTAACCCTTTCTCGGCCGCTAGCAGGGGGTAAAAGTGCCCCGATAGCAGCCGAATAGACGGTAAAGCGCCGTTTAAAATAGCGGCACTTTACCGCTGACGCACCCACCGCCCCATTGTGAAAGGGGCCTAAACCTCTTCCCAGAAGAGTTGAAGCTGTTATAGCTGCAAAGGGTGGGCCAGCGCAATATTGACCCTTTTAAGAGTATCAAAATATCATATTTATTAAATAAAATTAGAACAGATTGGCAAAATGAAAAGCCAAGTGTCAAGAAAAGTGACAGCTTCACTATAATGTCCAGTAGAAAATCACTACAGTAATTGATGCATCACTTATACACATAAACATAAGATACTACAAGGAGTGGAAGAGAGAAGGAAAGAGGAGGCTGACTGATAGTGAGGTTGTTTATTTCCTTTCCCTCTCTCCCTATCCATTCCTTCCTGGAGCCATGTACAGGTTAAGCTGTCACTTTACATAGCACACTGTTTTCATTAAAGACATATTTATGATGAATGGTTCATCTGACACCTTAACCTGTCCGTTGCTGTGCGGCGTTCGGACGCTTCTTTTTAATTGTTATTTGTAGTGTCTTATGTTTATGTTTATGTGTATGTGTGATGCATCAATTAATGTAGTGATTTTCTACTGGCCATTATAGTGAAGCTGTCACTTTTCTTGACACCTGGCTTCTTGTTTTGCCAATCTGTTCTAAATTTATTTAATAAATATGATATTTTGATACTCTTAACCACTTCAGCCTCGGAAGAATTTACCCCCTTCCTGACCAGAGCACTTTTTTTTGTGATTCGGCACTGCGTCGCTTTAACTGACAATTGCGCGGTCGTGTGACGTGGCTCCCAAACAAAATTGAAGGTTTTTTTCCACAAATAGAGCTTTCTTTTGGTGGTATTTGATCACCTCTGCGGTTTTTATTTTTAGCGCTATAAACAAAAAAAGACCGACAATTTGGAAAAAAACGCATTATTTTTTACATTTTGCTATATCCCCAAAAAATATATAAAAAAACATTTTTTTCCTCAGTTTAGGCCAATACGTATTCTTCTACATATTTTTGGTAAAAAAAATCGCAATAAGCGTTTATTGATTGGTTTGCACACACGTTATAGCGTTTACCAAATAGGGGATAGTTTTATGGCATTTTTATTAATAATTTTTTTTTTTTACTAGTAATGGCGGCGATCAGCGATTTTTATCATGACTGTGACATTACGGCAGACACATCGGACATTTTTGACACATTTTTGACACATTTTTGGGACCATTGTCATTTATACAGCAATCAGTGCTATACAAATGCACTGTTTCCTGTGTAAATGACACTGGCAGTGAAGGGGTTAACCACTAGGGGGCAGTGTAAGAGCCAGTTCACACTGGGACGACTTGTCAGGCGACTTAGCCACCTGACAAGTCGCGTTGCGATCTGTACAATGGAACCGTTCTAATAGGAGCGACTCAAGTTGCTCCGACTTAGAAAAGGGTTCCTGTACTACTTTGGGGGCGACTTGCACTGACTTCTATATAGAAGTCGTTTTGCAAGTTGCTGCTGCTGTCGTGTGCAGGTCGCCTGAGGCAGTTGCGCTGCAAGTCATGCTGGTCTGTGTGAACCAGCTCTAAGGGTTAAGTATGTCCTAGGAAGTGATTCTAACTGTGAGGGGGGGCGTGGCTACATGTGACACGTCACTGATCTCTGCTCCCGATCACAGGGAGCAGAGATCAGTGACACTGTCACTAGGCAGAACGGGGAGATGCTTGTTTACATTAGCATTTCCCCGTTCTTCCTCGCCGTGAGGCGATCGCGGGTATCACCACAGACATCGAGTCCGCAGGACCCGCGACCCGATTCACGGAGGCCCCGGGCAGCGCGCACGCAATGGCATGGCAGCAAATTTAAAGGGACGTACGGGTACGCCCATTTGCCCAGCTGTGCCATTCTGCTGACGTACATCAGCGCGCGCCGGTCGGGAACCGTTTAAAAGGATCGAATTCTGTTGTCATTAGTAACTCTTTTCTGGTGCTTTACACCCGAATTTTTGCTTTTGATGACTCTAGTTACGGTAATAGCACCCTACACGGTGTAGGATCCATGAGTAACCACCCCACTTGTTGAGATGAATAATATGTGCTAAGCCTGCCCTTTTTTTTGTTGTTTTTTATTTATTTATTTATTTTATTTTGTTGGTTTTTTTTTTTTATTTTGTTGTGGTTTTTTTTTTTTATTTTGTTGTGGTTTTTTTTTTTTATTTTGTTGTGGTTTTTTTTTTTTTTTAATTTTGTTGTTTTTTTTTTTATTTTGAAGTTTTTCAACTCAATATTGAACCCTACGGACTAAGACTGGGATGCCATTAAAGTTCATGTGCGTGTAAAGGCACGTGTCCCAATACTTTTGGTAGTATAGTGTATATTCAGTAGACTGCTATGGGTGATCAGTTTGGGTACCTATTTTACATTGCTCTTCACACCTGTCAATCAGTGGGGTTGCAGCTGTTATTGATAGCAGTGATGCATTGTAACTGTATGGAGAAGAAGAGTTAGATGTTTCAAAGTGCCAAAAAAAAAAAAGAAATAGCCTATTAAAGCGGAGTTCCACACAAAAATGGAACTTCCGCTTTTCGGAACCCTCCCCCCCTCCGGTGTCACATTTGGCACCTTTCAGGGGGGAGGGGGGTGTAGATACCTGTCTAAGACAGGTATTTGCACCCACTTCCAGCATAGACTCCCATGGGAGTCTACGCCTCTTCCCGTCCCCACCGCGCTGTCTCCTGGGAACACACAGCTCCCAGGAGAGAGCGGGGACCATTTGGGATGCGCAGCGCGACTCGCGCATGCGCAGTAGGGAACCGGGGAGTGAAGCCTCAACGCTTCACTTCCTGATTCCCTCACCTAGGATGGCGACGGCAGCTGCCGAGAACCGAGCGCGTTCTCGGCGTCCCCTGCCGACATCGCTGGACCCCGGGACAGGTAAGTGGCCATGTATTAAAAGTCAGCAGCTGCAGTATTTGTAGCTGCTGGCTTTTAATATTTTTTTTTTTTTGGCGGTGTGGGTGAACCCCCACTTTAAGAGAAGAAGTAAAAAATAAACAATGCTTCAGTTTGTAACTGTCCTCTGCAGATATACCTTTGCACCTCTAGATGTCACCAATCTTCCAATTTGGATGATGGCCAGTATCATTCAGCCTACCTATGAAGACTAAGAAAACCCTTTGCAAAAAGGACACACACACACTTTATGATTTCTTGGCCATTTTTCAGAGAATATGAATGATAACACAAAAACATTTCTTTCACTCATGGTTAGTGTTTGGCTGAAGCCATTTACTATCAATCAACTGTTTTTTTTTGTTTTTTTTTTTAAATCATAATCACAACACAAACTACCCAAATGACCCTGATCAAAAGTTTACATACCCTGGTGATTTTGGCCTGATAACATGCACACAAGTTGACACAAACTGGTTTGAATGGCTATTAAAGGTAACCATCCTCACCTGTGATCTGTTTGCTTGTAATTAGTGTGTGTGTATAAAAGGTCAATGAGTTTCTGGACTCCTGACAGACCCTTGCATCTTTCATCCAGTGCTGCACTGACGTTTCTGGATTCTGAGTCATGGGGAAAGCAAAAGAATTGTCAAAGGATCTGCGGGAAAAGGTAGTTGAACTGTATAAAACAGGAATGGGATATAAAAAGATATCCAAGGAATTCAGAATGCCAATCAGCAGTGTTCAAATTCTAATCAAGAAATGGAAAATGAGGGGTTCTGCTGAAACCAAACCACGGTCAGGTAGACCAACTAAAATTTCAGCCACAACTGCCAGGAAAATTGTTTGGGATGCAAAGAAAATCCCACAAATAACTTCAGGTGAAATACAGGACTCTCTGAAGACATGTGGTGTGGCTGTTTCAATTTACAGGAACTGGAGGCTTTTTGCCAAGAGGAATGGGCAGCTTTACCATCTGAGAAGATAAAGAGCCTCATCCACAAATACCACAAAAGACTTCAAGCTGTCATTGATGTTAAAGGGGGCAATACACGGTATTAAGTGTTGGGGTATGTAAACTTTTGATCAGGGTAATTTGGGTAGTTTCTGTTGTGATTATGATTTAAAAAGAGTAAACACAGTTGATTGATAATAATAAATGGCTTCAGCCAAACACTAACCATGAGTGAAAGAAAAGTTTTTGTGTTATCATTCATATTCTCTGAAAAATGGCCAAGAAATCATAAATTCTGCCAGGGTATGTAAACTTATGAGCACAACTGTATATACATATATATACACGCTACTGTGCAAAAGTTTTAGGCAGGTGTGAAAAAAATTGCTGTAAATGAAGAATGCCTTCAGAAATAGAAATGTTAATAGTTTATTTTTTATCAATTAACAAAAAAGTACAGAGAAATCCAAATCCATATTTAGTGTGACCAACCTTTGCCTTCAAACCAGCACCAATTCTTCTAGGTACATTTGCACACAGTTTTTGAGGGAACTCGGCAAGTAGGTTGTTCCAAATATCTTTGAGAACAAAGCACAGATCTTCTGTGGATGTCGGCTGCCTCAAATCCTTCTGTCCCTTCATGTAATCCTAGACAGACTCCATGATGGTGAGATCAGGGCTCTGACCTTGTGTCTTGATGCTGTGCTGTCTTGCTATGGTGTATGACCTGTGACAAGAAACTGCCTTCCACAACCTCATCTTAGTAGCAGAGTTTGGCTGTTCCTCCTCCAGTTTTACGCCTCCCACACAGCTGTTTTTGTATCAGTTAATGACTGTGTTTCAACCTACATATGAAATTGATGATCATTAGCACCTGCATGGAATAATTGGGCTTGTTTGTATTTTGTGCACGTGAAGGGTTTTTTTTTTTTTTTTTTTTTTTTTTTTAATGGCGTTCTGATTTATGGAAATAACACTGTAGAATGTTGATCTAGGGAATATCCAAATGCCTTTGAAAATGAAGAATGAATTTGGATCACATTTCATCTGGGATCTTCCTCTGGATCCACTGCAAATTGAGGATTCTGAAGATGCAGGTTACATTGCATTTCTGTACTTTGGTTAAACTCAATAGACCTGGGTCTTTTTTTCTCTTTATTTATGTAAGTGAGTCGCAGAGAATGGTGGGGAGTTACTGTTGGAAGTAATTACCAGTTTAATCTGTTCATTTTATCTGAATGCATAAAATCCTAGAGCAGGGGTCTACAAACTTTCCAAAGGGCTAGTTTATCCTTCAGATTTTAGGGGGGGGGGGCAGAGGTTGGTATCAGTGGGAGGAATAGTGGCCCATCATTGGTGTCAGTAGGAATAATAGTGCCCCATCATTGGTAGTGGGAAGAATCGTACCCCAATGTTGGTGTCAGTGGGAGAAATTGGTACCCCATCATCGGTGGCAGTGGGAGGAATAGTGCTGCATTGTTGGTGTTACATAGTTGGTAAGGTTGAATAAAGACAACAGTTCATCCAGTTCAACCTGTGTAGGTGTGTGTGTATAAAAATAATTTCCCACATCCCTGTATATTGTTTTCGCTAAGATGTCCAAGAGCCTTTTAAAACTATCCATACTTCCTGCCGACACCACCTATTGTGGAAGAGATTTCCACATCTTTACCACCCTGACTGTGAAAACCCCCCTACACAGCTTAAGGTTAAACCGCTTCTCTTTCAGTCTCATCATGGGGCCCTGTGTTCTCTTACACTCCTTGAGACTGAAATGTTTCATACTTACGCTGGGATCACCGTTGAGATATTTGTATAACGCTATCATATCGCCTCTCAAGCGTCTCTTCATCAGGGAGAATATATTTAGTGCCCGTGGGAGGAGGAATAGTGCCCCATCATTGGTGTCAGTGGGAGAAGGAATAGTGCCCCATCGTTGGTGTCAGTGGGGGGAGGAATAGTGCCCCATCGTTGGCGTCAGTGGGAGGAGGAATAGTGCCCCATCGTTGGTGTCAGTGGGGGGAGGAATAGTGCCCCATCGTTGGCGTCAGTGGGAGGAGGAATAGTGCCCCATCGTTGGTGTCAGTGGGAGGAGGAATAGTGCCCCATCGTTGGCGTCAGTGGGAGGAGGAATAGTGCCCCATCGTTGGCGTCAGTGGGAGGAGGAATAGTGCCCCATCGTTGGTGTCAGTGGGAGGAATAGTGCCCTCTTGTTGGTGTCATGGTGTCAGTGGAAGGAATAGTGTCTTGTAGCTGTGAGAGTAACATTGCCCCAAGGGCCGGATAAGGGCAAGTAAAGGGCCGCAGTTTGGAAAGCACTGTCCTAGAAAGAAAATCATGCACATATACATAAACATTGCCCCTCAGTCATATCAGGCAGCCTGTTCATTCTTAGTTTGGCCCTCATTCACTTCAGCAAGCTGTATTATATAATATGTGGAAATGCCAATAAAAAATATTTCTTTTTATCAGTGTTCTTCTAAATGTAGCCAAAATTGACCTGCCACAGCTACACTAAAGTCATTTTTAGATAAATTCCTTGGTAACGAACATAGCATGCATGGTGTTCTGCTGAGTGGTCAAAAAAAACGGTGTTTGAACGATTTTCACTGCATTGCCAGCTCATTGACATGAATTGGCTGCCTTTACACAATGCACAATATTGCAAGGCTGGTGTAATATTGGATAAAAATTGACACAGACAGCTTGGCATTGGACATAAACTAAAAGACGTCTTCTCCATAAGCAAATTGCAAAGGGTTTTGTACTGGGACAGATGAAGAATGCACAGCCAACCTTCAACAAAAAGGTCTACATGAATGCATAAGATTGTTAACACATTGAATAGCAGCAGGACCCCTCAAGGTGTTTATTCCCCAACCCTGGGCAGTGATAGCATGCCTCCTGGAGGGGGACGGATCATGTGGACAACCTATGTAATCATCTGCTCAATAACTTAACTCAGCCTGGGTCAGGAATGAACTTTTGTGACCTTTGGTCCAAGATATCTTCAATGACTGCAATTACCCACACACAACTGAGGGGTGCCTCAAGTCTGGACAAAAAGGGCCCCGGTATGGGAGATTCCGAGAATTAATATGTGTTAGGCTGGCCATAGATTATGCAGTTGATTCCCCCATCAACATCATCAGTGTTGATGGGGGGGTATCCCTCTCGCAGTGCTATAGGGCTCCCCGCCAGCGGAACACAATAAGTGTTGCTGGCTATAGCCTGCAGCACTGATTGTTTGGGAAAAACCCAATAGGCTAGTGGTACTCAAGTCGAACGAGAGATCAATTTTTATACACCCAGGCTGCCCATATATGAATCGAAATTTGGCCAGTCCCTGCTGAACTGGGCGAAATTTGTTTCATGTATGGCTGGATTTAGGCTGGAGAGAAGACCCCCTTACCCCCTTTCCCCCTGTCCATCTCCCCTATCCTCCTATGACCTTATCTCTTTTCCTCATGTCCCTATTTGTAACTAAAATGTATTTGTATCCTGATTTGTAAATAAACCCAACCCTTGTCTTGCCAACCCCCCACAGTACATTTAGGTCATTGCTTTGACGTTAAATACCGTTGTTATAGCTGCTATAACCCCGATATAATTTTGTACTGTGGGCATTTATACTGTTCTCTACAGGATAAAAGTGGTCCCTCCTGTGGTAGATGTGCCGTGGGGTCACCTTTAGAAGTGGTGGGGGAGGTGTCCCTCTTCCCGCTGCTTCCCGGTCGTCTCCGAGCTAACCAGAGCTGGCAGTAATCCCGAAGTCGATCCGATCCTTTGGATGGTTGGGCAGGAAGTTGAGTGAGAGTAAGATAGCCCCCACTCGGCTCTATGCCCTTGGAGGACTAGGCAACATCTGCTGTCACTTCCGCTTCTCGGGCTTAAAGAGGTGATTTTTTTTTTTTTTGTTAAAGTCAAAAAACTTTTTTGTTTTAAGGGTAAATGAGAGATCTGAGGTCTTTTTGATCCCAGATCTCTCAATAAAGAGGACCTGTCGTGATTATTTCTATTACAAGGGATGTTTACATTCCTTGTAAAGGGAATAAAAGTGAGCAAAAAATGTAATAAAAAGGTGTAAGTGTAAAAATGAAAAGTTAAATAAATAAGAAAAAAAAAATGAAAGCGCTCCGTCCCTCGAAGCGAACTTATATGTAAGTCGCGCGCCCGGTGTTCAATCCACACATGTGAGGTATTGCTACATTATGGGTTTGCGGTGTTGTTTCCACACTTTTTTATTTGTAGTTCATAAAGTACTGATGACAGAGGGCCAGTATAATGGCCAACCAACAAGCATTTTCACCTGGAGATCAGCAATCGCAGCCAAGGTTTTTTTCCTTCCGGTGTCTTGCCGAGAAAGTTCCCTCGGCGGATAAGTTCCCCCCCTGTACTGCGCAGGCGCAGCGCCTGCGCAGTAGGAACTACTGTCAGCCGCCGGAGATAACCGAAGCTCAAACTCTTCAATCAGCTGTACACGGTGCCTGCGCCCTAGGTCCAGGTTCCTTCCCCACCATCCAAGTGGACCTAGAGGGGGAATCAAAAAGAGCCGAGCGAAGTGAGGCCGTGCCCGAAGCGTGGCGAGCGGCCCTCTTACAGGCGCCGTGTACAGCTGATTTTCAGCTATTCCGCTTCGGCTATTTCATCCTTCAGCTATTCCGCTTCGGATCCTACTGCGAGGGGGGTCCTTATCCGCCTGGCGGCAAATTCAAAAAAAGTGTAAAATCATAACACATACAGTACTGTAATCTTACAGATTACAGTACTGTATGAAATGATTTCACATCCCCTTTGTCCCCAGTGCTTTGGCCCATGCCCTGCATGCAGTTTTATATTGCATATACTGTTCTTTCTGCCTGGAAACTGGAGATTGTCCATAGCAACCAAAAAGTATCCCTTTACGTCAAAAATGGCTTTAAACCAGCTAGAAAACACCGATAGTAAATTAGAACACTTGCAGAATTGAGCGATAGTGAATCGTGTGGAAATTAATTTTATTACTATTTATTTTTATTTTTTTAAATTATTTATTTATTTTTATTATATTATAATTTATGATTTTGTGTTTCAAACTTTATCATACCCGGGATATCTACTAGACTCTTGTTTGGACAGATTTAAGTGTGTTATTGTTAAGAATTACAGACCTACAATATAAAACGCCAAATTTCCATGCAAAATAATTGTACCGCTTTCAGCACCTAAAATCCGAAATAATCATACCGCCAAGGAGGTTAAACATGCTATCCTATTGGCAGTATCTGACAAAAAAATAAAAATTTTGTTGCAGGGGATGCCAAAACTCTGACTTGTATCTTAGTGCAGACTTCTTGGAAAATTGGCGAGCCAATCACACAAGCAGGAAATGATGTTTCTTGGGGGGGGGATTCTGTACACATTGGGGGTTATTTACTAAAGGAAAATCCACTTTGCACTGCAAGTGCACTTGGAAGTAAAGTCGCTGTAGATCCGAGGGGGACATGCAGGAAAAACAGCATTTTAGCTTGCGCATGATTGGATGATAAAATCAGTGAGGCTTCCACTCATTTCAGATCTACCCCTTAGATTTAGAGCGACTGCACTTTCAAGTGCACTTGCATTGCAAAGGGGATTTCCTTTCATAAATAACCCCCATTGTGTACAAAACACCTCCAGGTAGCCATATTGCATTGCATTTTACAGAAAATGACAGTGGCTATAGATTGAAAAGGAAAAGTTAATTTTTAATAACATTTAATAACAATATGACCTCTGACGCAATTGTATACGCGATATTATTTTTTCTTTATTTTTCTAATTCCCGGTGTTGGGCTTTAACCAGTCTTATTCCTAACACCTGCTTTAATTTAAATGCATGCTAGAAAACCGTACACATTTCATAATTCAACGCAGCACACAATATACAGCCAGCAATGTATTTTTGTTTCTTCTTTTCAAGACAGAACATTCGAAACATGTGCATGAAAATATAGCTAAACTGGAAAATATGTGCCAATGTTCACAAACACAATACAACACTGCTGAACGTGTGATTCAAAGCTGTATTTATTTTTACAACACAAGCTGAAGCCCAGTGAGAACTGTCATCCATATATAATTATCAAGCAATTTAACCACTTGACCTCCAGAAGGTTTTGCCCTCTTCATGACCAGAGCATTATTTTGCTATGCGATACTTTAACTGGCAATTGCGCGGTCATGCAACACTGTAGGCAAATGACATTTTTATCATTTTTTTTTCACACAAATAGTTTTCTTTTGGTGGTGTTTAAACACCACTCGGTTTTTTTATAATTTAAAATATAAATATAAAAAGATCAAACATTTTGGAAAAAAACAATATTTTCTACTTTCCGTTATAGAACCAATAAAAAAATGAAAAAAAAACAAACAAATTTTTTCTTAAATTTAGGCCAAAATGTAGTTTGCTACATGTCTTTGGTAAAAAAAAAATGTAAAAAAAAAATAAGTGTATATTAATTGGTGTGTATGAAATTTCTAGCTTCTGCAAACTATGGCATATATATACTGGAATCTATGCAGCTATAAACGCTATACTGTAATAGCAGTGATCAGCGACTTATAGAGTGACTGTGATAGGATGGAGGGCAATATGGCTCTAAAATACACTATCTGGAAGGGTCACCAACTCACACCGACATCTCTAGTGACACTAATACAGTGATCAGTGATAATACTGTACACTGACACTGTACTAATGACATTGGCTGGGAAGGGGTTAAAGCGGAGTTCCACTCAAAAGTGGAACCTCCGCTTATCTGCTTCCTCCCCCCCCTTCCGGTGCCACATTTGGTACCTTTCAGGGGGAAAGGGGGGGGGGAGACGGGTACCTGTTTTTGACAAGTACCCTTCCCCACTTCCGAGAGACTGCGCCGCAGTGCCATCCCTCAGAAGTTCGGTCCCCCTCCTCCTTCCTCCGCTTCCAGGCCAGTTAGAAAGTGGAGCATGCTTCGCGCATGCACAGTAGGGAACTGGCTGTGAAGCCGAAAGGCTTCACTGCCGGTATTCCCTTACCAGGAATGGCGACGGCAGCACCTGGGAGTCGACCCGAAAATCGGCTGGGTTGCTGATATTGTGGGCTCCCTGGACAGGTGCAAGTGGTCATCCATTGGCCGACACCCACTGATTGGCTCCTGCTGTGTCACAGCAGAAGCGGTGCATGCCCCCCCCCCTTACCCGGAAGTACAGAATCACATATATATGTGATTCTGTACAGAGTGACCGCCCTTTAGCACTGAATCTGCTATAGGGCAGTCAGCAACTGGTTATAGAATGGGGTTTCTCAACCAGGTTTCCTCCAGAGGTTGCTAGGGGTTCCTTGAGCAATGAGAAATTTCTGCCTCTCAGTAAGTTCCCACTGACACCAATGATCTTTTTAGCTATAAGTAGAGGAATAATTCTTCCCAATGACCACTAATGTATCATGAGTTGTAGATAATTTTTTCCTGACAATGGAGTTATTTCAAGGATTCCTCTGTCTTGAAAAGGTTGAGAAAGGCTGCTCTAGAGGCATAGGTGTGCGCAGCCTATTTTATTAGGGTGTGCACCTCAAAGCTCCAAACACATATGCATTTGTGACATTTTAACCGGCCTCTTCCCCACTCGTCACCCTAAAACAATGGGGGTGAGCAGGTGAGCACACAAGGGGACCTGGGCAGCAGAAAGAAAAAGAAATGGGACGAGAGGGGTGGCATACATTGGTACCAATCCCCTGTATTTTCCTCCCGTGGCAGCTGAATATCGGTGAGAGGAAGAGGAGGAGAAGCCTACTTTCAGCTGCTGCAGAAGAAAATACAGATCGGTCCATTAATTTCCACTCCAGCCGCCTATCCTGTCCAGGTTCTGGGGGTTGGCAAGTAAGGATCGTGGCTTACCTGTCACCTGCTCACAATTGATGGATTGCCAACTCCAGGATTAGGGTGTGCCCAGGCACACCCCTTGCGCACACCTATGTCTAGAGGCCTTTACTGGCATGCTGGCAATAATCAAGAAGCCTATCTGGAGAGTTTTTAGGTTCCTTTAGTCCCTTCTCCCCATAACATCCAGTGTTATACTTTCTCATTGGGTCCTAAGCCCTACTTCATAGAAGCCATGGTTCTCACACACTGCGCTGATAATGGCCAACAAGTAAAAACAGCTGTATGCAATTTAGAATAAATGGCTGTATAAATTTATCTGTACTATTTACCATCAATTCCGGATGTACAGTTTGCCACTGGGATGTAATAATTTGCACAACTCCACCCACTATCCTCAAATAAGTAACAATCTTCTGATTTTGGGATATGTGATTGTCTTCACTTCATAAAGGCTCTTCTATAGTGTTCCTAATAAATTGCTTGGTGGGTGTGCAGTTTGGATTGAGTAAGGAGATTTTTCATCTTTTGTGCTGCATGTCCCTATACATAATGGCTGGAAATATCCCTCCCCATATACAAATACATTCAAAAAACTATAAATAGAAGCAAGATTATTAAATATAACATATTTCAATATTATTAACACGTGAAATGCTATGCTATCTTAAATCCAAAGGCCTGATTTATGAAAAGTGGAGCAGAGGTCAACACAAGGAATTCAGTTGTCATGGTGCATAGCCCCCCTATGGCTTCAATATTTTTAAAGTGTATGTCCAGACAAAACATTTATTTTCTTAATTTTGGATAGAGTGGGGAAAGATGCTATCTTGTGCTCTGTTTAGGTGACCATAAAATATATAATCTCATTGCATTGATCTCCTTTAGGCTCAGTTCACACTGCTGCGACCTAAAAGTCATGCAACTTACAGTGCAACTTTGACGTGACTTGGGCGCAACTTGGCGCAACTTTGAACCAACTTCAGGGAATGCCTATATAATCTTCCTGTAATTTCGGATTCAAATCACATCAAATAAGATGAGGATCCGACTTGGAGGGAACTTCCATTAAAGTCTATGGGCACAAGTCGGATAGAAGTCGCCTTGATGTAGTACAGGCAGTGATGACCACTCTATTAGGGGCGCAGGGGCGCCACCCCCCTAATCCATGCGCCCAGTGGCGTCGCTATTGGGGTGCGGTCCACACCAGGTGACACCCACCAGAGGGGTGACACCGGGGCTGCTGCTACACACTGTACTATATTTCTTGCAGAGCTACAGCGGAGCAGTGCGGGGGAGGCTGCCTGTGACACTTGCCAGTCCAGTGACCTCACTAGGGTTGGTGTCACCTGGTGCGGTAAAACATGGTGTCACCCTCCTCCTCTCTAGCCTGCCCAGCGCCCTGCAGGCAGCTGACAGTCACGGGGCGCACCCCAAACTGGCCCCTGTAAATGATAGTATAGGGTGGTATAAGATGATATAGTGGCAGGCTAGGGTGGTAAAGTGGCAGGTTGGGGTGGTATAGGGCAGGTTAGGGTGCCCTATACCACCCTAACCTGCCACTATACCACCCCAACCTGCCCACTATACTACCCCAACCTGCTACTATACCACCCTAACCTGTCACTATACCACCCTTTACTATAATGTACAGGGGCTTGTTTGGGGTGCCCCCCGTGACTGCGCGCTGCCTGCAGGGCGCTGGGCACGCTAGAGAGAAGGGGGGGGGTGACACCAACCCTAGTGATGCCACTGCATGCACCTGGCCCCTAATCTCCATGCAGGGCGCCGGATGCATGGATTTCAATGGGTTTTTTTTAGAAGCACATGATTGGAGCATGAGGCTCTAATTGACTTCAAAAAAGGATAGGCCCACTCAGTTGTGTGACATTAGCGAATTAATATTCGCTAATGTCTTCCTGCTTCTCCTCCCGGCCAATCAGAAAGCGGGTCCTGAGACCCGATTGGCCAGGGAGTCTTAAGACTCCCAGTCAGTCAATTAGGTATCAGGACCCGCTTCCTGTTCGGCCGGGGGAGAAGCAATGGCCCCGGCTCTTCCCTCGGCAAACTGGAGCGAGGAGCAGGGGGCGGAGGGGCAGCAACAGCTGTTTCATGGAGCCCAACCCCGTATCCAGCACCACCGCACTACCTCGTCCTCGGAAGGTAAGGCCATGGATCGCCACCTTCCCGTCCGGGAGGGGGGGTTTGTTTGCCCCCCCCCCCCCAAAATATTGAGCACCAGCTGCCACTGAGTACAGGAGCCTTTTCTAAAGTCAGAGCGACTTTAGTAGTGCTAATTAAGACAGCTCTCATTGACTAACACGGGGTTTTACATGTCACACGACTTGGGGTCTCAGAAGTCAGATCCAAAGTCCCGGCAGTGTAGTGCAAAGGCCTACCTTATTTGTTATAACTGCAATGAATTGTTTAGGTTTGTCCTCAAACTACATAGTACTGGTAAGCCTAAAGGAGATTGTATCGTGTATGGCCAGCCTGACATAGATTTCCTCCTGTCCTGACGACAATGGTGTTACCAGACAGGAAGTGAGTGGAAATCTCCAACAGTAACACAGATAGAAATAAAAATGCTTTTTTTTTTAATTATTAGTACCCGTCAGCTTTGTATTGCTGTCTGTATAACCCTGTTGAAGATTTCCCCCTCACTTCCTATCTGATGAAACCATTTTCACCATGAAATAATTGCCAACATATTCGTCTCAGTCCCCTAACACTATCACCCCCGCTAATGCCCACACATAACAGGACCATTCTCCGGATGGTCCCACCCTGATCACACTCACTTTCTGGGCTGCGGCAGCCCCTCTCAGGTCATACTTGCTTTCTGGTTACTTCCTCCCCCTAACAATGCAGGAACCACCCACTTGCATTTGCAACCTGCCTCCGTTAATACTCTTCTTAGATACTGACCATGCTCGTTAACCTGGGCTTTTTTTCTCAAACAATAGGTGCTGGAACTCAATCACGACCCCCCAAAACCCCTCCCCCCACACACACCCTCCAAATCACATCAAATAGTGGGTATGGTCATATTTCACAAACAGTAGAAGGGTCTTAAAGGGGCATTAAATATCTGGATTGCATTACATACAGAGTGCAGAGTTCATGGGGGTGCAGAGCTGTCACTTGTAAACACAGAAACCAGACTTCTGTGTTTACAAGTGATTGTGGTGAGCAGGCACCAAAGGGTCTGAGCCAGAGGTGGTGGAACTGAGTTCCACCAAGTTCCCCCTGAAAAAAAAGCCCTGTCGGTAACAGATATAGGGGTGATGGTGTGATTCCAGGACACAACATCATTGGGATAAGGCACTTGGATTCAGGACTGTCCTAGCAAATCCAGAACAGTTGTCATCTATGCTGTTAGAGTAAAGCCATATGCACACTACTAGTTTTCATTCAGTCTGCTGACAGCTTAGGTCAGAGCCGCTATACTAACAATCTGATGTTAGAACAGCGATCTCCCCTGTCCCCTGCTGTGCTATTGTGTACTTGTGGGGGGGGGGGTTGGCGATTCCCCCACCAGAACACTCCGGTTAGTGCTCTCATTGGGATCCCCCCACCAGAACACTCCGGTCAGTGCTCTCATTGGCTGAGAGCGCTTAATGGGAGCCAGTCGGCAGACCTTTTTTGGTCATGACCCTTCGACAGGGCCCTCGACAGCTTCTGTCAGACCGGCTGCCATACACACAGGCTGAATTTCATCCAGGTTTTATTGAACCAGCCGATCCCACCCAACATTTAGCCCTTGTGTACTATGCTTAAAGGAGTGGAAATCTCTCTAATGAACCCACTGAGTTCTAATCCTTCCCATTCTACCCAAAGCTAGAAAGTTTTGGCCAGACATATACTCTAAATCGTCTCCAAAAAAATCTGAGCATTTAGACAAGAGCATGTTACAACATGGGATATGAGAAATCACAGAAGCTAGAATTATTCCTCAATATGTGTTTATACCACGGTCCCACTCCTGCTAATCTTCAAACTGCATTTTTTCCACCAGTGAAGAGTTTTCTTTATCCTTCCAAATATGGCGATTTTCAATGAAACATCTGGTGGAAGTAGACAGTGTAAAAAACATCAGGAATACATCTCACATCTATATACAAAGATAAAGATAACACCATGCAAAAACAAGAAGATGACTCAAAATAAATAATGAAAGCTTATTCTCAAACACCTCCTGTATTTTCCACAGCAGAATCTAAAGTCAACTTGTTTTATAGTTTTACTGCTTTAAAATAAGATTCTGTATCCCCGTGGAGATCGAGGTCCGTACAGTCATTACAGAGTAGCCAATTGGCAAGGACTCTTTTCTCGGTGGTCTGAATTTAGCTCGAAACTGCCTGAAGACTTCTTTGGCTTTCTTTCGGAAATGATTGCCAACAATAACGTATAGGAATGGGTTGATACAGCTGTTGCTGAAGCCGATGTAGGTTGATATTTGGTTTCCAATCTCAAGAGCATAGGCCCAGCTACAGGACTCTAAGCCTCTGCACATTTCTAATGTATCGAAAAAGGTAATGACATGAAACGGAAGCCAGCATAGCACAAAGGCTAAAAGTACAGAGAAGACCAACCATGTGGCTTTCTTCTCATTGTTGATTTCTTTGAATTGCTGCATGGTGTTGTTCCTCAGGACTTTTATAATTTGGAAGGTGCAGAACCCAATGACGACTGCTGGAATGAAGCCACCAAAAAGGTTCATGAGAATATTTGAGGCGATGTTCCAGTTCTCGTGTGGGGGTAATATGATGCAAGATGTGGTGTTAAAATCAGGAAGGAATATTACCCTCCGGAATATGACTTTGGGCAAACTGGCTAGCACTGCAAAAATCCAGATGATGGCGCAGATAATCTTAGCACAACCAGTTCTTCTCATCCTACCAAAGGACATGGTCTTCACCAGAGCCAGATAGCGATCAATGCTGACCATCATCAGAAAGTAAATGCTGCCATAGAGATTCAGTTGGATCAAGGAATTTACAGTGATGCAGAGGAAGCTACCAAATGGCCAGTTGAACTTGTTAGAAATGTAAATGGCCCAGAACGGTAGGCCACTGACAAAGATAAGATCCGCGACGGCCATATTACCCAGGTAGATCTCCGCCACAGTGCAGCGGCTTTTATGAAGCAGGAAGACTGAAATGACAAATACGTTTTCCACGAAGCCCAAGGCAAAGATGAACCACATGTACACTGGCTGGTAGGCATAGAGCCATTCAAGTCCCTCTGGTGCTAAGCAGTTCCTTACATCTGACTGGGTGTTATTATTCTGGCTTATATTGGAGAAAGGAACTGTTGTCATCATCATTAGATTGTTGGTGTTGAGTCCCATTTTTCCCTGGGGAAATAAATGAAAAATGTATAAATTAAACTACATTTTTGCATCCAATTTGTCTCTGCTGGTCTACCTATTAATCATATATTTGTATGAGAGTAACTAAAAGTGGACACACACAACAATCTCTCTGTACAACCTACCTTAGATTTATCAACAGTTATGTAACAAGGACCTACCTAAAAAGCCATTTAATTTAGATTCAGTCAGATAGTCCCTCACACTACATACGCTATATTGTCAAAAGAACACCTTTGGGATGAATTAGAGTGGAGACTGCGAGCCAGGCCTTCTCTTCCAACATCAGTGCCTGACCTCACAAATGCCCTTTGTAGACACACTCCTAAACCTTATGGACAGCCTTCCCAGAAGAGTTGAAATTGTTATAGCTGCAAAGGGTGGGCCAACTCAATATTGAACCCTACGGACTAAGACTGGGATGCCATTGAAGTTCATATGCGTGTAAAGGCAGGCGTCCCAATATGTTTGACAATGAAGTGTGGTTGTTGGTAGGTCATGGTACAACAGATTACAACCAGTGATTTGTAGAAGAACCATTGCTCCCAGCTTCCACTCTTCCTGCACTCCATGGAGATGCAATGCCGATGAATAAAGTTTGCACACTAATGATGTCACTGGGCTCAGCAAATTTTATTCAACCATACAAAAAATGCAAGTCTTCCCCTCCTAAAGACCGTCCCTTTCTTCCATGTTTCACCCTTACAGGCTTAATCATAGGGAGTATGATAGAGAGTTGGGGTGTCTTAGTAACATGGAGAGCATCTCCAGGTGGGGAGGAGTTGTTTTGCTTGTACGGCTGAATAAAATTTTCTGAGCCCAATGACATCATTGGTGTGCAGATTGTGCAACTCAGTTGTAATGTGTGTGGCTGGTTCAAATATGCTGTAGATAGGAAAGTCTCTTGCTGAGATTAAATGACAATAAAACATCTGTACATGTTTGCATAAATTGGGCACTTTTTACACTTTTGCATAGGAATCAGCGTAAAAGTAGCACTCCAGGCAAAGTGTTTTAATAGTTTTGGACATAGTAGGGAAGAGTTAAAATCTCATGTAAGCTTTAACATGTAAATGTAACTGCAAAAGTAAGTTCCCATATTATTAGCCCCTTCCTGACAACTGCCCTTTAAGTGGGTTTTGTTCCCGGGAGGTGAAGCAGCTTTCCAATCACATGACCGCTGTGACCTGGCTCTCATACCTGTCACATGATCCGGAGCTTGTCTTGATCAGGAGTTGTGTTAGAGAGAGCGTAGTCTACATGCTGGGAGCATGCAGTGAGTGTGCTCTCAACAGAACGCCATGGGCTTTAAAGCAGGGGTCTCAAACTGGCGGCCCTCCAGCTGTTGCGAAACTACAAGTCCCATCATGCCTGTGCTTGTGGGAGTCATGCTTGTAACTGTCAACCTTGCAATTCCTGATGGGACTTGTAGTTTTGCAACAGCTGGAGGGCCACCAGTTTGAGACCCCTGCTTTAAAGCCTACTTTTCCTGCCTCTGCATACATGCGTTATGTGGCAGGATGAGGTTTTAATTACAATAATCCCTGGTGATCATGAATGTCCTTGTTCAGGCTGACAATACTCTTGATAAGGTGACAACGATCTGTCCCTGAGTTGTCACGCAGAGTTCTGATCAGAGACATAATTAGAACCTTCAGGGCCCTGGTGCAAGAAACCATGAAGGTCCCTCCAAACTCCCAGGCAGGGCCTTTCCCTCTGAGCCTGGTGGTGGAAAGCCAGGGTCCAGTAGCAAGAGGCCTTGCAACCCTGGTAGTTCTGCCACTGTCGTCAGTAGTTTTTTTATTTTTGTTTTTTTTTCTTTTATATCATTTTACTATTGTATTTTTTTTTTACATTGTTACTTTTTAATATTTTTTACATTTTTTTAGGAACCCCGTTGGGCGGCTTTGGTGAATTATCAGGGGTCTAAACATCTTAAAGGATCTAGACACCTCTGATGTTTCACCTTTGAGACAGAGAAAGGAGATTGAGCACACAGCCCTCAATCTCCATCTCTGCAGCTTCAGCAGTACAGAATGAATGAACAGGAATAGTTCTGTACAGTGCTTCCTGTTCATTCACAAATTGAGGCATAGTAAACACAGTTTACTGTGCTTAAGTTATGAATGGCCAGAGTCAGTGATTGGTTCTGATCACTAACTCTGTACATTCAGAAAAAGAGGGGGCCGGTAAACATGTCTTCCACACTCTCCATTCTGACACATCCCTGGGGGGGGACAAAGAAGAAGAAGCTGGATAAGAGGGGCAGCATATAGAGGAACCGATCCCCTCTATTTTCCTCTTGCAGCCGCTGAATGCCTGTGGGAGAAAAGGAGGAGCAGGCTTTTAGCATATGCAGAAGGAAAATGGAGGGGATCAGTTCCTCTATTTGCTGTCCCCACCACCCTCTCGTGTTCATGTGTACAGGGGAGTCGCACAGGCTCTCTAGAGTATGGGGCTGGGCTGCAACCCCTTGTAGATATGCCCCTGCTTCTGATGGTAACTACAAGTGGCCATTTCAACACACATTACCCAGTAATGGTTCATTGTTGTCACCATCAGGAAACCTGCCCTGACAAATGCCATGCGGCCATTGCTAGACTTTTAGGCATTTGGACAAAGGGTGTGGCTGCAAAGAGATCAGCAGCACTGAAATGCAACAAAGGATTATAAAAAGTGAAAACATACGGTATTTATATATACACACATATTATATATATATATATATATATATATATATATATATATATATATATATACAGTTGCAATAAAAAGTATGTGAACCCTTTTTGGAATGATATGGATTTCTGCACAAATTGGTCATAAAATGTGATCTGATCTTCATCTAAGTCACAACAATGTTACCATGTTTTTATTGAACACACCATGTAAACATTCACAGTGCAGGTGGAAAAAAGTATGTGAACCCCTAGACTAATGAGATCTCCAAGAGCTAATTAGAGTGAGGTGTCAGCCAACTGGAGTCCAATCAATGAGATGAGATTGGAGGTGTTGGTTACAGCTGCCCTGCCCTATAAAAAAACACACACAGTTCTGGGTTTGCTTTTTACAAGAAGCATTGCCTGATGTGAATGATACCTTGCACAAAAGAGCTCTCAGAAGACCTACGATTAAGAATTGTTGACTTGCATAAAGCTGGAAAGGGTTATAAAAGTATCTCCAAAAGCCTTGCTGTTCATCAGTCCACGGTAAGACAAATTGTCTATAAATGGAGAAAGTTCAGCACTGCTGCTACTCTCCCTAGGAGTGGGCGTCCTGTAAAGATGACTGCAAGAGCACAGCGCAGACTGCTCAATGAGTTGAAGAAGAATCCTAGAGTGTCAGCTAAAGACTTACAAATGTCTTTGGCATATGCTAACATCCCTGTTAGCGAATCTACGATACGTAAAACACTAAAAAAGAATGGATTTTATGGGAGGATACCACAGAGGAAGCCACTGCTGTCCAAAAAAAACATTGCTGCACGTTTACAGTTTGCACAAGAGCACCTGGATGTTCCACAGCAGTACTGGCAAAATATTCTGTGGACAGATGAAACCAAAGTTGAGTTGTTTGGAAGAAACACACAACGAGGAAAACGATACACCAGAGGTATCGAAAGCAACTATATGGGAGGCGCATAAATCTGTTATTAGGGGCAAATTAATAGCCATAGGGGCAAGAAAAAAACAGGAAAGGAAAACAAACATGCAACAAATAATTAAAGAAATTTATGAATTGGAACGAAAACACAAAAATCAAGTAAACAACAAAATTTTTGGCCTATTATCTCAAAAGAGAGAGCAATTAAAAGACTGGATGGAACAAGAAGAAAGGAAGGAGTACAACAGAGTAGTACAAGAAAAATACAAATGGGGTAACAAACCAGGAAAATACCTAGCAAATTTGGTAAAAAAAAAGAAGTCTTTGAATTACATTGAGAAGATCAAAAATGAAAAAGGAGAAGTGGTAAATAAAACTACAGATATAGCGATAACATTTCAAAAATACTTCAGCTCCCTATATGCAATAAAAGGACAGGAAAGTTGGAAAGAAGCGAATACAAGAACAAAGAGGATACAAGAATATCTAAAAAAAGCAAATTTACCAAAAATAAAAATAGACCAACTAGAAGAATTGGAAAAAAATATTACGCAAGAAGAGGTAAAACTGGCATTAAAGGAAACTCCCGTAGGAAAAAGTCCAGGACCAGACGGGTTCACGGTCAAATACTATAAAAAATTTGAAGAACAGCTGACTCCAAAACTATTAGAATATATGAATTCCTTAGGGGAAGATGAAGAAATAAGAAGTGAATCGCTACTAGCTCACATTACAATACTACCAAAAGAAGGGAAAGACAAAGTTAACTGCTCAAGCTACAGGCCAATAGCCCTACTGAACGCTGATACGAAGCTGTACTCTAAGATCCTGGCCACTAGGATAAAAAAACTAATCCCACAGTGGATCAACCCGGACCAGACTGGTTTTGTCCCGGGGAGAGAGGGGCGGGACAACAGCCTAAAATCATTACTGATGTTGCACAAGAAGGTGCAGAATGAGACCCCAGTTCTATTCCTGTCATTGGATGCAGAAAAAGCATTCGACAGGGTAGACTGGGGTTTCATGATGGATACATTGCGGCACTTGGGTATCGGGACAAAAATGATGAAGTGGATAACAAATTTGTATAATGGCCCGACAGCAGTCGTAAAAGTAAACGGTAGACTCTCTCCAAAAATTAAGTTGCAGAACGGAACACGGCAAGGCTGTCCACTGTCTCCACTATTATACGTATTGGCTTTAGAACCATTATTAGCAACACTCCGCAATAACAAAGAGGTAGAAGGAGCGAGACTAGGAGGAAAAGAGCATAAGATCGCAGCTTACGCGGACGACATCTTGATGTACGTATCCAACCCAAGAGTGTCACTCCCAAACATATTGAAAGAAATAAAAAAATACGGAGAACTGTCAAACTTCAAAATTAATCCAATAAAAACGGAAATATTAAACATAGGACTAGAGAAAAAGGAAGTTCAGTTTTTACAAAAAGAATTCCCATTTATGTGGGTAAAAGAACTAAATTACCTTGGAATTAAAATAACTCCTAGAGTCGAAAAAATTTACCAGGCAAATTTTATCCCATTGATCAATGAGGTCAAAGAAGAAATGAAAAAGTTAAGAATACAGCCACTTTCATGGATTGGAAGAATAAATATGTTCAAGATGATGATATTACCCAAAATAAATTACAGATTACAGATGCTACCAGTAAAGATCCCGCAGAGCTTTTTTAAAATAATTAAAACAATTTTGTTAAAATACATATGGTTTAATAAAAAACCAAGAATCAAATACACGCTTATTACAAGGAAAAAGGAGCACGGAGGTCTGGCTGCTCCAGATATAAGTAGGTACTATAAAGCCATAGTTTTAACACGAATGTTAGAGTGGACAAATGAGAAAAATTTAAAAAAAATGGGTGGAAATGGAAAACATAATAAGCGGAGTCACATTACATAAGAATATTTGGATTCCACGGAAATATAGAATATTGGACACTGACACACACGAAATAACAAAAAATGTATTTAAAATTTGGGACACCATTCACTTAAAGAATGAATGGAAATATAATTCACCACTATTAGCACTCACAGGATCGAATTTCTTCACCCCTGGGAAGGAAATATTTGGAATTCAAGGAATACGTAACCCACAATTGAAAGATATCACTAGAAATGGCAAAATAAGAACACGAGTAGAAATAGAGGAAAGGAATGGATGGAAGATGAATGAATGGAATTATAATCAACTAAGGCACTTAGTAAGCACAATACTACACCCACTGAGAGACGAAACGAAATTAACCGCACTGGAAAAGCTATGTAGCAATGAAATACCATTGAAAAACGGAACATCAAAAATTTATAGTATACTGACAGATTTGGAAGCACAAGAAAGACCAGAATACATAAATCAATGGGAAAAAGAAATGAATATAAAAATAGATAATCAAAAAGTGGAAAAAATGATAGAAATGGGATATAATAAGGCCTGGGACATGAAGACTATTGAAATGAATTATAAACTAGTATCAAGATGGTATATGACCCCAGTAAGAATACACAGATTTCATCAAGACAAAACCTCTTTGTGTTGGAGAAAATGTGGCCAAATAGCAACGATCATACACATATGGTGGGAATGCCCAATAATAATGGAGTACTGGAAGGAAGTGTTAAATAATATAAAAGAAATAACTGAAGAAGAAATAGAACAAAACATCTGGACTTGCCTCTTCCATATCTATAATAAACCTAAGAAACAATATAGAAAATCAATAGTACCTAACCTCCTGAATGCGGCCAAGGCCTTAATTTCCAAGAATTGGCTAAAAAGTGGAAAACCAGATATTAGAAACTGGCTAAAGGAAATAGATTATCACTACAAAATGGAAGGAGGAGAGAAAAGGGATAATAGTAGATGGGAAAGTTGGAAAAAATACAAAGTCTCAGACATTTATTTGGATAAGATAAAAGAAAGAATAGGTGCAGAGCCAAGTGGATAAATAAATAACATAAAGGAACGGACCAAACACAGGGGAGGGGGAGGGGGGGTGGGGGGAAACAAGAGGGACTGAGAGAGAATAAGATAATAGTGGGTTCATATTTATAGGAGGCGTTTTTGTCGTCGATTTTTAAGATTATTAAATAATATCCTAGAAGGGAAAAACAATAAAGATGTGACGAAACAATCCACAATGATGTGAAAAATGAGAAGAGATAAAGTTTGACATATAAAGTTGAAATAATGTCTCTCAGAAAAATTTTCGCTGAAGTGGAAAAAAAAAAAAGAAACACACAACACTATGTGTGGAGAAAAAGAGGCACAGCACACCAACATCAAAACCTCATCCCAACTGTGAAGTATGGTGGTGAGGGCATCATGGTTTGGGGCTGCTTTGCTGCGTCAGGGCCTGGACGGATTGCTATCATCGAAAGGAAAAATGAATTCCCAAGTTTATCAAGACATTTTGCAGGAGAACTTAAGGCCATTTGTCCACCAGCTGAAGCTCAACAGAAGATGGGTGTTGCAACAGGACAACGACCCAAAGCGTAGAAGTAAATTAACAACAGAATGGCTTAAACAGAAGAAAATACGCCTTCTGGAATGGCCCAGTCAGAGTAATGACCTCAACCTGATTGAGATGCTGTGGCATGACCTCAAGAAAGCGATTCACACCAGACATCCCAAGAATATTGCTGAACTGAAACAGTTCTGTAAAGAGGAATGGTCAAGAATTACTCCTGACCGTTGTGCAAGTCTGATCTGCAACTACAGGAAATGTTTGGTTGAAGTTATTGCTGACAAAGGAGGTTCAACCAGTTATTAAATCCAAGGGTTCACATACTTTTTCCACCGGCACTGTGAATGTTTACATGGTGTGTTCAATAAAAACATGGTAACATTTAATTCTTTGTGTGTTATTAGTTTAAGCAGACTGTGATTGTCTATTGTTGTGACTTAGATGAAGATCAGATCACATTTTATGACCAATTTGTGCAGAAATCCATATCATTCCAAAAGGGTTCACATACTTTTTTGCAACTGTATATATATATATATATATATATATATATATATATATATATATATATATATATATTATACAGTCAGGTCCATAAATATTGGGACATCGACACAATTCTAATCTTTTTGGCTCTATACACTAAACAAGATGAGCTTTAACTGCAGACTTTCAGCTTTAGTTTGAGGGTATTTACATCCAAATCAGGTGAACGGTGTAGGAATTACAACAGTTTGTATATGTGCCTCTCACTTTTTAAGGGACCAAAAGTAATGGGACAGATTAACAATCATCCATCAAACTTTCACTTTTTAATACTTGGATGCAAATCCTTTGCAGTCAATTACAGCCTGAGGTCTGGAACGCATAGACATCACCAGATGCTGGGTTTCATCCCTGGTGATGCTCTGCCAGGCCTCTACTGCAACTGTCTTCAGTTCCTGCTTGTTCTTGGGGCATTTTCCTTTCAGTTTTGTCTTCAGCAAGTGAAATGCATGCTTAATCATATTCAGGTCAGGTGATTGACTTGGTCATTGCTTTCCGTGGTCTTCCGGGTCTTTTGGTGTTGCTGAGCTCACCGGTGCTTTCTTTCTTTTTAAGGATGTTCCAAACAGTTGATTTGGCCACACCTAATGTTTTTGCTATCTCTCTGATGGGTTTGTTTTGTTTTTCAGCCTAATGATGGCTTGCTTCACTGATAGTGACAGCTCTTTGGATCTCGTATTGAGAGTTGACAGCAACAGATTCCAAATGCAAATAGCACACTTGAAATTAACTCTGGACCTTTTATCTGCTCCTTGTAAATGGGATAATGAGGGAATAACACACACCTGGTCATGGAACAGCTGAGCAGCCAATTGTCCCATTACTTTTGGTCCCTTAAAAAGTGGGAGGCACATATATAAACTGTTGTAATTCCTACACCGTTCACCTGATTTGGATGTAAATACCCTCAAACTAAAGCTGAAAGTCTGCAGTTAAAGCACATCTTGTTCGTTTCATTTCAAATCCATTGTGGTGGTGTATAGAGCCAAAAAGATTAGAATTGCGTCGATGTCCCAATATTTATGGACCTGACTGTACATACATACACACACACACACACACACACACACACACACACACACACACACACACACACACACACACACACACACTATATAATTTTAAAAAGACAAAATGATTAATAATTACCTTTGATGCAATAATATAAATTCCCTTTCTGACATTGAGAAAAAAACACTTTTTATGAGGATTGGTCAAAGCTAGCATTGCACAGAAGATAAGTATGCAATGACAAAAATGCTGTTTTCAAACTCAGGATGTAACAATGACACTGAATTATTTATGCAATAATAAAATTCCAATAAAAAAAAAACACAAAAAAGCCATTAAAATAACCACATTTCCACATATTCCGGCTCACAGGAATGACGTTTTTATAAACATCACATAAATCTGTGTCCTTTACAAAAAATAAACTTGTCATTTAAGCAAGAAAACAGTTTTTTTTTCTCAAGTTTTAGCTCTCTGGGAACACATTATGTTCTTTTACCACATACAATGTCACAAGTAGAAAGGCAACCTTGCATTTTGCAGTAACAATTCATGCATGCATGGCACATTGCGCACTGCGCACTGCGATGCCAATAATTTTAAATGGCACCCCAATGCACTGCAAAAACATGGTAACACACAGTGCAGTGCATTGGTAAAAGTGCATCAGGTCCAGTTTTCTTACAGTTGTGGTATGTTGGATGCCAGTTCAACTGAATGGGCTGCCTTAAAGCGGGGGTCCACCTATCTATCGTTTTTTTTTTTTTTTGAGTTCATTCACAGACTTTTCTTCTCAGCATTACATACTCACATATTGTGTGTAATATGTCCACCTGTGTCAGATTTCGTCGGAAAGAATAACTTATATTATTCACTGCAGGCGGTTTCCATCTTCATTGTGGGCATTTGAAGCCCACAAGCATTTATTTCCTGGATGTGGTGAATGCTGTGCTCCCAGCATTCACCGCTCGTTCCCGCACATGCTCAGTGGCATCCTGGGAAGCCTGAGACTAGCTCCCAGGAGTCTGGGAGAGGCTAGAAACACGCCTACTCCCACGGGAGGAGAACCAGGAAGTGCAAAGAAGAATAGAAAAATAAAAGGTAATTACGGCGATTTAAATTTTTTTAAACAGCATGTCAGCATCTAGACAAGGAAGAGAATACATACAGATATTGTTCAAAATTTGGGTGGAACCCCGCTTTAATGCACCACAATGGACTGACATGGTATGAATGAAGCCATCTTTGTACAGTCAACTTTAGATTTATCAAAACTATGTAATACGAGGACTTACCTAAACTATGCAAATTGTATGCAATCAAACATGCCCTTAAAGCGGAGCTCCTTTCAACTATGCAACTAGGTCTTAAACTAAAAACCACCCCCATCGTTATTTGATATATATATATTTTTATATGCGTAATTTCCTCTTCTGCCTTGGGCCCTCCGCTCCCCCCCCCCGCTGCCTTCTGAGATCTGTGCGTGTCCCAGAAGACAACGGGGCCATTCAGAGAGCGCCACGCGACTTGCGCATGCGCAGTAGAAAACCGGCTGTGAAACGCGAAGGCTCCACTGCTGGTTTCCCTTAGTTGCAATGGCCGCGACTGCACCTGAGCACACGGACGAATCGATTTCGGGGGCCCACATTGCGGGATCCCTGGACAGGTAAGTGTCCTTATTAAAAGTCACCAGCTACAGTATTTGTAGCTGTTGACTTTAAAAAATAAAAGTTTTTGAGGCTGGAACTCTGCTTTAAGGTCACTATACACTTTACAATCTGACAATACAATCTGCTGGTTATGCAATAAAATGAAGCACTGAGATCTTGAGTATTGTAGAATTCAGCTTTACTTGCTTTGGAAAACAGCATACATGTATAAGAACAGTATTACAGGAGAGAGCAGAGAAAAAAAAAACAAACTTCCTTCCTGTGCAGCATAAACACTCAGACACTAGTATATCACTACAGCGCCATCTATAGTTTGTAGTGCATAGTACATGCTGTTGCATTTCCAACACAATCAACTTTAGTTTTACCAAACCTTTGTAACATGAGGGCCTTCATAAACTATGCAGTCAATCTTTATTCAATCCGCTGGGCCCTTGCACTAAATAGTTGGTGGTAGATCTAAAGTAGATGGTACAATCAGATCGTAACTTGTGTGTCAAATTTAAAGTGACACTAAACTCTGGTTTAAATGTTTTTTTATTCAAGTATGTATTCTTTACTCAAAAAAAAAATTCCCTTCTATTGCTCTCATCCTCCTACAAGTTCCTTCTTTTTCTGATGTGATCTGACTTCCAGTTAGAGGGTGGCTACTAGGGTGCCCACGTGTCCCGGATTGCCCAGGACAATCCCGCAATTGGCAGCTCTATCCCGGGTTCCGGGCACCCTCATTCAGGGACAATACAGTGTCCCGGAATTGCCCCCTGGCTCTGGACTGATCTGATGTCCTCTAAAATATTCCTCGCATCGCTGCTGTCACTCACTGACAGCCTGTGGTGGACCCCTTTTACATGAGCCGTTGGCTCAGTGCCCAAATGGTTGCTAGTCGCTGCCCGCCTCGCATCTAGCAACCAGTGACGTCACGAGGAGGAGAGAGACAGAGCCCCAGCATTCCCAGTGGGGAGGATTTAACTTCCTCCTCAGCGCTCACTGATTAGCTCCACCCACCTCCTCCCTGCATCGTTCAGCCAGCAGCATGCAGAAGTGCACAAAGGAGAGATACGTTTTGTAGAAAGGCAAGTAAATCCAAAGCACTCACCATGACAGGTCAGGGTTAAAATCTTCAGTCAGCTCTCCCCCAGCAGCCAGAGTTATGTGCTGAACTGTCAGCATTTCACAGGAGCTCCTGGTGTGTGTTAGCCTGGAGCTAGCCTGATAAGAGGACAGTAGGCAGATAAGGGGCCTGCAGAAGGGGAGAGGACACTGACAGATGAGATTACACCCTTGGAGGGATGGAAGGAGGACACATCCTTAGATATCAGGACAGGGTTCATACTGAGATGTGACCCCCCCAAAAGTGAAGGACTACAGGTCCCAGCATGAACCCCTCAGAACTGAAGATGTGATGCCCCCCCCCATCGGTGAAGAACTACAGGTCCCAGCATTAGCATGTGAAATCTATGGGGTCAAACCCTTAATTCTCAGGGGTCCATGCTGGGACCTGTAGTCCTTCAATTGGGGGGGGGGGGCATCACATCCTTGGATATCAGGGGTCCATGCTGGGACCTGTAGTCCTTCAATTTGGGGGGGGGATCACATCCTTGGATATCAGGGGTTCATGCTGGGACTTGTAGTCCTTCACTTTTGGGGCATGTGACCCCCCAAAAGTGAAGGACTACAGGTCCCAGCATGAACCCCTCAGAGCTGAAGATGTAAACCCCCCCCCGGCCCCCGCATGTGAGGAGTCACATCAGCAGCCAGCGGCGGGAGAGGCGTTCACTTTCCCAGGGCTCCAGTGTGCTGGATTGGTGGCAGGCTATAGGTGACAAGTGGCACATTGCATCTGGTGGCGGCTATGGGTGGAAAGTGGCACACTGCATCTGGTGGCGGCTATGGGTGGAAAGTGGCACACTGCATCTGGTGGCGGCTATGGGTGGAAAGTGGCACACTGCATCTGGTGGCGGCTATGGGTGGAAAGTGGCACACTGCATCTGGTGGCAGGCTATGGGTGAAAAGAGGCACACTGCATCTAGCATCAGGAAATGGTGGCAAGTGAAACGCTGCATCTGGTGGCAGGCAATGGGTGGCAAGTGGCACACTGCATCTGGTGGCAAGTGAAACGCTACATCTGACGGCAGACAATGGTGGCAAGTGATAAGCTGCATCTGGGGGCAGGCAACAGTGGCAAGTGGCACACTGCATCAGGTGGCAAGTGACAAGCTCAGGGTCCTCACTGATTCTACATTTTGGTGAGTTGAACAATTTCATTATATATTACAATGTAGTACAACACCAGGCATTCGCCCGACAAATCACCCCCGCCGCCAAATTCCCCGTCAACCCCGAGACTACATTCCCCCAACCCCCCCATCTTTTTTGGGAAGGGGGGCAGGGAGGGTGTCCCTGAATGGCAGTTTGGAAATGTGGTCACCCTAGTTTCTACGTTCATTCTCTATGGTCCCATTGTCTGTAGGAATGTAGCCACCTTCTCTTGCTTGCTCCCGAGATGAATTTTGGACTATGAGATTTGTAGTGTGCTCAGCATAGTGCACATGACCACAAATAACCTGCTCATTCCTAATGAATGAAAGTGAGGGGGGAAAAGGACAGGTTTGGGGCTCATGGAGGACATTACAAGATTTTTTTCATAAAAAAATCAAAGGGCCGTTTAGTAGTAGATGCGTATGGATTATTTACCCCCCTTCATAACCAGACCATTTTTTGCGCCATTGTTGGCCATTTTTTGTGACACCGCACTGTATTATCTTGATTGACAATTGCGTGGTTGTGCGACACTGTACCCAAATTAAATTGATGTCCGTTTTACCCCACAAATAGAGCTTTCTTTTGGTATTATTTGATCACTTCTGCGTTTTTTACTTTTTTTTTTTTATAAACAAAAAAAGGAGCGCCAATTTTGAAAAAAAAAAAAAAACAATATATTTTTTTGCTTTCTGCTATGAAACTAATCCAATAAAAAATGTAAAAAATCTAATTTCTTTATCAATTTAGGGTAATTTGTATTCTGCTACATAATTTTGCTAAAAAATTCCAAGAAGCGTATATTGATTGGTTTGCGCAAAAGTTTTAGCGTCTACAAACTATGAGATAGATTTACGGAATGTTTTTTTCCTTTTACTAGTAATGGCGGTGATCAGCGATGTTTAGCGGGACTGCGGCAGACAAATCGGACACCTGACTGACTTTTTGGGAACTAGTGACACTAATACAGTGATCAGTGCTAAAACAAATGCACTGTTACTGTACTAATGACACTGGCTGGGAAGGGGTTAACATTGAGGCGATCAAAGGGTTAAATGTGTTTTCCTGGGAGTGTTTTCTATCTGTATGGGGGGGGTGCATTTACTGTGGGAAGGCAGAGATCCGTGTTCCTGCTTAGCAGAAACACAAGATCTCTGTCTTACTTTCTCAAAGAACGGCAATCTGCCTGGTTTACATAGGCAGACCGCTGTTCTGCTGATCTTCGGAAAGATCAGCGGGTCCCGACGGACATCGGGTTCGCCATACCCGCAGATTGGCTGTCCGCTCAGAGCTGGATTAACTCTTTGTGGTAAGACTAAGCTCAAATGATAGGAAATCTTATACTCTACATTATGACGTCAAAAAAAGAAAAAAAAATTTCGAGTTTACATCCACTTTAAGGATATCATTGACTGTCACTTTAAGAGTCCCACATTTCAGGCTTGGGGGACAAGGGCTTTGGAAGAGTTTAGGGGTGTGACAGCAGGTTTGATTGTGATGTGTATAGTAATAACTGCTGGATTTGAAGAAAGTAATACATGTGGAACACCCAACCCCCCCTTGTGATCTCTATAACATAATGGGAGATGTTCTGTAGTTCAGCAGGGGACAACTCAGACAGGGCTGACAACTCTTCTTGGGACTTCAATGTAGCAGAGGCACCATTATCAGACAACAGGAAGTTGGAAGCTCACTGGAATTCTAGCAGGTAAATATATATTCTTCTCTATGTATTGCACATATACTAATATGTATTCATTTTGCACAGACATACACTTTAAATGGTCGAATAGTTAAATATTGTTTTTTGGTGGATTGAACAACATTGAAGACTGTCAATGTACAGGCATATTGGTCTGGAAAAGCCAGTCCAGTATATATTACATCATATAATCCCTGAGCAATTCATTGAATTAAACGCCATCCTATCTACTCCATGCACAGTCTCTCTGAGTCCATTTTTCCTTTTTGAGGACCCATTTGTTTAGTATGCTGCTAATGTGCATTGTTGTAACTTGGCACATGCTGAAAATTCAACTCATTTTCCATTCTTTTCAATTAGAGAAGTTAACATTCATGGTCTGCCCTAAGCAGATTGTAGAAAAAGCCTCTACACATCATTTTATCTTGGGCGTGTTTTCTGGTCCAAGAAAGTGAATAAGATTGTCAGCACACAGAACGAGGGTCCTTGTTAGCCAATTGCTTGTTCATGCATGTTTGCAGCAACGTGTGCATGAGCCACTCCTTGTCCTCTAATTCACTAACAGCCAGAGACGTCTGGACCAGGGGTGTAAGGGAAGCCCTCTCCTCACCCTGGCTTCTAGACAGGTACGAGATAAAGATTTTTTCAATAGCTGTTTAAGCAGCACATATTAAAGCCCAACTCCAGCCAAAACCATTTTTTTCAAGTTTTGCAAAGATGCCAACTGTCTTGAATTTTCCAGGAGAGACCTGTATCTTGACCCTCCGTCCTGACGATTCTGTTGCCAGAGCTATCAGCATCAACCTTATTTGAGTTAGAGAACATGCGTGGTAACAAAAAAAGAATTAGCTGCAGGTTTCAGGGCCCTAAATGGGGGGCCCCTGCATATGTAGAGGTTGGGCCTGGACAGACCATACAGGAAGGTGGTCGTAATGGGGAGTTCCTACATATTTAAAGACGGGGGCGGCTGGGTTGGACCAAGCAGGAAAGTTGGCATGATTTGTGTGTGCCCACCTGGAAAGTGGGCAGATGAAATCGGATCTGTGGGCAGCGTTAACAGGGTCTTGGGATCAGGTCCATAATGTTGGTAAGTAGGGTTTTTAGCTAGAATTAGGATGGGCAAACATCTGTCAAGTTTTTATTTCTGGATTTCATTTTTTTTTTTTTTTTTTATTTTATTTATAGATTTATTTTATTTTTTTATTTTATTTTATTTTTTTAATGGATTACCTAATTTCCTATCCTTGTTACAGCACAAAAAAAAAAAAAAATAGGGGAGAAGGGGTAATAGAGCAAGAATATCAATTCAGTTACTATAAACTCACAGAGGTTCTATCAATTTTACTGGAAATAAATGTTTTGTTGTAGTCTCTGTCCCTGCCAATGAAATTTCCTATTACTTCTTGTATTGACAGGAAGTAACTTGTCTTTAACCACTTCAGCTCTGGAAGGTTTTACCCCCCTTCCTGACCAGGCCATTTTTTGCAATACTGAAGTGCTTTGCTTAACTGACAATTGCACTGAAACTTGGTGGTATTTGATCATCTCTGCAGTTTTTATTTTTTGCACTATAAACAAAAAAAGACCAGCAATTTTGAAAAAATACCCCAATATTTCTTACTTTCTGCTATAAAACATATCCAATATAAAAAAAAAACAAAAAACGAATTTCTTCATCAGTTTAAGACAATATGCATTCTGCTACATCTTTTTGGTAAAAAAAATCCCAATAAGTTTGCGCAAAAGTTATAGCATCTAAAAACTAAGAGATAGATTTATGGACTTTTTATTTTTTAAATTCTTTTTACTAGTAATGGTGGCGATCAGAGATTTTTAGCGTGACTGCGACTTTGCGCGGACAAATCTGACACTTTTTGGGGACCAGTGACACCAATAGAGTGATCAGTGCTAAAAAGAAATGCACGGTCACTGTATAAATGACACTGGCAGGGAAGAGGTTAACATCAGAGGCGATCAAAGGGTTAACTGTGTTCCCTATGAGTGCTTTCTAACTGGGGGGATGTGCTTAACTGAAGCAAGACAGAGATTCGTGTTCCTGCTTAGCAGAAACACAAGATCTCTGTCTTTCTTACTAGTAGAACGGCGATCTGCCTTGTTTACTTAGGCAGACCGCTGACCTGCCTCTCTACGAACGATCACCGGGTTCCCGGGGTCAATCGCGTCCAATCACAGCAGGAGCTGGTCCCCGGCGATGTCCCAGACCCCGAAGAAGGAATCACGTACACACGGTTTTGTGCTCAAGGGCCACCCTGCCACAGTATACAGTATGTACGTGGGACGGTCCTTAAGCAGTTCAAGATGAATTCCAAAAATTCAGTCCGTTTGGAAAAAGTGAAGGCACACTATGAGTTAGGTCCAAGGAGTGGAATGACATCTTCATCTTCTGGGTTTCTCTCTATTATTTACATCTGACAGTTTTATTGCATTCCCGTAAGACGGCCATCACAGGCTTTTCACAAGCCCGGCTCTTGATGCTTTAGCTCTAAGAATTGGAGTCGGCACAGCTGCTATGCCCACACCTCCCCTCCTCCCCTAAGAAATGGCAGATTTTTTTTTTTCGGGGAGACATTAGCGCTTTTTGTGAAACCCCCCCCCCCCCCCCAGCATTTCTAGCGCATGAAGGCAAGAAGGTGTGCTAGAAACCAATTAGTAAATGAAGAAATGCAAAAAAAAAAAAGGGGGGAAACAATATACCTTCCTACCCGAAAATAGGCCCAGGTCTTATATTAATTTTGGCAACAAAAGACCCAGTAGGGCTTATTTTCAGGGTAGGGCTTATTATGTGCTGTCTTCTAGTCTTCTCTCCCCATCTCTCTCCCCGCCTGTCAGGAATCCCCAGTGGCCAGTGGAACTGGTAAGTGCTTGTAAAATCCTAAAATGCACTGTATTACAGTATTACATAATGTAAACTGCGCATGTTTCGGTAATCTATTTGTGATAATTACATTCTTATAGCGCTCCTGTGACCCGCCTGATTGGTCTTCCCTGTTCCGAGCACAGCAGGGGGGTCCGAGATGCACCGCTGACAGCTGGCAGAAGAGGAGAGCAGCGGGGGGATCAGCTGAGTGGCGCTCTGCCCTTCCATGGCCCGTCTGATCTGTCTTCCCGGCTCCGAGCACTGTGGGGGGGGGGCCCGAGGTCCCCCGCTGACAGCTGGGAGAAGAGGAGGAGAGCAGCGGGGGATCAGCTGAGCGCAGAGCGGCACTGTAACAAGGGTATTTATCGCAAATATATTACAGAAACATACATAGTTTACATTATATAATACTGTAATACAGTGCATGTTAGGATTTTACAAACACTTTCAACTAGGGCTTATTTTCAGGGTAAGGCTTATATTGCAGCCCTCCCTGAAAATCACAGTAGAGCTTATTTTCAGGGTAGGTCTTATTTTTGGGGACACACGGTATATATTTACTAAAGCTAATAGCATAAGGATTGTTGTTTGAGAGTGTTTAGTTCCGCTCTCCTTTAAGCTGTTTCCACCTGTTTGTAGGTCAGTGTTACTGGGTTTTAAGCACTTGTGGTTCTTACACGCTAGGGGACATCTGCCTAAATTTCTTGGTGTCACACAGAGGAAATGGAAATGGAAATTCAGCTATTTTTTGGACTGAACACAAGCCAATGTACTTGGAAAAAACGGACTTCTACAACAAACAATGATCATACTTTGAAATCATATCACCAGTGGGGGGTTTAAATGAAACACTTTCCGTGATTAAATGATAGCAGCGCAGTTTATGTGAAAGGACTTTTAATAACAATGAAGAAAAAAATTTAAGTGTTTAAGGAAGGACTTCATTTAGAATGAATGGTATTTATAGTGAAGGTAACATAGTGGGGGAAATATGTTCCAAAACAAAACTGACTTCCCGTCCCATCATCCCGGTCAGCAGGGGACTGTAAGCTGTGCAGTGGTTGTGTGTATATATATATATATACACACACACACACACACACACCCCTCACATTTTTGTAACTATTTTATTCTATCTTTTCATGTGACAACACTGAAGAAATGACACTTTGCTACAATGTAAAGTAGTGAGTGTACAGCTTGTATAACAGTGTAAATTTGCTGTCCCATCAAAATAACTCAACACACTATTAAAGCAGAGTTCCACCCAAAAATGGAACTTCCTTTTTAAGTGCTGGTGATCCCCTGAAATGCCACATTTGGCATGTCATTTTTTTGGGGGGAGTGGGGGGGGGGTACCCTGTTTTGACATGACAGCCAGCTCCCACTTCCTCCCCTGGCGCAGCAGTGTTGGAAGGAAGATCACCTCTCCCCCCTCCCTCCCTGAAATCTTCTGGGACACGTCACAGGTCCCAGAAGATTGCGCAGCCATTCACAGCAGGCAGCGCGGCTTGCGCATTCGCTGTGCGTGCCCGACTGTGAAGCCACAGCCGGGTGCCCAGTTAGAATGCCGGCACCGGGGAGAGGAGCGGGGGGCTTCATACACCTGCATTGTTGGACTGTGGGACAGGTGAGTGTGTGAAAATTAAAAGTCAGCAGCTACACTTTTTGTAGCTGCTGACTTTTAAATGGGTGGAACTCTGCTTTAATGTCTAAACCGCTGGCAACTAAAGTGAGTACACCCCTAAGTGAAAATGTCCAAATTGGGCCCAATTAGCCATTTTCCCTCCACGGTGTCATGTGACTTGGTGTTACAAGGTCTCAGGTGTGAATGGGGAGCAGGTGTGTTAAATTTGGTGTTATCGCTCTCACTCTCTCATACTGGTCACTGGAAGTTCAACATGGCACCTCATAGCAAAGAACTCTCTGAGGATCTGAAAAAAAGAATTGTTGCTCTACATAAAGATGGGCTAGGCTATAAGAAGATTGCCAAGACCCTGAAACTGAGCTGCAGCACGGTGGCCAAGACCATACAGCGGTTTAACAGGACAGGTTCCACTCAGAACAGGCCTTGCCATGGTCGATCAAAGAAGTTGAGTGCACGTGCTCAGCGTCATAGCCAGAGGTTGTCTTTGGGAAATAGACGTATGAGTGCTGCCAGCATTGCTGCAGAGGTTGAAGGGGTGGGGGGTTGAAGGGGTGGGGGGTCAGCCTGTCAGTGCTCAGACCATACGCCGCACACTGCATCAAATTAGTCTACATGGCCTATTGTTACAGCAGGAAGTCTCTACTAAAGATGATACATAAGAAAGCCCGCACACAGTTCACTGAAGACAAGCAGACTAAGGACATGGATTACTGGAACCATGTCCTGTGGTCTGATGAGACCAAGATAAACTTATTTTGTTCAGATTGTGTCAAGCGTGTGTCATGGCAATCAGGTGAGGAGTACAAAGACAAGTGTGTCTTGCCTACAGTCAAGCATGGTGGTGGGAGTGTCATGGTCTGGGACTTCATGAGTGCTGCCGGCACTGGGGAGCTACAGTTCATTGAGGGAACCATGAATGCCAACATGCACTGTGACATACTGAAGCAGAGCATGATCCCCTCCCTTCGGAGACTGGGCTGCAGGGCAGTATTCCAACATAACAACCCCAAACACACCTCCAAGAAGACCACTGTCTTGCTAAAGAAGCTGAGGGTAAAGGTGATGGACTGGCCAAACATGTCTCCAGACCTAAACCCTATTGAGCATCTGTGGGACATCCTCAAACTGAAGGTGGAGGAGCACAAGGTCTCTAACATCCACCAGCTCTGCGATGTCGTCATGGAGGAGTGGTAGAGGACTCCAGTGGCCACCTGTGAGGTTTTGGTGAACTCCATGCCCAAGAGGGTTAAGGCAGTGCTGGAAAATAATGATGGCCACACAAAATATTGACACTTTGGGCCCAATTTGGACATTTTCACTTAGGGATGTACTCACTTCTTTTGCCAGCAGTTTAGACATTAATGGTTGTGTGTTGAGTTATTTTGAGGGGACAGCAAATTTACACGGTTATATAAGCTGTACACTCACTGCTTTACATTGTAGCAAAGTGTCCTTTCTTCAGTGTTGTCACATGAAAAGATGGAAGAAAATATTTACAAAAACTTGAGGGGTGGATAGATAGATAGATAGATAGATAGATAGATAGATAGATAGATAGATAGATAGATAGATAGATAGATAGATAGATACATTTTTAATGTAATATAGGCAGGTCTAAAAAACATTTAGAAATATATATTAATTTAGTGGGGTAAATATAAAATATTGTGTAAAAATATTTAGTAATTTTGTATACAGCCAGTAGATGGGCTCTTGGCTCCTTTTCACAATATTTTCTTAGCACTTCTGTTAGTAGCTCAAGCTATCATTTACATAGATAGCTGAATGAGCCAGAGGTTTGACCCCCCCCCCCCCCGTCCTTTTCCTTGCTGTGTATAGACAGCTCTGCAGAACTTTCAATCAGAGAAAGAGAGCCTGAAGGCAAACAGATTCTGCCGCAGCTGAGGGGTGCTTAAGGCGCTTGGAGGAACATGTTTGTTTCATATTTATGTCTTTTTTATTAATTATAGTGGTTGGTGAATTTGACACAACAAATTCAGCTTGTTAAATGCATCTCTGAGATAGGATAAGATCAACCATATTGGATGCCCATTATCTTCAAAGTGTCAACCTCTTTTTAAGGTTGTTACACACAGCTTGATTTTCTCAATGACACTTCATGCTTAACTTTCCACCCAGCTCAGTCAATTTTTAAATCAACTTTGTTTTTAGCTGGGTGGTGCTTGCAAGGCGACCCATGGCTTGAATTTCAAGCGATACAGCAGAAATCAGATGAAATTTAAGTTGTCTATGGCCAACTATCAGGGCTTTTTTTCCCAGAGAATGGGTGAAGGAACTCCCCCTTTCAGAGTCACCCCTTGTCTCTGCCCCCTACCCACCTCTGAGCTTCGTTCCTTGGTTCCACACCCTACCCACCTCCCAGTAACGCCCCATTTAGAGAATACAGAACCAAGTATCATTTTGTGGTGCTAAATAATTTGCATGGAAATTGTTAATAACAAAAAAAGCAGTAAACTAGATCTCCTGCAGCCAGCAACAACAGACCCCCCCCCCCCCCAGCAACAATAGATTCCCCACACAACAATAGACTCCTCCAGGAACAATGGACTCCATCCCAGCAACAATAGACCCCACCCAACAATAGACTCCACCCCAGAAACAATAGATTCCCCCACCCAACAATAGACTCCACCCCAGAAACAATAGATTCCCCCACACAACAATAGACCCCACACACAGCAACAATGGACCACCCGCAACAAAATACCACACCCACCACCAAAAGATCCACTCCAGCAACACTAGAACCCCCCAAAATATTGGGACACCTGCCTTTACACGCACATGAATTTTAATGGCGTCCTAGTCTAAGTCCATAGGGTTCAATATTGAGTTGGCCCACCCTTTGCAGTTATAACAGCTTCAACTCTTCTGGGAAGGCTGTCCACAAGGTTTAGGAGTGTGTCTATGGGAATGTTTGACCATTCTTCCAGAAGAGCATTTGTGAGGTCAGGCTCTGATGTTGGATGAGAAGGCCTGGCTCACAGTCTCCGCTCCAATTCATCCCAAAGGTGTTCTATTGGGTTGAGGTCAGGACTCTGTACAAGCCAGTCAAGTTCCTCCACCCCAAACTCACTCATCCATGTCTTTATGGACCTTGCTTTGTGCACTGGTGTGCAGTCATGCTGGAACAGGAAGGGGCCATTTCCATACTATTTCCCACAAAGTTGGGAACATGAAATTGTCCAAAATGTCTTGGTATGCTGACGTTTTAAGAGTTCCCTTCACCGGAACTAAGGGGCCAAGCCCAACCCCTGAAAAACAACCCCACACCATGATCCCCCCTCTACCAAATGATTTGGACCAGTGCACAAAGCAAGGTCCATAAAGACATGGATGAGCGAGTTTGGTGGTTTGGTGTGGAGGTTCTTGACTGGCCTGCATATAGTCCTGACCTCAACCCGATAGAACACCTTTGGGATGAATTAGAGTGAAGAATTTGAGCCAGGCCTTCTCATCCACATCAGTTCCTGACCTCACAAATGCGCTTCTGGAAGAAATCTGAAATAACTGAAATAATAATAACTTAATAACTTAACTATTACTAACTATTAAATGATAGGTATTGGAGTTTCCTTTCAAATTTGACTGTCAGTGAACATAACAAATATTTGAATTTTAAAATTTCTGGATTTTCGGATTTCAGCCTAATAATACATTTATTCACCAAGATATAGAAGCATATTAAACTTAAAGATATCAACACAGTATTCCTTACTTGCTGTATTCACAGATTGGGTCACAGGATGATGAGAGGTTGTGGCTAACGTGTCATTGTTCTGTTTAAGTGTTATACTTGACCTCTGAGCCACCTTCTTCCTTACAGCTCTGACAACAGTGCGACAATAGAGCATGTCAGCTCTCTCTAAGTTGAACATATAAGGTTTTTTTTATGTATATGGTTTTCTTTTTTTTTTTTTTTTGCACATAACTATTAGCATATAAACATATCATATTTATGGTTTCCAGTCAGCAGAAGGAACTCTACACTCCTTTGCTTACAGATCTGATTAATGAAGCTAAAGCCTCGTACACACGATCGGATTTTCCGCCGACAAAACCGTGGACTTTTGTCTGAAGGGCGTTGGTCCAAACTTGTCTTGCATACAAACGGCAAGGAATTGTCGGCCAACAAACACGAACGTAGTGACATACTATGTGGTTTTTCAGCTCTTTAGCGCCACCCTTTAGGCTCCTTCTGCTAATTTCGTGTTAGTAGAAGATTGGTGAGTGTTGATTTGCGCTTTTCATTTCGCGTTTTTCATTTCGTGCTTTTCAGTTCGTATCTGAACGGCCATTCGTCAACCAGACATGTTGCTTAATCGGAGGAGTGTTATTTATTACTGGCCTTGGAGTTATTGCTTTGACTCGTCCAGTCTGGGAACAGGAGGAGGAGGAGTTCTTGGACCAAAAATTGGTTGCTTTATTAATCGTGACCAATTATGTCATATGCCTTTGCTGCGGGAGCTCCAGGAGAATAATCCGGATGATTTTCGGAATTATCTCCGGATCACGGACCTCTGCTTTCACCAACTCTTGTCATTGTTGACCCCTTATATTAAGAAGCAGGACACATGCATGAGGCTTTTATTTTATTTTTTGGTTGAATAAAAATTATTTGATTTGGTATATTTTCTATATTTTTGGATGCATAGAATGCACCTTTTGGTTAAGTTCTATTGGCAGATAGCATGTCTAATTTTATTTGTTTTCTTTTTTTAATGCACAATAAAAAAAATGTGTAGAATAATACTTGGCTATGTGTTTTACTTCAAATGACAGTTTGGGAGTAGGCAGTTACATTTAAAAAAAATACAATGTAAAATTGACAAGGGACACCAACATAGTTGTATCTTTGATCTTAAAAACTATGAGATAATGGTGTTGTGGTAACTTGCACAAATAAAAAACATAATAATATTATTCTTGATATCACTAGAAAAAAAAAAGCTTTGAAAATGTGTTTGCAATAACTCCATCAGTATCACCAGCAAAGCAGCTTCATTATTATCCCATTAAAGAAGAAGAGAATTGTGCGCTGCATTTCGAGATTTCATAATTTGCCGCGTCACGAATGTTAATTCTCCATTACAAACTCTAGTTTATGAGACCAACCGCCCTCTGGCTCGTCCTTGCTTCCGATCATGCGTGTTTGTACTTTGGACTTTTGTCTGACGGACTTGTTTACACACGCTCAGAAAATCCAACAACAGACATTTGTCCGCGGAAAACTTATAAACCTGCCATCCAACATTTGTCCACGGAAAGTTGGCCAACAATTGTCTGATGGAGCGTACAAACGGTCGGATTTTCCGCCAACAGCCTGTTATCACACAGTTCCCGTCGGAAAATCCGATCGTGTGTACGAGGCTTTAGACTACACATGCAGCTAAAAAAGTAAGAGAAGTGCTCCTTTCTCCTGACAGTTCAATATGGAGTTTCACTTTGAGAGAGACACAATCTTAAGCCTAGCCTAAATTGGATGAAAAATAGCGCTTTTGGAGTGATCCTGCGATAATCTGATCGTTAGTACACCGCTTTCCACAGCTAATCTGGACAGGTCATATGAAATTTACAGGCAAGAAAATTTTTCTTGTATGATACCAGATCGTAAAATTATCAGTCCAAAAAAAAAAAAAGAAAAAAGAGCATGCATGCTCGAAAACAAAAGAATACATTACAATTATTTATATTATTTAATTTTATTATTTCATTGTTATTTGCATATTTTAATTTCTTTTTTTATTATTTCAAAAACAAATAAAAAATTAGATTAACCCCAAACATAGTTTTAGGGGTCATACAGGCGATGAGAATATTGGACGAATGATTATCTGTTTTTTTTTTTTTTTTTGCATGCTAGTCTCATATTGAAAATGAAGAGGTTACCCAAAGTGGAGTTGCACTCGTTTGTAAGTTTATTAAAAGTCAGCAGCTACAAAAAGTGTAGCTGCTGACTTTTAATAAACAGACACTCACCTGTCCCACGGCCAAGCAATGAGGCCGACCGATGCCTCGCTCCTCTCCCCCTATTCTCTGCGGCACCGGCATTGCAAGTGTGGGCACCCGGCTGTGACAGCCCGGTTTGCACTGCGCGAGTCACGCTGCGCTCTCTTAGTGGCCAGGCAATCTTCTGGGACCTGTGACAGATTGCAGAGAGTGAGGGGGAAAGGAGGAGGTGCCTAGGCTGCGAGGCGACCTGAGCAGGAAGTGGGAGCTGGGTACCTGGCAAAACTAGGTACAGCCCCCCCCCCCAAAAAAATGACATGCTAAATGTGGCATGTCAGGGGGTGAGGAGTGCTTAAAAGGTTTGTTAACCCACATCATGTACTTTATATAATCCGCTCTACTTATAATATGTCCCCCTGTGTGTGTGTGTAAAAAAAAAAACCTGTATATACACCTTACCTATGAGTGCTGATCAGAGGTCATGTGACACGCCGCATCTCTCCTCTCCCCGTCTCACAGATGCAGAGGGAGGGGCCAAGATTCACCCGCTGATGTCAGTCTGGAGGGGAGGAGGAGAGGAGGCGAGAGAAGGAGAGATGTGGCACTTAACGTGACCACTGATCAGCTCTCAGAGATAACGTATATACGGCTTTTTTTTTTTTTACAGCACACACAGGGGGACATATCATTATAAGACAGAGTAGATTATATACAATAAATCATGTTATTATAGCAGCAGCAGCAGGGGGGGGCGGGGGCGGACCTCGACACAGGAGCCAAGAGGCAGGGAGGGGAGGGGGGAGGAGGACACAGGAGCAGAGAGGAGAGACAGCAGGGCTGCGGCTGACGAAGGCACGAAAACTGACCACAGTGTCAGGGCTTAGCAGCCATAATTACCGTGGTCAGTTTACAGAGGGGACGGGAGCAACTGGCAGGATCAGCCAGATTTTTTAGGTGTTACAGAGGTCCAAATGACACAGGACAAGCACTGTGTCATATAACATGCTTTAAAGGAGCAGGATCCATATTTTTTTTTTGGGGGGGTTTACGTACGCTTTAAAAGTTTCACTTTTGGGTGGAACTCCGCCTTAATTTACGAAAACTCTCGCATGAGAGAGTAAAACATCAGAAGTGATGTAACGTGTTGTATTGTATTTGTATTGTGTTTTCGGACGAATATTGTACTCATTAAATGAAAATTGTAAGATCCGGTATCGTACGAGAAAAAAATTTTGTGCTTGTCCCTTCAGATTATTTCGGATGAACTGTCGTGATCGGCTCTCGAAAGCTGTGTACCAACCATCAGATTATCGTACGATCGCTTTGAAAGCTGTGTTTTTCGTACAAATTTTCCGATCGTGTGTAATAGGCTTTACTTTAACTCCCCAAAAATAGTTTTCTACTGTGCAAATCATTGTCCAGATGTCCACATTGGTAAATTAACAAATCCAATAGCCAAGGGGACGGAGACAGAGGTGGGGGGCTGGGGGCAGCCAGGGGTTAAGCACCTCTTCTCCTGTCACTATTTGGTAGTGCTAACAAGTGCCCCGTTCTTTCATATGAGGCTGGAATTTCAGCGACAGGTCCACTTTAACATTTAAAAAAAAATCTGTATTGCTCATAGCACTTGTGTTAAATTAAGGATTTTTAGGGAAAACAGGAAAGGCAATGAAAACACTCATTTATTGGAAAAACCCGGTCGGAATACGCAATTAGATGTGGGCGTGAGCTGTGCTGGAACTCAGAAGGGTTCGTCTGTTTCCCTGATGACGTTTTAGTGCTTGTAAATACGGGGAATTCTGTAATGAAGGGATTTCGTGGACAAAGAAGAAAGTTACTCGCTGAATAAAAAGAGGAAACATTAGTGAGGATTATATCTGGAGATGTTTTCTTTCCTAAATTAGAAAGGAGACCATGTAAACGGTGGAATGTACTCACATATACGGATTGCTGCAGAACAGTTCTGCACTGGGTAAGGGTAGATTCACCGCAAAAAAAAAGTACTGCGTGCACTCCTCTTTTTTCAGCACAGCCCAGTGCGATGCAATCCACCACCCCACACCACTCTGCAGCCAATAGAATTTAAAGTAGTAGTAAACCCCGCATGGAATTTTTTACCAACAGGTAGGACTATAATAAGGCTTACCTGGAGGTAAAATGAATATATCCGAAACGTGGAGATATTCACCCTGCATGCAGCCAGTAACATCACTGGCGCATGCACTCTGCAGGTTCGCCATACCTTGCCGGAACTTCAGAGCTTCATGCCTGAAACCGAGGGCTCCCACGCGCATGAGTGATGTCATTGCGGCTCTGGCCAATCACATAGCCGGAGCTCACGAACCCGGACGAAAGATGGGGGGGGGGACATGTCAGCCCTCTCAGTGGTGACTTTACAGTGCTGGAGGGCTTCGTTCCAGGGTGAGTATTTCATAATGTGCTAGTATGCGATGCATACTAGCACATTATGCCAAAGCCTTTGCGGTTTTTTTTTAAACATCCGCGGTTTACAACTGCTTTAATGAAATGTTACTGTGACATTTCAATAAAGTTCAATTTAAAAAAAAGTAGGGATCCGTACAACACCACTGCTGCCAGCCTACTGCACACCAGCCTCTGTGTTCTAATGCAGTCACTGGTATGAATGTACCCCAAGTGTCCCTGTGCTGTCTTACCTATAATGTGCTGAACGTTCACCTATAGCAAGATTTCCCCCAAATTACCCTATGCAATTCCATATCCTCTAAACAGGACATACCAGCGCTCCTCCTACTTTAAAAGAAAAGTGTTTTTTTTTTTTTTTTTTTAATCATACTGACCTAGGTGGATGCAGCATCGGTCCAATGCTGCGTTTGTCTCCCGCCAACTCTAACACTGAGAACTGAGCGATCAAACACCGCTGATTGCTCTGTTCTCAGAGCTCCGTGAGCAGACAGCTGCTTGCCACTGTCTGCTCTGCCCCCCCCCCCCCCGGCTCAAGCTCCCAGCAGGTCGCCAAAAGGCTGAGCTGGGTGCCGGTCCAGGCCCCTGGGTGGATCTCAACCATAAAGGTCGCAAACTTTCCCCAGTCTGGACCGGCTTTGTGACATCAGCCGACAGCGGACTTCAGCCCGTTTTCAGCTGAAAACAGATCACAGGAGTGCAGAACAAACTTTGGCCGTACTTCTCTTTTAAACGGTGCACATTCTCCCATTATAGATGCAGGTGTTGGGGGGCCTCTCCACAAAAAATACTGGCCCCTTAATTCCTCATCTGCAGGATGGGCTCAATGTTTGAATTGTGTGCCCCCTAGTGGCCGCTCTGGGCCATTCAAACTGCAGGCATGCTCAGTGTGCTTTCCCCTGCTCTAGGTGAGCTCGGTAGCAACCTCTCCTTCTCTAGGTAAGCTCAGCTGCGCATGCCTGCATTTTGAGCATGTGTGCAGTTTGAATAGCCCAGAGTGGCCACTAGGGGGCACACAATTCAAACCTCCAGCCCATCCTGCAGACGGCAGAGGGGGATCAAGAAACCAGTGTTTTGTTTTTGTTTTTTTTGTGTAAAGGCCCCACATCATCTGCATGAGTAATGGAAGAATGTGCACAATTTGAAATACCATTTGCATAGGGGGATTCGGGGAAAATCTTGCTGAAGGTAAACGTACACCCTAATGCCCTGTACACACGGCCGGATTTTCCGATGGAAAAAGTGCGATCGGATTGTGTTGTTGGAAATTCCGATCGTGTGTGGGCTCCATCGGACTTTTTCCGTCTGAATTTCCGACACACAAAGTTTGAGAGCAGGATATCAAATTTTCCGACAACAAAATCCGATCGTTTAAATTCTGATCGTGTGTACACAAATCGATGCACAAAGTGCCATGCATGCTCAGAATAAATTAAGAGACGAAAGCTATTGGCTACTGCCCCGTTTATAGTCCCAACGTACGTGTTTTACGTCACCGCGTTCAGAACGATCGGATTTTCCGCAAGACAAGTTTGGCCCAAAATCCGTCGGAAAAAATCAGATGGATTTTGTTGTCGGAATGTCCGATCAATGTCCGATCGTGTGTACAGGGCATAAGGATCCTTTTTCAGGCAGATATGATTGGAAGTTTACGGTTAGTCTAAGGGCAGACCAACTCTGTGTCCATCTAGGTCTGAAAAAATAAAATGGAAAAAGTTTGCATCCTTTTCTGTTTTTTTTTGGACCTGAACATAATGGATCGAAGGAAACAGACTGTAGATGAATGTATGTTTATTTACATCCGCCTGCTTGTAGACCTGATATGGGTCTGTTACAAGATGCAGGTTAAAAGTGAAGGGTCAAGGGTGTCACAAAAGTGACATCCATTCTTTTCTTCTCCAATTCATCGGGGGATCTGTTCACAGATTCCCTGTTGATCGGACCAGACGCAGCCCAAGTGAAAGGGCCCTTACTGTTCTTGCCATTGTATTGCACTGTATTGTTAATAAATACTGTGGTGTTTCCTGACATTTAGTGGCAGTGTGGTGTCACAGATAGCTTGTTTATTGCTATCTGTGGCATATTTCCTTTGTTTCCCCCTACTGTGTTTAGTGCTAGTTATAACAGTCCTAGCTAGGCTTTCCCTGCTTTTCTCCTGTTTCCTTGCTTAGAAGAGTCATTGTGTTTTGCATTTTTCCACGTTCCCCATCCTTCATGCCCAGGCCTCCTTGTTCACTCTGCTGGTCACCCCCCCCCCCCCCCCACAGCTTATCTGCACCACTGGAGGTCAGCAAGGAAGGGACACAATCAACCCATCACCTGCCTGCAATCGATGAGTTTCTGACCCCCGCCGCTCTTCAGGGGGCTAGGAACAGTGTAAACAAACCCTAAAGGAGATGGTCCATAGACAGTACAATCAGATTGTAACATGTATGGTGAGCTTTAGTCTTATTCGGCCATTTTCCGATGTCCTCTCATGTCTACTGGAATGCATAGTGCAGGTTCTGTGGCTGGTCATATAGCACAGATTTCTATGATTGGGGACTTAAGAGTGCTATTAAGAAAGTTAATTCATGGTAAATACTTTGATGCCCCGCAATCAGATGATTAAAAGGAAAAAGGGTTTTACGTGATGATGACAAAGTATGGCGAGGAATTCTCACTATACAGTAAAGGAAGTACTGGGAAAGTAGTCATTCATCAATCGTTACATTCCTGTGTACTATTAGATGTAATCCTACATGTAGGATATGTTTGGCACAGATTCAATGGGAAAACCATAATAGAGATTGAGAGTTCAAGGACGTTCTGCTAGATGAATCAAAGGAAAAGCCTGATGTTTTCATTAGATAAATACAAAAAATGGGGATCAATTATGGGCAATTAAAACAAACAAAAAAAATGGGCAATTTAACCAACACATGTACACATCTCAGATTCAGCTGCTTCCTAATATCAAACAGGGATTTTTTTTTCTAAAGTTCTCCAATAAGCTACAATACTGATCACAATGTACGGAGGAGTGTTGAAGCCTATGTGTGGCTTTCCCATTTACAGTACTTCCAAAAGTATGCAAGCACGGACACCATAAAAATATTAGAAGTACATTTTAATGAGGTTCATTTTGCTGGCTAGAAGAAATACCGAAGGAATGTGAATTTGGTACATAATTAAAACAGATCAAAACCCAATGACTAAAATCTAAAAAAAAAAAGTTCAAATCAGACTTGATGATGCACCCCCAAGAGGCAGGGCCATGACAACCTGGGCTCACATTCAGTGAATTAAATGATTCTGTCCGTCATTAAACCTTAAAAAGAGTAGAGGAGGGCACCTTCTGTGGGAAATAGCCCCGGATAAAAGGTGACTATTGCAATGGAAGCTGGGCTTCTTATTTTTAACTTTTAATTAAAAGCTGGAGTTCTTTTTTTTAACATATTACAGTAACTCCAAGATTTTTATCTGCAGCTTTCATGAAACAATATCTGGTGATTCTTGTGCATACACTTCTTGTTAGGAGGTGACAAGCGTTTCTCACTTAACATGCTATCACATACAGTGCCTTGAAAAAGTATTCATATCCCTTGAAATTTTCCATATTTTGTCATGTTACAACCAAAAACGTAAATGTATTCTATTGAGATTTTACGTGATAAACCAACAAAACATGGCACATAATTGTGAAGTGGAAGGAAAATGATAAATGGTTTTCCAATTTTTTTACAAATATATATGTGAAAAGTATGGCGTGCATTTGTACTCAGCCTACTTTACTCTGATACCCCTAACTAAAATCTAGTGAAATCAATTGCCTTCAGAAGTCACCTAATTAGTAAACAGAGTCCATCTGTGTGTAATTTAATCTCAGTATAAATACAGTTGTTCTGTGAAGCCCTCAGAGGTTTGTTAGAGAACCTTATTGAACAAACAGCTTCATGAAGGCCAAGGAATACACCAGACAGGTCAGGGATAAAGTTGTTGAGAAGTTTAAAGCAGGGGTAGGTTATAAAAAATATTCCAAGCTTTGAACATCTCATGGAGCTCTGTTCAATCCATCATCTGAAAATGGAAAGAGTATGGCACAACTGCAAACCTACCAAGACATGGCCATCCACCTAAACTGACAGACCGGGCAAGGAGAGCATTAATCAGAGAAGCAGCCAAGAGGCCCATGGTAACTCTGGAGGATCTGCAGAGATCCACAGCTCAGGTGGGAGAATCTGTCCACAGGACAACTATAAGTCGTACACTCCACAAAACTGGCCTTTATGGAGGAGTGACAAGAAGAAAGTCATTGTTGAAAGAAAGCCATATAAAATCCCGTTTGCAGTTTGTGAGAAGCCATGTGGGGGACACAGCAAACATGTGGAAGAAGGTGCTCTGGTCAGATGAGACCAAAATTGAACCTCTTGGCCTAATAGCAAAACGCTATGTGTGGCAGAAAACTAAGACTGCACATCATGCTGAACACACCATCCCCACCGTGAAACATGGGGGTGGCAGCATCATGTTGTGGGGATGTTTTTCTTCAGCGGGGACAGGGAAGCTGGTCAGAGTTGATGGGAAGATGGATGGAGCCAAATACAAGGCAACCTTAGAACAAAACCTGTTACGTCTGCATAAAACTTGACTAGGGCGGAGGTTCACCTTTCAGAAGGACAATGATCCTAAATATACAGCCAGAGCTCCAATGAAATGGTTTACATCAGCCTTATTTAACCAGGGTGCCCAGGCACCCTGGGATGCCTTGAGGTTTATTCTGGGGTGCCTTGGCAAAATGCCTAAAATTTACCAAAATATTGTATACCAGCTGGCAGGTGGATGAAGCCTTTCTTATAGTTACACAAAGCCATGGGTTTTCATTCTGCACCGTTACATCTTTCTAGACACTGGCATTCTAACAACCAATTACATCATCAGTTAATAGGGAGGATGTTAGTTGCCTACATAGCATCCTTGTTTGGTTGTCCTACATGTGTGGATGTTGCTGCATTATGTAAAACTAGCACAATAGTTTTTACATTTTTGAATGGGTTGCCTCAAGACTGTCCATAATTTTAAAGGATACCTTGACTATAAAAAGGTTGAGAAACCCTGGTTTAGATCAAAGCATATTCATGTGTTAGAAAGGCCCAGTCATAGTCCAGACCTAAATCCAATAAAAAAATCCGTGGCCAGACTTAAAAATTGCTGTTCACAGACGCTCTCCATCCAATCTGATAGTGTTCGAGCTATTCTGCAAAGAAGAATGGGCAAAAATTTCTAGATGTGCAAAGCTGGTAGAGACGTATCCAAAAAGACTTGCAGCTGTAATTGCAGTGAAAGGTGGTTCTACAAAGTATTGACTCAGGGGGGCTGAATACAAATGCACGCCACACTTTTCACATATTTGTTAAAAAAAAAAATTGAAAACCATTTATCATTTTCCTTCCACTTCACAATTATGTGCCACTTTATGTTGGTCTATCACATAAAATCCCAATAAAATACATTTACGTTTTTGGTAGTAACATGACAAAATGTGGAACATTTCAAGGGGTATGAATACTTTTTCAAGGCACTGTACACCCCTGGTAGACATGTTACCACACATTGCCCAAACATGCTCCACCACTCTCACTATTAGGAAGCTGGTCCGGAGAAATTATGCTGGAGGAAACGCACATAGACAGGAAGTGGCTTAAAGCGGAACTTCACCTGAAAAAGGAACGTTCTGTTTATCCTCCTCCTTCCCCACTCCTCATTGAGAAGTTTTTTTTTCTTCCTGCACAAGACTTTGCGCTCTCTCAATGGTCCTGCACACATCACATGTCCCAGGAGGTTGCTGGCAGTGAGGGCCAAACTGGGAGCAGGTACCTGTCAGAAATAGGTACCCGCTCCCAGTTTGGCCCTCACTGCCCGCAACCTCCTGGGACAAGTGATGCGTGCAGGACCATTGAGAGAGCGCAACGTCTTGCACAGGAAGTCACAGCAAGATGGCGGCACCGGCGACCTGTAGACCGGTGAAGAACTGGCCCAGGTGATGACAGAGCTGAATCCCTTGCCTGGTAAGGGTCTGTATATTAAAAGTCAGCAGCTACAGTATTTGTAGTTGCTGACTTTGAACTTTTTTATAAATGACCGGAGATGCTGCAGGAGATTAGCAATACTAACATACCAGAAAGGTTGAAAATAGTAAAAACTATTTTATATAAAAAAACAAAAAAACATGGCAATAAATTATGATAGACAGTGCTTTAGCAATCTAAATTTTATCCATTTAGGGTTTAGGTCTGCTTAATGGGTTGGTCCAATTGTGCACCTTCCCAGTAGATTATTAATTACACAGTTTCCATTTTGTGTTCCTGTTTTGAGTACATAACCAGATTTAACCACGCTTTGTGTTTAGTAACCGTTGCTGATTACATCTTGAAATATTCACATATCCGTCTTCTCCCACCACAAGTAAGCAGACTAGTGTATGACCTATGAATGGTTTGTGAATGATAAATCGGTAATGAGTTAGTGTGCAGCATTTAGGTCTGAGTGTTTTCAGTCTGTGGAAGCCTATTACACAATGTATATCTGGAATTCCCAGTGAAAGTTTAATAGTTCATTCAATGCTGGGTCACCGGCCTGAATACATTTAGGGCTCTGACATGACTTCAACTTGACTGATGAAATTGCACTTTACTTTACACAGTCAGTTATGTAGAAGCTACCGCTGGGATAAATACTGATAACAATGAACACTCATCAGTATGACAGGTCCAATTAAGGAATTCTATTTTATGTATGTTTATAAATATTACAGAAAGAACAGAGCTTCTTGAGATATAAACACTCTAATCATAGGGAAATTATTCTGGGAAAGTCCTATTTTATTTTTAAAGATTATAAGCTCTTAAATGTATGTTTTATATATTTTTGCATTTATATGATGACTTTATTTTACAACAAAACATATAAATATAGGATGCACCCATATCAAAGGTTTTGCAAAGCAATCTGGGTTTTACAAAATGGGAACATGTCAGGACCAGAATCTGAACCCACAACCTCTGCTGCATCTGGCAGCAGCTCTTCTTACTTAGCCACCTTATGCTGTGTACACACAAGCCGAATGTCGCACAAAAAAAGTCAGACGGGAGCTTTTTATCGTATATTCTGATCGTGTGTATGATGCCCCATCTGACTTTTTACGTTGAAAATTCTGACGGACCTAGAAAGAGAACATGTTCTGCTCGTCTGTATGCTGTTCCGACGTACCAAAAATGACGCATGCTCTGAAGCAAGTAGGAGACGGAAGCTATTGGCTACTGGCTATTGAACTTCCGTTTTCTAGTCTCGTCGTACGTGTTGTACCTCACCGCGTTCTGGACAGTCAGAATTTGGTGTGACCGTGTGTATACAAGACAGCTTGAGCAGAATTCCGTCGGAACTCCGTCTGAAAAACCTTTAGGGTTTATTCCAACGGGAAAACCGATCGTGTGTACAGGGCATTAAATGCTGGTCAGCTTACCTGTTTGATCTCTTGGAACAATCATGCCTTGTGCCTAGTTTCTTGTGAACCTTGAACTCCTTGCTTGTCCCATGAATTTCCTATTTAAGCCATGCCTTTGCACTTCCTGTTTGTCAGGTTATTGTGCTCTCTCTAGCCAATATCTTGCTTTTGTGTACCTGCAGCGGTCCTCATCTCCACTACCACACGTTACCGATCTCTGGCTTGTTCCTCAACTACGATTCTGCTTGATTTCTGTGACGGGGTATCTCTGTCAAGAAGCTGCTTCCCAAGCTCTGGAACACGAAACCAGTGAATCTGGCTATAGTTACCCCAAGAACTAGGCAATACCAGTTTTGGAGAAAACCAGAATAGGAACTGTTTATTGAACAAACTCACACAGCGTATACTGTATGTAGCGGTCACATTTTTGATATATAAAATTGATGTATGTTATAGCTTAGCAGCTGGCGCCATCTAGTGGCCAAAATATGCTAGGACTGTTAACATGGAAGTGTTTGTTTGTTTACATTGGACATTAACTTGACCTACCCATAATGCCCATTAACTCCCATGAACATCAGGAGAACAGAATTGCATTGTGGGAAGATTATAAAAGGGCTTGGCGTGGCCATCTTAGGTCTCTTGGACACGCATGGCCACCCTGGGAGGATCTGTGTGAGGCCTCCAGCGCAGCGCGGCCTACCTTCACGGAAGAGCGATCCGAGCAGCAATACTGCAACACACCAGTGAGCTGGCCTGACAGCAGGGCAAGCAGGGGAAGAAGCCAGAGGAGCCTGTCAGAGCCATCTGGGAGTTCCGGAACATCTCGTTCTGCGGAGTGGAGCAGCGCAGTAGTGCTGGCCGGTCAGAGACAGGACCCAGTACCCCAGAGCGGAACTTTCTGACAACGCTGACCTGGTTGGATGAGAGGGCTGTTGCCCAAAAGTTTCCTTGGTGCACTTTTACACGTTCACCTGTACAATACAGAGTTGCTGGGATCCATAGTCCCACAAGCAAGTCAAAGAATTAGACTGAGCTAAAAATAGGCCCCGGGGCAGTATCTCATTGAGGATCTGGTACTGTGTCATTGGCATCAGAGATAGTTGCAGTGCTTCTGTACCATAACTTTGATTCAATATATAGCTTGTTTTGATCAGGAGCCATTAACCCTTGAATTACAAATTCACTTTATTCATAGCTAGCCGAAGAAAGAAGAAAAGAAGGACTGTCTAATAAAACACAAAGCTTTGTGTTTCACTGCCATATTGAATTACTGTGATATCAAAGTAATGGGAGCTCCCTAAATATTGTATTATACTTTATCAAATCAGCACTTGATTTCTTTATAGTTATAATGCGTGCAAAGGATGGGACAGTGCTCATATTGAAATAAGTTCACTCTGTCATTTATCCTATTTTCCTTAGCACATTACTAGCAAGTAAATTCAAACACTTTACATCTGTATAATATCTTTGTAAGTTGAACTCTGTTGACTGTCACGCTACGTTGGCCTGACAGTACAACTATTGTAGTGTTCTACTTTAAAGCAAATACAGTAAACAAAGTTCTTGTTGAAGTAATTTTGTGTGAGTGTTGTTTTCCTTTGCATTATCAGCCACGTGGAGACTGGAGACCAAAGGTAAAGACAAAAAGGTATATTACATTTGTGTATTGTGAAATTGTCTTTAAAGGTTTTTACTGCACACTATATTACATCACAGCTGTGTCAAGGGGACGGAGAGAAACCAAAGGGGAGTCAAAGGAGAGTACAGGCCCAATTAAAATACAATATTAAAAATAAACTGCGCTAAATGTCCTTTAGTGGATATTGACATAAATATGGAGTATAAATGGTATAGTCCAAATATCGCTTAGAGTGAGAGAAAACTCCCCAGATCCTCCAAGTGGTACAACATGCGTGGGAATAATTAATAATCCAAAAAGATCACGACCATAAATTGCCCTTACCAGAGCGCAAAGTATATTGAGCAGACGGCTTAAACCCAGCCAGGGCCTTTAGGGACAAGGACCGATCAGATCTGTCAGAGTTCAGGCGTAGTTCCCTCAGTTCATCACCGAAAGAGAAACAAAAATGCTTGCCATAGTATAATATTGTTTGCAATCAAGTTAAGCATGCACCTGAAACCAACACCCTATTGTGCATATGGGATAAAGGTGATAACCCACCACCACAGCTGTAGATTGTGCTTACCAACTCTCAGGCTTTAGTATTCATTGAGCTGTATATCACTGGGAGATTGGTAGCTGTGTTAGGAAATCCTTATCCATAGTATGCGACCCAAAAATGAAATAAATAAACCATAGTGTAATACGTTCAGATACTCTTTAATATGTAAAGTAATACACTTACAAACAGACGATCAGATATCGCATGGAATGGACAAAACGCCGGCCGGCATAACAATCAAGAAGCGGAGCTCGTCCTCCTTCCTCATTCACGTAGTGACGTCACTGCGTGCGTGCCCAGACGCGTTTTGTCATCAAGCGGACGTTCTCAATGGGGCAGCGCAGTGAACCACCACCATATATACGCTACCAAGCCTCGCTCTGAGATGCAAGTACAAGGACGCCATCTTAGAAATGGGCAAATGCTTCAATCTTAGCTCCAAAATACTAACTAATTCTGAGAAAGCGATATTAGATAAAGGGCTTAAATTTGTCCCACCTACTAGACTAAACAAGTTCCAAACATTCATGGATATTCATAAATTCGTCAGGAAACTAAGCATTAAAAGACATATGATGAACCATTCAATCAGGGATGTAGGTGTTGATGAGACAGGGATTATCCATTCAGGGTTGAGGAATGCCTCTCTCTTCAACCCCCCCCCGGTACGTTGGCACCTGCACTTAGGGTCTTCAGAGATGTCATGCTTAGAGACTTAGACCAATTAAGGCCAGATTGAATAAAACTTTGCAAGAAGGTTTGGACTCCCTATGTCAGAATAGAGAATTGGTGATCAGACCTGCCGATAAGGGGGGTGGGATTGTCGTCTTGGATCGGCAAGATTACATGCATGAAATGCATAGGATTCTCGACGACGACTCCACCTACACCCTCCTTCCAGCTGATCCTAAAAACAAATATCTGAAGGCACTTAAGGTGATCGTGACAAGGGGTCGAAAAATGGGGATCCTCACGGAGAAAGAAAGTTTGTACTTGATACCCTCGGCCCCGCGCACACCGACCATATATTATCTACCTAAGATACATAAAAGTCTTATCTGCCCCCCCGGGACGCCCCATTGTCAGTGGTATAGACTCGCTGACGTCCCGGGTGGGCAGATATATTGACTTTTTCTTACAACCTCTAGTACAGAAGCTGCCCTCTTATATCAAGGATTCTCGGCATGTTATTCAATTACTTTCTAGGGTTCAGTACCGCACTGGGGTGTGGTTGGTCACTGCAGATGTAACATCTCTGTATACCATTATCCCGCATGAGTTGGGTTTCGAGGCCGTTGAATACTTTCTGAATAGAGATTCTGGCCTTGTCCAAGCTCAGGTGGTGTTCTTGATGGACCTCTTAAGGTATGCCGCTTCCCATAACTATTTCTGGTTCAACAACAATTTCTACAGACAGGATATGGGAGTGGCTAAATATGCCCCCAGCCTAGCAAACCTCTTCATGGGGAAATGGGAGGAGGATGTCATTTATGCCCGGGACACCCCCCAACTAGTCCTGTGGGCCAGGTACATAGATGACATCCTCCTCCTATGGGATGGCGAATACCTGGAATTACAGGAGTTTTTGACTGCCCTTAATGAGAACCAAATTGGTATTAAATTGAATTACGAAACCAGTCAGACCGTCATCAACTTTCTTGATCTCAAAATATCGGGGGATGGGGACAAACTGGTCACATCCACTTTCTTTAAAGATACGGACAGGAACACATTCATACCAGTAGACAGCTGTCATTACCGCCCTTGGCTTGATTCGATTCCAAAAAGTCAATACTTACGAATTAAGAGGAACTGTTCTAACCAATCAGAATTTTTAGTACAGGCGGAAATTCTCACAGAAAGATTCTCTCAAAAGGGGTACTCAAAAGACTCCCTGGAGAGAACTTTAAATATAGTGCAACAAACCAACAGGGATGACCTATTGGTTGAAAGAGGCCCCCGTGTTGGGGAGAATTTTATGTCGAGTGTCCCTTTTGTAACATCTTTCTCTTTGCAGCATATTAATATCAAGAATTTGATATATAAGCACTGGCATGTTGTAAAGAGTGATACTATTCTTAGTGGGGCCCTACCTGAAAAGCCTCGTGTGGTTTTTAGGGGAGCACCCTCATTGAGAAACCAGTTGGCCCCCAATATTTTGAATCCTCCGAGTGTTAAACCAACTTTCTTTGACCAACTAACTGGTTTTTATCAGTGCAGAAAATGTAGAGTTTGTGCTCTGAGCGCATGTTCCCATAGACGCACCACTACTTTCGTCTCTACCAGCACACAGGAGAGACACACCATTAAACCCTTTATTACTTGTACTACAGAGAAAGTCGTTTACCTGTTGCAGTGCCCATGTGGCCTGCAATATGTGGGCAGGACTAAGCGACCCCTTCAGGTGCGACTTAATGAACATATTACCAACATCCTAACGGGTTTTAGAAACCACTCAGTGTCGAAACACTACCTTTTGGTGCACGATAAGAACCCCTCCAAAACCATCTTTCTGGGGATAGATAGGTTTAGACCCCATTGGAGGGGTAGTTCATTAATCAGGGGGATATCCTAATTGGAGATGAGCTGGATCCACAAGCTTAGGACCTATGCCCCCTATGGGTTAAATATCGAGACAGACGTAAACGCTTTTATTGACAACTCCTAAATACTTTTTCTACTTTTTAATGTTATGTTTTTTGTGAACTCACTCTGAGATACCAGCTGGTGGACTAATAGGCCGTAGAATCCATGCATAATGTTGCATGCTTCTGTTTTAATATTCATAATTATAAGCTTTTAGTGTATAATATTATTTACACTTATTTTATTGATTTTTCACACAATCAATTTAATTTAGTATTTAAATATACATTTTTTACATATTATATTTATCCATTTCATTTTTGTTTTGGATACGGGATTTTATACATTTTTTAATTTTATATTTATTTTTATTTTTATATTTTATTTTTTATTTTTATTTTTATTTTTATTTTTTTTATTTTATTATTTTTTATTTTATTTTATTTTTATATATTTTTTATTTTTATTTTATTTTTTCCTTTTGATTTAATTAACTAGGTATTAATTTGCCCACTCTATACATTCACGTTTAAATATTCACTATAGGTATAAACAGTCACATCTAGTGCACAAGTTAATACATTATTTACACCATTCTCTCATCATTTTTTTTCTAATTGTATCTATAATTATTTAAAACACATTTTCACTATTAGAATTATTCTAGGATTAGGGCATTCACTTACAGTGGTTGACCTATATGTACATATGGGTCACACTCATCACTGATGCTTTACACATATAGATGGTACTGATATTTTTTGTTACAAAAGGATCCCCTTAATAGATGATTTCTTTTGTTTTTCTTTTCGTTTTTAGGTTTATTTGCTTTTAAATTTCGGCAGTATTTCTGCTAGTTATCCTTCCGGGTTGTGTATATATATATATATATATATATATATATATATATAAGTTCTTGTCAACTTGCACTTCCCGTTTTAAGTCAGGGCATTTGCCCATTTCTAAGATGGCGTCCTTGTACTTGCATCTCAGAGCGAGGCCTGGTAGCGTATATATGGTGGTGGTTCACTGCGCTGCTCGTCCCCATTGAGAACGTCTGCTTGATGACGAAACGCGTCTGGGCACGCACGCAGTGACGTCTCCACGTGAATGAGGAAGGAGGACGAGCTCCGCTTCTTGATTGTTATGCTGGCCGGCGTTTTATCCATTCCATGCGATATCTGATCATCTGTTTGTAAGTGTATTACTTTACATATTAAAGGGTATCTGAACGTATTACACTATGGTTTATTTATTTCATTTTTAGGTCGCATACTATGGATAAGGATTTCCTAACACAGCTACCAATCTCCCAGTGATATACAGCTCAATGAATACTAAAGCCTGAGAGTTGGTAAGCATAATCTACAGCTGTGGTGGTGGGTTATCACCTTTATCCCATATGCACAATAGGGTGTTGGTTTCAGGTGCATGCTTAACTTGATTGCAAACAATATTATACTATGGCAAGCATTTTTGTTTCTCTTTCGGTGATGAACTGAGGGAACTACGCCTGAACTCTGACAGATCTGATCGGTCCTTGTCCCTAAAGGCCCTGGCTGGGTTTAAGCCGTCTGCTCAATATACTTTGCGCTCTGGTAAGGGCAATTTATGGTCGTGATCTTTTTGGATTATTAATTATTCCCACGCATGTTGTACCACTAAAGGACATTTAGCGCAGTTTATTTTTAATATTGTTGATTTGTGTTGTCGCACTGTTTACTGCTGCTCTATTTTATTGCTCCAGCGCGGTATTTTTTATTTTATCCAATTAAAATACAGCAGCTCCTGCGGGGGTCTTTGCTACATGTGTATTTCACAGGAGGACACCCCCCCCCCTCTTGATCATATTACCCTAATGATACAAACTGTACACAGGAATATAATTAACACGTCTAAGGAACAGCCAACAGACTATAAACATTAAGTTAATTAAACTATTAGCCACCTGGGTGACTTAGAGGTCTCATTCCAGGTCAGACTTGCCAGCATCGAGCAATACACATTATTTCAAATATAAACACATCCCCACAGCAGTTTGCTTGCAGACAATAGGTGTGTTAATTAGCACAATTAACAATGGGTGAAAGACCCTTATGAGGCACACTAGACCTACTTACAATAAACACATTATAGCAGGAGACCCCAGTAGCAGACTGTCCAGCTACTACATTGAAGAACATGGAACAGAGGATAATGTGACCAGCTCTTTCAATGAACATGTATAGTTCAAAAAAAGCAGGAATAGTCTTCATATATTTCTTGAGGGATATTGTTGATAGATATTATTGTCCCTTTTAAAGAAATCCAAACCACATTCTTAGCATACATTAAGTAGTTGTCCATTATTTGCTTGGTCACCCTGTGCCCCTATTGGACACAGTGTGACTTACACATAAGAGGGTTATGGGGAGCTGAAACAAAGGTTTCCCTTAAAAACCAGGGCCCATAGTCAGTAGGAAAGAGGCTAGCCTGCAGTCCCCTCCAAAAGCCTCTGTCCTGGGTGAGTCTATCACAATCTCAACCTGCAACCAATCGTTATTGACCTTTGGCTTGTTCCTTGACTACGCTTATGCTTGACCCCCCACCCCCACCCCCGGCAACAACTTATTACCGACATTCGGCTTGTTTACTGACTGTTCTCTGCTTGATCCCTACCTGCTATATCTGCTATTGGACCCCGACTTGCTCACCTCCTAGTGGGGTGATCCTGAGGACCATGACATGGTACCAATACGCAGCAAAACCCATTCTCGACATCAGGAGCTCTAGTGAATACCGGTTAGTGCTCAGACCCCACACATTGGATGAGCCTGTGCCATCCAGCAGGTTGACCTGCTTCCTGACGATGCTGACAAGCAAAATGCATTGAGGCTGCGCGTCCGCCATACGTGATGTAATTTCTGTTTTCTTGATCTGATTTGAACATTTGGCTATTTGGAACGCACACCGGATAGGATCAAGCGGTGTGCAGGACAATCGAACAGGCTGGTTGTGTTGGTGCTGACTAAAGCACCTTTAAATGTGACTGGCAAATTTATATTTTTAATCCTTGTTTTGACTTTTAATAAAATGGTATCACACTATCCTGGATTATTATCTCTCCCTGGGTCTCGGTTATTGATGTTTGAGGAGATTAGCTAGTGGTAGTTTCCCATATACGATTCTTAAGGTGGAACATTTAAAGGGGTTGTAAAGGTAAAAGTTTTTCACCTTAATGCATTCTATGAGGAGTATCTGAGGCATCTTTAAGACCAGGAGCACGGTGATTGGAGATTTCTTCAGCAAAATTTTTTTGGACTGTGCGATATTTATTAATAATTCTTATAAATAACATTTTTTTCACCTTTGGACTCTCAACTATATTTGGATTGTTTTTTATCCTTTGTTCACATGCAATCATCACATACTGTATGTGTTAGCGCCTTGCTTTTCATTGGTTTGCTTTTCAGGTGGCATATTCATTTAAAAGGGCAGCTTCACATTTTTTAGCATATTGTCATTTTTGGTTGGCGCCAAGGATTACTAATATTTCTCACACTGATCTGCTTGTGTGCTTATCCAGCTGGCCAGTGGAAGCTTCTCTACTGCTATAGATACTGTTCTCCGAGCCTGAATATGACAGAGCACAGCAATTTCCTTTTAGACTGTCTCTCTTTAATTAAGTTAGTGTTCATCACAAATCCAAAAAAATAAGGGACCTATGCCTCATTTTAGAATAGTAAGTAGCGGCATGCAGATCATACCTTTATGCCTCTGGACAAACTATACATCTAGAACCAGTGGCTGCTGATGCTCAAAATTTTTGAAAATACTGATAAAAAAACATCAAATGCAGCCACTGTGCCCCATCAAATGCAGCCACTGTGCCCATCAAATGCAGCCACTGTGCCCCATCAAATGCAGCCACTGTGCCCATCAAATTCAGCCACTGTGCCCAACAAATGCAGCCACTGTGCCCATCAAATGCAGCCTCTGTGCCCATCAAATGCAGCCACTGTGCCATTAATTGCAGCCACTGTGCCCATCAAATGCAGCCACTGTGCTATCAAATGCCGCCACTGGGCCCATCACATGCCGCCACTGTGCCCATCACATGCCGCCACTGTGCCCATCAAATGCCGCCACTCTGCCCATCAAATGCCACCATTGTGCCCCATCAAACGCAGCCACTGTGACCCCCGCCCCTGTCTGACTGGCTCTTACCCCATCTTGGTGGCGGCAGGCGAGCTGTGTCCTCCGTGTGTCTCATCTTGCTTCCTGCTAGGCGTCTAATAGCAGCGCCTGTCCTTTCAGACGATCAGGTGACGGGTATCAGGTTCAGGTTCAGTGTTAGAAAAGCAAATATTAATTTGCTTTTCTAACACATCTGGGTGGACTCCGAGCACAATGCTCTGCGCTCCGAGTCAACCTTTTTTTGAAGCCTATTAGAGCCTATGGCTCTAATCAGGTACTTAAAAAAAAACACCCCCGCCGCTGTAATTCAGGCGCCCGGCATCCTAAAAAGGGGCTGGATGCCTGAATAGGAGGTGGCGGCAGCGGCCATGGATAGATTCATGCAATGCATGAATCTATCCATTCTACATAGAGTGGGTGGCTGGAGAGAGTGGGTGGCGCTTGTGCGCCCTTAATGGACAGGCCGCCCCTGTCTAGAACTGTTGCTTTATAACACACATGTGGGCATGTCCAAATAGGGGCAGGGAAGAGGGTGCTTGCTAGTTCCTCCAGAGGCAGACTGAGGCTGTTGCTTGATGCGAGTATGGTGTTTAAAGTGGTGGTAAAGTCATTTTTTGAACTTGTATCTACAGGTAAGCCTATATTAAGGCTTACCTGCAGGTACAGTGAATGTCTCCTAAACGTGCAGTGTTTAGGAAATATTTACACTGGATGCAGCCGGTGACATCACTGGTGCATGCACTCTGAAGGGATGGCATACCCGTACCAAAGCCAAACGTGTTATCACGGGCCTGGCCACTCATACAGCCAGAGTCCGCAAACCCAGAAAGAAGGCTGGTTGAAGATGGAAGCTCTGTCAGCTGTGACAGGGCAGCGCTGGGGGGCTTTGTTCTAATGTAAGTATTTCATAAGATGCTAATATGCGATGCATACTAGCACATTACGCCATTGCCTTGCAGGGGATTTTTTTTTTAAATACTGCGGTTTACTACCACTTTAAGGCAGCACTCCATCTTAAAAGCAACACTTCTCCGCACAGACATTGGTAAACTCTTTGTAATCCCTGGCACATTTTCTTAACTCTTTATACTCTATACACTCTGGATAACAGTTCCCATTATACTTCTCTCTTCTGTGCAGCATTTCCGAATAAATGCCAGTGAGCTTGTACTGGACTCCACCAGATCAGTTACCCTTTCCTTAATCTTCATCCGAGGCCTCACTCCATCTTCCATGACCTCCAGGCTGGGTCACTAGGATGCTCCGTGGACAAGTCGGACACAGCATTGGGGTACTGGTCGATAGGGGAGGAGCCTAAGCACACAAGTTTTTTCACTACCAGGGCCTTCCATCACCTATGCCAAGTCACCACCGCTTTCCGGCTAGCTGCTTACGCACATAGACACTAGTACTGTAGTCATTGGCAAGGAAAATATAGCCATCTCTATTTAGCTTCACTGCACGTTAGTCCTATGTACTGTGTCTTCTCTATCTTGTCTTGTCCCCTGGTGTAAATCATGTCCTAAGATACACCATGCATGCACCCCTTTAGCATGCACCCTTTTAGTAACTTCAGACCAGGCAAAGATGTGTAACGTACAAGTGGAGTGGTTGAAGTACAAATAAACATTTACATCTTGTTGGTTGCCAAAATACATTTCTATACAGCTTGTCTTCTATGTGCCCCTTGGTACCCCTGCCCCTCTAAGGTAGTCATACCTGAAATAGGTGAGAAAGTCCTTTCGGAGACCATTAGTTAAATTATAGTTTCTTAGTTAATTAATCAGTAGCATAATTCCATACACCTGGAACCCCATCTGGGTTCCCACCAAGGAGTGCTTTCAGGCAGAGTGACAATTGCATCATAACTCAGCTCCTGTTCTTTTCCCATGTGTGGAGCAATAAAAGACAACTACACTACTACTGCCCCTTTTAACTGTTTGCACCAGCAGAAGGTAGTACTTCCCAGAAAGCCTGGGAAAACCTGACCAGCAGTGTGAGCTCTTGTTTCTCTAGACTTACCAACTCTGCAGGGTAACATAAGTAAACAGTGCAATTAATTGACATTGCAATATAAGAATTTAACCAACACATATTAACTTAGACGCAAAACACATACAGCTTAATATTATAGAGTAATTTATTCCACACTGTATACAGCGCTTTCAGACTTGTTGGCCATCACCAGTGCACTGTATTCAGACTATGGCTTCTGTGGAGTAGGGCTCTCTAGTTGAAAGAGATATATAACACAAAAGTCTCACTCCTTACTAGTCCAAGAGAAGGATCACAAAGTCATACTTTTAGGTGTATACAAAGGTTGGTGACATTTTGTGGAAAGTTCACACATTTCAGGAGTCTATGTCCCCTTCATCAAGACTAAAAAAACTGGAGCAGCTGTACATAGCAACCAATCAGCTTCTAGCCTCAACGTGATTGGTTAAGCTTTGAAAATTAAAGTTAGACGTTGATTGGTTGCAACCCACAGATTCTCCAATCTCAAACTGCTCCAGTTGTAGTAAATTCCCCACAAGTAATATGCAATAGCATATAGGAAATAAAAATGAATTAAATGAAAATAATAGCCTATATAAATATATATATATATATATATATATATATATATATATATATATATATATATATATATATATATATATATAAAATAAAAAGCGGGGTAGTAACTGTTACATGTAGATAAAGTTCGGTGGTGAATTATATGCTCTAGTTCAATGGTGACAGCATACCCAAATCCACAGCATTGTTCCAAACCTCCAGCTCTTAATATTCACGGACCACCCGGGTGCTGGCTCTTGTCTGTCTCCACTCCAACATAAGAATATGATGAGAGTTGCACTCTGTAGTCAGGCCTTCTTAATCCTTTATTCCAAGCAATAAAGCAACTGCATACATGTGATCTCCACCAGGAAACCACACTCACTAATACGTTGGGGAATGTGGTTTCTTAGTAGAGATTACATGTATGCAACTGCCTTATTGCTATTGGAATAAAATATTAAAAGCTGACTACAGAGTGCGAATCTTCTTCTATTCTAGAGTCAAGTTGGTAGATTATATGCTACTACGGTAGATGTTTAAACTGTCAAAAAAAGATAAAGTACAATATAAGGCTTCCATACAGAACTTATACAGTATATAGATAATTAAACAAAAAAAAAAAAACATAAATGTATCTGTGGATCAGTGCCATCACACTGTTATGTGTATAATTTGAATTACAAATTCTGTAGAAGGAGTTATTTTTCAGCTGAGCGGTTAAAGTTAGCCTAGTAAACTTGTAGAAAGGAGTCTACAGCTCCAGAGTCTAGGAGCCTTGAGCTCCAGCTGGAAGTAAGTTTACTTGACCAGAAATTAAAACATAAATGTAAACTTCCCATCTTTAAGCCTTTAGCAAGATAAAGAAATAATATATAACACACAACACAATCCCTTTAAAGGTATACTGTAAAATCTGAAAATGATGCATTTCCTCTGACGTACAGAACTCAGTCAAATCAATAAAGGGTTCCAATGGGGTTCATCTGGTTTAGCTTTTTGCTCTGTTATCTAAATTCCTACCAGTCTGCCGGTGTCATCGTCCTCTGGAGGTCAGGAGAACATGGGCTGTACAATTATTGTTTCAGTTTCCTTCCGCTGTAGCTTGCACTAAGTCTATGCACGCTCCCCGGCAGCAGATACAATACACCTGCTATGCGCTTGGAACTTTTACAGAGATGAATAACAAACACCAGATGTTGCAATGTAGATGTTTAGTGCAGCAAAATGTTCTACACAGATGGACAGCTGGAATACAGTTTGTTAAAAAAACAATATTTGTTCACGCAATATGATGGACCTTACCCTAGAGCAGTGGTTCTCAACCCTGCTAGTGCCGTGACCCCTCGATAAAATTTCCCAAGTTGTGGGGACCCCTAAAAGTAAAATTATTTTCGTAGTGTGGGTTGTCAGCACCGAAGGCAAGACAAGTAATTTGCGCCCCTAACCCACAGACATGTAGAGCTCCCTGAGTCCCTTCCACTCGTACAGTATTAAAACCCCTCATGGTAAATTTTAGGATGTACCACTCTCTCTTTGTTCTCCTTTCTCTCCCTTTTATCTCTCTCTCTCTATCCTAATTTCTTGGTTTTTTCCCCATCCCTCTCTCTAGCCATGTTTCTTGTTCTTTCTCTTATTCTTTCTCTCCCTTTTTCTTTGTTCCTCCCTCTCTTTTCCTCTCCCTTCCAGTGCAGGGGGAAGTTCTGATCAGCCAACTTAGGTGCTCTTGATCGAGGTCATCTGCTGATCTGAGAACTGTAGTGGGGACTTTTAATGGCAACTATAATCACAGGTAGTGTTACTCACTGTGTCTCCGACTTTGTGGTGTCTCGTAGCAGTGACACCTATGCCGAAATCAGGAGATAGGGTCTCCTCCAGCCCCTCCCACTTCACATTCCTCACCAGTCAGCTGACCTCTAGTCTCTGCCCCCCCAGCCGTGAACTGAATGGGCGGCTGCAAAGAGGCTGAGTGGGTGGCCATGGGCTCCAGGAACAGCGTAGCTGGGCGGCCACAGGCTCCACGGTCAGCCCTTCTGGTTGGCTGCGAAAAGGCTGGGAGAGCGGTGCGGGCTTCAGAACAGCCCAGGATTCGGTGACCCCTGGCAAATCGTCATTCGACCCCCGAGTGGGTCCCGACCCCCAGGTTGAGAACCACTGCCCTAGAGGAATCCTTGAAATAATTATCATATTTCAGGGTACCTCTGATTAAACCAATTCATTGGTGGTCAGTGGGAAGAATGTCTCCCTTACATTGGTGGTCATTGGAAGAATCCTCTTTACATTGATAATCAGTGGGAAGCATAGGTGTGCGCAGGGGGTGTGCCAGGTGTGCCTGGGCACACCCTTATCACTGCGAGGGGTGCCGATTCCCCCTATTGCCTGGGCTTCACCCCGTGTTGCGTTCCCAGAATGGAGAGCGGGGGAAGAGGCTTGGAAATATATTAGTTACCGACCCATTCCTTTTCTAAATGAACACAGTGAGCACACTCACTCACTGTGTTCATTCATAACTGAAGCATAATAAACTGTTATTATGATTCAGTTTGTGAATGAACAGGAAGTAGCTCAGCACAGAGCACTATCCCATTCATTTACTGTCCAGTGCAGTTGAGGCTGCAGAGAAAGGCATGTGCGTTTGAGCTTTGGGGTGCACACCCTAATGCAATAGGCTGCGCACACCTATGGTGGGAAGATTGCCCCTTACATTGGTGGCCATTGGCAAGAATTCTCCTTACATTGGTGGTCACTGGGAAGAATGCCCTTTACATTGGTGGTCAGTGTGGAAGAATGCCCCTTACATTGGTGGCCATTGGCAAGAATTCTTTTTACATTGGAGGTCAGTGGGAGGAATGCTCCTTACATTGGTGGTCAGTGGGAAGAAGGTTTTTTACATTGGTGGTCAGTGGAAAGAATATTCCTTACTATATATTTTTTTAAGCTCCACCTCTTATCCCTAAAAATCCCTCTTTGAGCTAGAGTCCAGTGACTTCATCTAGGCTGAGACAATGCCATTAGTCTGCTGCAGTCAGGAGAAGGCATTACCTCTGTCTCCTCTACCCCAGTGATCAGACAGCCACATTATAATTTTTCTGCACCTTAGATGATGCCTTAACAAAGATGTCATGGCCCTTCGAGAGAGAGAAGCTGATGAAGCCGTTGTCAGGGGGAGTACTGTGATCTCTTTGAGAGTAATGAAGACCTAGAAGTGTTACACTTACACATTACTTAGCATCTATGAATTTGCCATGAAAAAAATGTATCTTGCTAGGTTCACTTTAAGCAAAACCCGTAGGAGAGAAATACAGATATTGCTTTAGCAAATGCAGCCAGTTGCTGAGCTGTTTCTGGATTCAGCATTTTCTAAGTCACTGACCAGGAACAATCATACTCCCAATCTGCATACTGTGGGGTCGTCCAAACTAAAGAAAAAAAAGCTGCCAATAAAAATGAATACTTATGTAGCACCCTCTAGTGTAGAGTGCTAGATAGTGTACATAGTATTTTTGTAGTGTAGGTAAATTTAGGCTTGGCTGGCAGCCAAGCCTGTTTTGAATCAGGGTTGGGTGAGTAAATCAGGGATACTCATCAGGCAGCACCTCTGGTACCTCCCCCTACTTTCTGGAACTTTGGAGAAGTTTCCAGAAGAATAGAAGGGAGGTTAGGAGGAGCCTGCCTGGAGTATTCAGGAGGGTCCCAACCAATCCCCAGCAAATGGGCTGGCAGGGGGTAGGCCCCTCTTAAATACTCAGAGTCAGGCCAGCAGGGACAGTGTGGAGTTCGAATGGAAGCTGGAGAGGGAGTGCTAAGGAGGCTGTCAGAGGCCCTTGAGGGTAGCCTGGGAGGGGTGACCTTGGGCCTGGGGTTCAGGTGCTGGAGGGATCTTCTCAAGACACACGGAGGAGTCCTGTCCCAAGGCATGGGAGCAAGAGTGAAGACAGCAGGAAACAGCTAGCTAGATCTCCAGGGAGAAGACAGTTGGGTGGCTGGTGATTGTGATAGTCTGTGAAGACTGTAGGAAGTAGCCAGAAGGGCTAGTGAAAGGGGCAGCTCTGGCCAGGCAGGCTGCCAGTGCCTAATAAGATGTTGCTGGGATCAGTGGCCACAGGAATGTAGCTGGACACTGGACTTTTTCTCTACACACCAAAGGGGCCCGCGGTCCCTGCCTGTAAAGGGCTGTTGCTTGATCTGGCTGAGAGCCCTGTCAGATTCACCAAACAATGTTCTAGCTGGGTCTGAGTTGTTTCTGCAAGCAAGTGATGTGCTGGAGGAAGAGGAGTGTATACCGAGAGTGGGTATAGTTAAAGTGTCCCTGAAGAGACTTTGTTCCGGTCAAGTGGGCATCCCATAAAACCCCTATCCCCATCCTAGTTTATTCATCCTTAATAAAAAATTTAAAAAAGCAAAAAAACCCCCCCAAACTTGCTGTTTCCTGTCTCGAGCGAGCCTGTGGAAATTTGGCGTGCCTGGCTGTGCAGGGTGGGGCATCCCAATTCACCAGCAGCTCCTACGTGGAGTGCGCTACAAACTCGCATTCGCGTGTTTTGTCACGCGTTTTTGCTTGATTTTCTGCGTAAATTAAAACATTTTAAAAAATAAAATAGTAATAATATATGAATAAATAAATGTAAAATAAATACACAAATAACTACAAATCATCATAAATAAGTAAAATAAATATTATGTAATAATACATTAATAAATAATTAACTTTAAAAAATATTAAATACATTAGTATTATTATTATTAATACTAATACTAAAACAACAATAAACACCCAAACTTGAACAAAAAAATACATTAATAATAATATTAATAATAATTTACTTTGAGTTCATTATTTATTATTATTTTATTTTTTTTAAGGGGTAAGGTTTAAAGTTAAGGGTTATTTATTTATTTATTGTTACTTAGTATGCATTTATTGAATTTATTTATTTTTTATTTATGATTTTTATTTATTTGTGCATTTATTTTACATGTATTCATTTATTAGCATTCGTATAATAATAAATAAAATAATATATATTAAAAAAAAATAATAATAAATAACCCTAACCCCAACTCCTAATCCTAGCCCTAACCTAAATTGAACTCGAACCCCTTACCCTAACGAAAATACATTATAATAAATGAATAATAATAATAATAATAATAATAAAAGAAGAAATAATGGAAAAGCTAAAAAAACTGAAATACCTAGCAACAAATGATGCAACAGATAATAGTTTTCTCTATTGGCTAATAAAAAATCGCCAAAGCCCAAAAACTCTGCATACAAACGCGCAAGTCGCGCATAAAAATGCTCCAAAATCACGCATTAAAACCGTGTGATAAAACGCCTGAAAAACGCTCAAAGATGCTACGCTCAGGTGTGAATGCAGCCTCTGAATCCAAGCTGCTCTACTTTCAGATACAACAGCTCCACTATACCTTATGTATTATTTCCTCCTAACTGCATCTTCCATTAAAGTTTGGAGTTAATAACACAGTTGGTTATAAATTATAGATGAGATAATGTATCCACTGGTGGCAACTATCTTACAGGTCATCAATTAGGCTCTTAGTGAAAATGGCAACAGAGCTAATGTTTCTGATACCAGCACCTTTAACCACTTGCCGACCATATAACTTACATATACAGCAGCAAAGTGGCACTGCTGCGCCGGATCACGTACCTAGTACCTAGTACATGATCTGACACTTCCGGGTAGGGGGCGCACATGCGTAATATCGGCGCCCCGCTCCGGCTGTGATTATACACAGCAGGAGCTGATTGGCCGGTACAGCGGACTCAATGCCCGCCGGCACCCACTGGTCCGTCGGTACAGAGGGAGAACGGCGGTCTTCCATATGTAAGCAAGGCAGATCACCGTTCTGTCAAAATTTACATGGAAATAAACTAGATAGCAAGTTATATTTGTTTTAAACTTTCTTTTTTTTTACTTTTTATTCAGCTGATTCCTGGCTTCTGGCCTAGGCCAAGATGATGTCATATATCCCAGGAGTCTTCAGGAGAGGCTAAGGGGTTTTCTCAGCTAAGCACACCCTCCTGCCTGCATGCCTGAGCTAAGGGCAGATGGATTCCAGGAAGTGAATGCTACTTGTATCATCTGCCCTCAAGATGGCTGCGGCCAGAAATACTAGAGGGGCGTTTTTTAAAGTACTCTCTCACTAAAATAAAGTATGAATTGGGGGGGGGGGTTTGCTTTCAATATTAAAATTAAATCAGTCGTTGCTTTTGATTTGTGGTGTTCAGATATAGTTTAGTTCTGCTTTAACTACAAGCTGGTGTTAGCATTCTAAATCAAATTCTATACTCTTACTTAACCCTCCTGTGGCATTCAGTATCACTACTCTATACTATTCTAAGTAGCTCTTCTGGCGTTGATGCCATGTCCTACTTTCAGACACTCTAAGGGCCGGTTCACAACATGAATCGCACAGGGATGTGTTGAGTGTCTCTGTGCGATTCACATGCGATCCGGGTGCAGTGTGATTTCACCCCATTCAAATGGGCTGAATTGACTCTGGACTTCACCAAAAGTTGTCCATGCACCACTATATAAAACACACAGGAACCAGATTGTATGGTACTGTTCTGCATTGTGTATTGTACCATGCACTCCAGGGCAGCTAAATGCACTGTGTTTGCGACCTGCGTTTAGGATGCCGTTAACACTGACACCCACCGGAGATCACAAGTGCAGTGCATTTTGAATGCTGTGTAGGAATGTGAGTTTTCTGCACCACATTCTGGTGTGAACCGGCCCTAAGAGATGGATCTTACTTGCTGTTTTGATGATTCCCAATGGGAAATAAACCATAACTGCTCAATTAGATCCAAACCCAGGAGTCTGCATATACCCTTATCTTCAATGGTATTAAATGCCTGAAAAATGACATAAGACCTTCCCAGAAGAATCAAATAATGTTGGCTATGCAACTCTGCTGCAGGTTCAATCATACACTATATTACCAAAAGTATTGGGACACCTGCCTTTACACACACATGAACTTTAATGGCATCCCAGTCTTAGTCCGTAGGATTTATTATTGGTTGGGCTTGGCCCCTTAGTTCCAGTGAAGGGAACTCTTAAGGCATCAGCATACCAAGACATTTTGGACAATTTCATGCTCCCAACTTTGTGGGAACAGTTTGGGGATGACCCCTTCCTGTTCCAACTTGACTGCACACCAGTGCACAAAGCAAGTTCCATAAAGACATGGATGAACGATTTTGGGGTGGAGGAACTTGACCGGCCTGCACAGAGTCCTGACCTCAACCCGATATAACACCTTTGGGATGAATTAGAGAGGAGACTGTGAGCCAGGTCTTCTCGTCCAACATCAGTGCCTGACGTCACAAATGCGCTTCTGGAAGAACAGTCAAACATTCCCATAGACACACTCCTAAACCTTGTAGACAGCCTTCCCAGAAGAGTTGAAACTGTTATAGCTGCAAAGGGTGGGCCAACTCAATATTGAACCCTACAGACTAAGACTGGGATGCCATTAATGTTCATGTGCGTGTAAAGGCAGGTGTCCCAATACTTTTGCTAATATAGTCTACCTGGCACACCTGCCCTCCTCTTCAACCCTTCTGGACCACAGTGTTCCCTCTATAGAGCCACATTGCTATCTTTTGCACAACGCTTATGAATCACTTCACACCTACAAGAACTTGTTTCGTCTACACTTAAAGAATATGTAAACCCAATATATATATATATATATATATATATATATATATATATATATATATATACACATACATACATACATACATACATATACACACACACACACACATACATACATACATATACATATATATATATATATATATATATATACATATGTGCCTGCTGTACCATGTACTTGTATGAAAAAGTCTCCTGTTCTCTTTGTATTGCTTCCTTTGTATGAAATCCCTGGTTCCTACCAGTCCCTCTGCTTTCCTATTAAAAACTGACCATACTAGGCATGAGAGCACGGTGTGGACAGTTTTCTAGCCAGCTCTCCTCCAATCATCAAACTTCTACTGGCACGCCCCTGCACAGTCATTCACTGGGAAGTTTAGTGAGCTGCTGTTTCTCCACCCCCAGATCTCTGTTCTCAGCTGCATAAGAACCTTAGAGGGAATGTGATCACTTACAAAACAGGGGCCAAAACAAGGTATTTTTAATGTTTTTTTTTTTATATCTATACACAAATGTTTTGCCTTTCATTTCTATTTTAAACTGAATGGGTTGTTTCACAAGGTGAAGGTTTACATATACTGTACAATGCTGCAAAAATGTAAACCATTTTTGAGTGAAAGCATGGAGTACAATAATGCCCCGTACACACGGTCGGACTTTGTTCGGACATTCCGACAACAAAATCCTAGGATTTTTTCCGACGGATGTTGGCTCAAACTTGTCTTGCATACACACGGTCACACAAACTTGTCGGAAAATCCGATCGTTCTAAACGCGGTGACGTAAAACACGTACGTCGGGACTATAAACGGGGCAGTGGCCAATAGCTTTCATCTCTTTATTTATTCTGAGCATGCGTGGCACTTTGTCCGTCGGATTTGTGTACACACGATCGGAATTTCCGACAACGGATTTTGTTGTCGGAAAATTTGATATCCTGCTCTCAAATTTTGTGTGTCGGAAAATCCGATGGAAAATGTGTGATGGAGCCTACACACGGTCGGAATTTCCGACAACAAGGTCCTATCACACATTTTCCGTCGGAAAATCCTATCGTGTGTACGGGGCATTAGAGTGTAATCAAGCAACTGATCAGCAGATTGCACAGCTAAAGTCTGCAGGACCAGTGCCCATCAATGATGCAGGTGATTGTGTTCTTTTATATAATAAATTGATCTTACTGCAGAGAAAGGCCAGCAGAAATACACTGATTTGATTGATACATTTTAATTGCGAGGAAGGTTAGGAGAACAAGGATAAGTTCAGCTTTAACTCTAACAAAGTAGTGTCACCCTCCTGGCTGTGCTGTCCGGCAGAAGTGTATAATACAACATTGCAAATCCTTTGGCGGATAAAATAGCTTGCAAATTTGAATTTTAGCCACGTATTCAGCTTTTTGCATGCAGTTTTAGCTCTAAACTGTCTAATTAAAACTTCTTGTGTTATCCAATGTTGTTTGCCACTCGGATCACAAACACACTGTGCAGCAAGCATTAATGAGGTGCTCCCCCGCCATCAAATGCCCTGAATAACGTAACTCATAAAGATAAAGTGGGCAAAAAAATAAATAAAGTCGTAACTCCTAATCTGTCTATTTTTTCTGGCTTAACGGTATGGAAAGGGTTAAGGTCATTGTATCAGACAGTATTTTCCAAAGGAAAGGCACTTTCCACATTTCTTTAACACAGGATTCTTTTCAAATCTATATAAATAGTAAATTCTTGGAAATCTGGATGTAACAGAGGACATAGCATTGCCTCTATAGTTTTTTTTTTTTTTTTTTTTACTCTGTCTGGTTTTAATCAGTCCATTATGGAAACCTGTACCACGTTGTATAGTATTTAGATGATATTATCCAGCGCTCAACCTGCTACATCTTAGAATTGGTTATCTAATAGAGGGAAATAGGTTTCCTGGAAAGTATCACATTTTTTCCATTCTTTCAGCTAAAGGGCCTCTCAGAATAAAAAACAAAACAAAACAAATAAAACCCAATATAATATAACATATTATGAAATAATATAATGCAAAATAATATAATATAATAATATATTATAACTTAATATAATGTAAAATAATATAATATTTAAAAAAAAAAAAAAAGGTGTTGTGAACTTGCGTTTTGGCCATTGTGCACTGAAAAAAAAAGTTTTGTAAGAGTTTCAGGTGTCTTTTTAAAAGACCAGGCCATTTTTTGCGACACGGCACTGCATTACTTTAAGGCTCCATTCACACTAGCGCGTTTTTTGATGCATTTTGCATTTTGCAGAAATGCACGGGAATTTTTTAACATGGGTTCCTATGGAACATGTTCACATCAATGCCTTTTTGTTTCTCTGCATTTTTGGAAAGGGTCAGGGACTTTTTTTCATGCAAAATGCAGCGTTTTGCATGTCAGGCTCGATTCACACCTATGCATGTTGCTTTTGAGCGTTTTTGGAGGGTTTTTTTTCATGCTTGCCACGTTTTTGAGCAGCGTTTTTGTAGCGTTTTTGCGGCGTTTTTGCCGCGTTTTTGCCGCGATTTGCGTTTTGCGTTTTTTTTTTTTTTTCATTTTTTTTTAGTCTTACAAAAAAATTACAAAAAAAAAAAAATAACAAAAACGGCAAAAACGCACCAAAAACGCACCAAAAACGCATCAAAAACGCTGCAAAAACGGTGCACTTGCGTTTTTGATGCTTGTCCATTGAAAACCATTACATGCAAAACGCTGCTTTTTGCATGAAAAAAAGTCCCCGACCCTTTCCAAAAACGCAGAGATACAAAAAAGCATTGATGTGAACATGTTCCATAGGAACCCATGTTAAAAAATTCCTGTGCATTTCTGCAAAATGCAAAATGCATCAAAAAACGCGCTAGTGTGAATGGAGCCTAATAGAATTCAATGGACAAGCATCAAAAACGCAAGTGCACCGTTTTTGCAGCGTTTTTGATGCGTTTTTGCTGGTTTTTTTTTTTTTTTTTAAGACTGTAAAAAAAAATAAAAAAAAAAAAAAACGCAAATCGCGGCAAAAGCGCGGCAAAAACGTGGCAAAAACGCTGCTCAAAAACGTGGCAAGCATGAAAAAAAAACCTCCAAAAACGCTCAAAAGCAACATGCATAGGTGTGAATCGAGCATTACTAACAATTACATGGTCATGCAACACTGTACATAAATAAAATGTATGTCCTTTTTTTTTTCCACAAATAAATTAATCACCACTGTGTTTTTAAAAAATGTTTGCGCTATAAACAAAAAAAATTAAAAATAAATAATACCGACAATTTTGAAAATAAAAAAACAATATTTTATACTTTCTGCTATAAAACATATCCAATAAAAAAATAAATACTTTATCTATTTAGGCCAATATGTATTGTGCTACATATTTTCAGTAGAAAAAAAAATCCCAATAAATGTATATTGATTGGTTTGCGTAAAAGTTGTAGCGTCTACAAACTATGGTATATACCACAATTTTTATTTATTTATTCATTTATTTTTTACTAGTAATGGCGGCGATCAGGGACCTATAACGGGACTGCAGTGGACAATCCGATACCTAACCGACACTTTTGACTCTTTTTGGGAACCAGTGACAAGTGCTAAAAATATACACTGTCGCTGTACTGATGGCACTGGCTGGTGCCAGTGGTCACCCTTTGGCTGACATTTGCTGTGTATAATCACAGCACAGCTGTGTCGCCTGCGGTGTGTGCCCCCTACCTGGGAGTGCCGAATGACGTACCTAGTACATGATCTGGCACAGCAGAGCCACTTTGCCACCGTATGTGTAAGTGATACAGTTGCCGAACGGTTAAAGTGTGTGTAAAGACAATCAATATGATAGGAATGCCTGCCACCCTATAATAGGAATGTCTGAACAAGGACTGTCATGGTGGGATCCCTAGGTGTTGTTTTTTTTTTTAAAATGCAGATTTAGAACCATTAAAAAATCACTTTTGAAATTATATTAACAATTTAAAGCCTATATGAGATTTGAATGATCAAGTTTAGATCTACTTTAAAGTGCTATTTCACTTTTACAGATTCTGAAATGATAAGGGTGTGGTACCTTAGGCACTCACTGCAGCCTGTCTTATGTACGCTATATTACCAAAAGTATTGGGACACCTGCCTTTACACCAGTGGCAGCCTGTGGAAATTTATTTGGGGGGGCAAACAGTATGCCAGCCCCCCCCGGTCGGTAGCACCCCACCTCTGGCGGCTTCCCCTGCTCGGCAGTGGCGGACTCCCGTTCTCCTGCTCTCCATGGGTCATCACGGCTGCGGCGGCCTCCATTTCCTCCCTCCTCCTTGGCGGCCAATTGGGAGTCTTCTCTTTTTGGCCAATCGGAAGGAAAACGGGTCTTACACCTGCTTCCGATTGGCCAAATTGATATTCATTCGCTGTTGTAGCACACCTGGGTGGGATCAAAGCGCATTCTCTGCAACCCAAGCCCACCCTATTTTAAAGCCTATTAAAGCCTCTGGCTCTAATCAGGTGCTTAAAAAAAAAAAAAAACCTGGCCGCTGTAATTCATGCTCCTGGTGCCCTGAAAGGGTCTGGACGCATGACTAGGTGGTGGCCCTGGCAGCCGTAGATATAGGGGTGGCATGGAGAGAGGGGACAGGCTGCTACTGCCTTACATGCACATGAACTTTAATGGCATCCCAGTCTTAGTCTGTAGGGTTCAATATTGAGTTGGCCCACCCTTTGCAGCTATAACAGCTTCAACTCTTCTGGGAAGGCTGTCCACAAGGTTTAGGAGTGTGTCTATGGGAATGTTTGACCATTCTTCCAGAAGAGCATTTGTGAGATCAGGCATGTGGATGAGAAGGCCTGGCCTGCAGTCTCTGGTCTAATTCATACCAAAGTTGTTCTATCAGGTTGAGGTCAGGACTCTGTGCAGGCCAGTCAAGTTGCTCCACCCCAAACTTGCTCATCCACGTCTTTATGGACCTTGCTTTGTGCACTGGTGCGCAGTCATGTTGGAACAGAAAGGGGCCATCCCCAAACTGTTCCCAGAAAGTTGGGAGCATGAAATTGTCCAAAATGTCTTGATATGTTGACCCCTTAAGAGTTCTCTTCACTGGAACTAAGGGTCCAAGCCCAACTCCTGAAAAACAACCCCACATCATAACCCCCCCTCCACCAAATGATTTGGACCAGTGCACAAAGCAAGGTCCATAAAGACATGGATGAGTGAGTTTGGGGTGGAGGAACTTGACTGGCCTGCACAAAGTCCTGCTCTCAACCCGATAGAACACCTTTGGAATGAATTAGAGCGGACACTGCAAGCCAGGCCTTCTCGTCCAACATCAGTGCCTGACCCCACAAATGCAATTTTGGAAGAATGGTCAAACATTCTTATAGACACACTCCTAAACCTTGTGGACAGTCTTCCCAGTAGAGTTGAAGCTGTTATAGCTGCAGAGGGTGGGCCAACTCAATACTGAACCCTACGGACTAAGACTGGGATGCCAATAAAGTTCATGTGTGTGTAAAGGCAGGCGTCCCAATACTTTTGGTAATATAGTGTATATAAATATCGTAGAGGATGCTAATTTGGCTGAATGCCCAAAATCCAGAAAATAATTTCTATGAAGAACGAAAACTGCATATTCACAATGTATGCATTCACATTTCCAATGACGTTTGTTTTAGAATACAATTGATAGATTCTTTATTTTTAGTCAAGAAATAGTACAACCTTTTTGAAAGGCGTGTACCTCATTTTGATTCTGAGAAGCGTTTATGGGGTTGATACCCAATCTCATTTCAGAGAAGCATTTGTATTCTATTGATGGGAGCTCACATTAGATAAAACTCCTCTGGGTGGCAGTTAGATGATAAGTCGTGATATGGCTCAAAGGAAAAGTCCCAGGGTGGCTCCGCCTCAAAAAAACACCAGATTAGGGGGGTATCACACAAGTGGAAACTCCCTAGGTGGAGAGCCTTCAAAATTCACTATCTGATTTGAGCAGCCTTGCTGAATAAAGAAAAAAAAAAAACAGAAGAAGAACTTGGCACCCGTTGGCATGAACCATAGGGTGAGTACATGGATTGAAAACTGGCTACAAGGGCGTGTTCAGAGGGTGGTGATAAATGAGGAGTACTCGGAATAGTCAGGGGTGGGTAGTGGGGTCCCCCAGGGTTCTGTGCTGGGACCAATCCTGTTTAAACGACTTGGAGGATAAACAACCTGGAGGATGGGGTAAACAGCTCAATCTCTGTATTTGCGGACGATACTAAGCTAAGCAGGGCAATAACTTCTCTGCAGGATGTGGAAATCTTGCAAAAAGATCTGAACAAATTAATGGGGTGGGCAACTACATGGCAAAAGAGATTCAATGTAGAAAAATGTAAAATAATGCATATGGGTGGCAAAAATATGAATGCAATCTATACACTGGGGGGGAGAACCTCTGGGGGAATCTAGGATGGAAAAGGACCTGGGGGTCCTAGTAGATGATAGGCTCAGCAATGGCATGCAATGCCAAGCTCCTGCTAACAAAGCAAACAGAATATTGGCATGCATTAAAAAGGGGATCAACTCCAGAGATAAAACGATAATTCTCCCGCTCTACAAGACTCTGGTCCGGCCGCACCTGGAGTATGCTGTCCAGTTCTGGGCACCAGTCCTCAGGAAGGATGTACTGGAAATGGAGCGAGTACAAAGAAGGGCAACAAAGCTAATAAAGGGTCTGGAGGATATTAGTTATGAGGAAAGGTTGCGAGCACTGAACTTATTCTCTCTGGAGAAGAGATGCTTGAGAGGGGATATGATTTCAATTTACAAATACCATACTGGTGACTCCACAATAGGGATAAAACTTTTTCGCAGAAGAGAGTTTAACAAGACTCGTGGACACTCATTAAAATTAGAAGAAAGGAGGTTTAACCTTAAACTACGTAGAGGGTTCTTTACTGTAAGAGCGGCAAGGATGTGGAATTCCCTTCCACAGGCGGTGGTCTCAGCAGGGGGGCATCGATACTTTCAAAAAACTATTAGAGAAGCACCGGAACGACCGCAACATACAGGGATATGTAATGTAATACTGACATATAATCACAAACACATAGGTCGGACTTGATGCACTTGTGTCTTTTTTCAACATCTCCTACTATGTAGCTATGTAACTGGGCAATTCGCTATATTATTAGATAAAAATGGGATTTGAACTCCCTGAGCACAGCCAAGGATCGCATGCTCTTACTGCCAGTGACCAAACCTGGACAGAAGAGACAAGACCATACTCAGAGATATCTGAAAGGGTCGGCCAGGGGCCAGTGACTGAAGCTTTAAGAGTCTACAGGGGGTCCTGTCCACCCCATAGGGAAGTGATTGGAACAACTCACCATAACAGAGCAATATAGACCTATTTGAAGATCCAAATTCCCTTTGAAAGCTCCTAATGGTTGTACAGACCTCTAATCTAGACCTGACATTGGTTCTATACCTTAAACTATATTTGGTTGGAGTTGGGCTTCAACCTGGGCTGCTAAAGCTGGCCAAACACATCCATCGTGACTGTTTAATCTTCATTCGTTTTATCAGCAATGATGTAGCACAACGGCCACTCTAACTACATACAAATTACACAGAACATGGAAATGCAATAGTGTTAGTAATATAAATGGCTAAATACATTTTCTCATCAGCAGTTAGAGCATTCTTGTGACTTCTATCAGTGACTGGTTAAAGCTTGTAGAAGGAGCTTTCATTCTCCTTTGACTGTCCTATGAGGCTGCAGGACCTCTGACCGTCTGTCTGGACAGTGCTGATTGGCCCTGTGCTGATCACATGCACTCTCCCAAGAAAAAAACAAAAAACAAAACCTCTAGCAATGTACACCAAACTGAGCATGTGCAGGGTGCTCCAAAGGCTCTGCTCTGTCAGGAGAGGAATTGGGGACTGTGGAAGAAGGGGAGGATCAGAGAAGACAGGATCAAACAGCCTTTTTACATAATGCAGAGGAATAACCCCTTAGGTCCCACAGTGAGTACAACAAACATGCTGTTGTGGGTTTAGTATCACTTTAAATAGATTTCTATGTGGCAATACGTGAAGAATGGAAAACGAGAAGTTCAGGTCACTATGAAACAGACTCCAAAAGCAACTTGACATCTAACCCTTCTGCACTTTATCTCGCACCAAGAAAAGAAAGTTTTGGCTGGAGCTCTTGAAGTCAAAAGAGATGAATTCATCTTATAAAACAATCAACTCCCTTGAAGTGGATATGTAGGACACAGGGGCCTCCAATGTTTATTCTAAATGAAAAATATTCTCATTCCTTCCAAAACCTAAAAGCGAGCACATGGTTTTTTGGCTCAGCTGGGTGGGGATATTTAAACACAGTTCTGGCATCCCAAGCCATTAATGTAATTATTTACTAATATTCAAATAAAATTGTCCTGTTTACCAGATGGAAGCTAAACATAATAAAGAAAATATATTAACCAGCAACAGTACCAACATCTCAGATGGCCATAAAAGGACAAATAACGGGTTCAGATATCTGTACAGTCATAGAGACATTTGGATTAGCTGCTTGGACACATTGGATGCCTTTAGCTGCCATTGGGCTATGCTGGGCTTTTGGTGTGTCCCTGTACCTTTAAGGAGCAATGGGCAACCTTCAGGCATATCTATCCTCAATGTATCCATTACTATATATGCTCCAACAGAGATTGCTAGGGGTTCCTCAAACTGTGGCTGATTGACCTTTCATTTAATGGTGCTACCGCTTACATACTGTAGTTCCAGAGCCACCACCACTTGGCATCACTGGATGCATGACACCAATAATCTTTTTAGTTGTCTGTAAGTTTGGCATGCAGACAACCATTGTAAGGGGGAATTCTTCCCACTGATCACGATTGTGAGGGACATTATTCCCACTGATCACCAATGTAAGAATATTCTTCCTACTAATCACCAATGTAAGGGACATTCTTCCCACTGATTATCAATGTAAGGACCATTCTTCCCACTGATCACCAATGTAAGGTGCATTCTTCCCACTGATCACCAATGTAAGGAACATTCTTCCCACTGATCACCAATGTAAGGAGCGTTCTTCCCACTGATCACCAATGTAAGGAGTATTCTTCTCACTGATCACCAATGTAAGGAGCATTCTTCTCACTGATCACCAATGTAAGGAGCGTTCTTCCCACTGATCACCAATGTAAGGAGCATTCTTCACACTGATCACCAATGTAAGGACATTCTTCCCACTAATCACCAATGTAAGGGACATTCTTCCCACTGATTATCAATGTAAGGACCATTCTTCCCACTGATCACCAATGTAAGGAGTATTCTTCCCACTGATCACCAATGTAAGGAGCATTCTTCCCACTGATCACCAACGCAATAAGGAGCATTCTTTGCACTGACCACCAATGTAAGGAACCTTGCACCAATGTAGGGAACATTCTTACCACTGATCACCAACGTAAGGAACATTCTTCCCACTGATCACCAATAAAGGAACATTCTTCCCACTGATCACCAATGTAAGGCGCATTCCTTCCATACCCACCAATGTAAGGGGCATTTTTCCCACTGATCTCCAATGAATTTATTGGTTTTAACAGGGTTTATTTTAAGTGTTCCTCTGGGGTAAAATGATTGAGAAAGGATGGCTTAAGGTAAAGGTGGCCATATATGGTTTGAATTTCAGGCACTTCTGGTTGCATTGGCCCCTCCCCTCGACAGAAAGCCAATCTTTTCAACTTTTGTCAAAGGGGCCAGTCAGAAATTTTCAGCCCACCAGTGCCTGCATCCAATCAGATGCAAGCCTTTATATTCAGGGTGAATGAGCATATATCTGCTGCACAGAGGATACCCCACATAGAGATTCCAGTGACATCTAGCCATGCAAGTTTTAAAGACCCATAGCTGGGGATAAGAGCCACAGGCACTTAGTTACAATCTCCTTAAACAAGAGATCTAAAAAGCTGGTAAGTGGCATTGATATCACTGGTGGAGGAACTTTCCTGTCGCACTTTATCACATCTCCCATGGTGTTGTGGACGTATGTCACTAACGTTTGGAGGGCTAAGATATCACCACTTGGAAAATCACTATGAACTGTATATTCAGTGGGACTTCTATTCAATAACCCATTAGACGGGACTCTATTATATATTATATATACATTTTTTTGTATTTATTATATTTATTTTTATGATTATTCTGCACATTTCACTTGTGATTGCATTTAAGTATTCATCTATTAGTGCGACACAAGGATTTATTCATATTTATTTTATCAGATGAACATTCTTTAGGTCACATGTTTGATCACTAACATTTAGCACAGCTTTTTTTCTTATGGATGCAAGCAATGTCTGAATATTCAGCAGGCACTACTGAATACAATAGGCAGCAGCAGGAATTCCTCTATCCGTATAATATGGAGGAATTGCTACATTTCCCTTGTTTAGTCGAGGGGGGGTTGGATGAGAGAAATCTACACGTGTATAGCTTACTTTAGGGACCACACTTCACAGAGGATCCTTTACGATGCAGTGTGGCTTCCACAAATATTTGTGAATGTATGCAACTATAACCTCTGTTTTTTTTTTTTATAATAAATATAATGTAAAAATTAAAAATAAATATAACCTCTGTTTTAATGCAAAATGTTAAACAGTAATGCCGCATACACACGATCGGACATTCCGACAACAAAATCCATGTTTTTTTTTCCGACGGATGTTGGCTCAAACTTATCTTGCATACACACGGTCACACAAAGTTGGTCGGAAATTCCGAACGTCAAGAACGCGGTGACGTACAACACGTACGACGAGCCGAGAAAAATGAAGTTCAATAGCCAGCGCGGCTCTTCTGCTTGATTCTGAGCATGCGTGGCACTTTGTGTGTCGGAATTGTGTACACACGATCGGAATTTACGACAACGGATTTTGTTGTCGGAAAATTTGAGAACCAGATCTCAAATTTTGTGTGAAACTGTCCGATGGAGCCTACACACGGTCGGAATTTCCGACAACAAGCTCCTATCGAACATTTTCCGTCAGAAAATCCTATTGTGTGTACGGGTCATAAGTTTTTTTTTTTCCCCTGGCTAACTGATAAAACTGGTGGTACATGGTTTGGTTTTTTTAATTCAGCCCACTGAACCAATCGTCCCTCCCACACATTCGATGTTGATGCAGGAATTCTCCCCGCTGTGTCATTGTGCTCTGGCAGTGGCAGAATACACTGATCAGCATTGCAGCTGATTGGCCGTGCAAGCACTGATCGAATAGAAATTTTCCAGCAGGACCGTTAATGAGAAGTTGATTGATAGATAGACTTCTCATGAACAGGAGCAGCCATACATGGATCAAAACAGATCCAATTCCCGCTGACCTGGCTGAATTTCGATCCATGTATTGTGTGATTCATAGAGATAAATTCGACATAGCCTAAGTCTTCTGGCAATTAAAACTGGTTCCACCATTAGACACAGTAGACCTATGCTTGTGTTCACTCTTATATGTACAATTTTTCCTCATGATGGGCAGAAATACAGTCAACTCTACATCTCCGTGCAGAGTAAAATACGCCTGTTTCTGGTGTCTGGAAACCACATCTGCACCATATTGTTGTCCATTTACATTCGTTTCAGAATATGCTGTGTGTGGCTTTACATGTGTAACCGGTGGTACTGGCATTTACACGCACGTGGCATATTTTTCAACACGTAAAATAAAGAGTATTTTTCAAAAAGTCAAATTCAGTTACTGTAAATACACTGCTAACATCTATGAAAAAATAAGTTTTATGATATAGTAACCACTTCAGCAATGGAAGATTTACCCTCCTTCATGACCAGGCCATTTTTTGTGATATGGCACTGCGTTACTTTAACAATTACGCGGTTATGCGACACTGTACCCAAATAAAATTGACGTCCTTTTTTTCCCCACAAATAGAGCTTTCTTTTGGTGGTATTTGGTCACCAATTTTGAAAATAACCCAACATTTTTTACTTTCTAATATAAAACACATCCTATAAAAAAATATGTAAAAAATCTATTTCTTCATCAATTTAGGCCAATATGTATTCTGATACATGTTTTTGCTACATTGCAGCACGAACCACTGATTGGTTTGTGCTGCAGCCAATCGCTGCACAGCCGGGGTGGAGGGAGCGCACTCTTTACCCTGGCACGTGGATCACGTACTAGGGTCATGATCTGGCCACCCTGCCGCATTATTTGTGCGGTCGTAAAGTGGTTAACCTCTTGCCGCCCATGTAATGCATATGTGTGATGGCAAAGAGGGTGGGTTTTAATGTTCACACTCCACACTAATGTTTCCATGGGTGGCAGAGCTTTCTGTGCGGAGAGCGTGCTCACTGTGCGCTCCCAGCACAGTGACTGAAAGGTCAAAGGCAACTCTCGGTCCATACTAGAGATCAGGAGTCGGTGGGACCAGCTCCCAAACATGTGAACACTGTAACAGCCAATCACAGTAATCACATAATTGACTTTCAGGGATTGGACTTAGTCTCTTAGTTCCAGTGAAGGGAACTCTTAAGGCGTCAGCATACCAAGACATTTCACGCTTCCAACTTTATGGGACCAGTTTGGGGATGGCCCCTTCCTGTTCCAACATGACTGCGCACCAGTGCACAAAGCAAGGTCCATAAAGACATGGATGAGCGAGTTTGGGGTGGAGAACCTTGACTGGCCTGCACAGAGTCCTGACCTCAACCCGATAGAACACCTTTGGGATGAATTAGAGTAGAGACTGTGAGCCAAGCCTTCTCATTCACATCAGTGCCTTACTTTACAAATGTGCTTCTGGAAGAATGGTCAAACCTTCCCATAGACATACTCCTAAACCTTGTGGACAGCCTTCCCAGAAGAGTTGAAGCTGTTATAGCTGCAAAGGGTGGGCCAACTCAATATTGAACCTTATGGACTAAGACTGGGATGCCATTAAACTTCATGTGCGTGTAAAGGCAGGCGTCCCAATACTTTTGGTAATATAGTGTATTGCCCTGTACACACGATAGGATTTTCCGATGGAAAATGTGTGATAGGACCTTGTTGTCGGAAATTCCGACCATGTGTGGGCTCCATCACACATTTTCCATAGGAATTTCCGACACACAAAGTTTGAGAGCTTGCTATAAAATTTTCCGACAACAAAATCCGTTGTCGGAAATTCCGATCGTGTGTACACAAATCCGACGCACAAAGTGCCACGCATGCTCAGAATAAATTAAGAGACGAAAGCTATTGGCCACTGCCCTGTTTATAGTCCCGACGTACGTGTTTTATGTCACCGCGTTCAGAACAATCGGATTTAATGACAACTTTGTGTGACCGTGTGTATGAAAGACAAGTTTGAGCCAACATCCATCGGAAAAAATCCATGGATTTTGTTGTCGGAATGTCCGATCAATGTCCGACCGTGTGTACGGGGCATTTGTCTTTTACATCTGCCTGGAGTCTGTATAAATTTTCTTTTTGATGACAGACAGGCTCCTATAACAAATGTCTCCCAGAAGCCTAACAAATGGATCCTATTCCCAGGTGGGAAGAAGATATCAGTGAAAGTAGCTGAAATCCAACTATCCTCCAGGCTCTTATGTAATTAATTATCCCAATTACAAGATTCTAATATCAAACCCCAGAGTAGATAGCATTAGGCCTCTAGTGCTAATGCACCGTGGTTTCACTAGCGCTAATGACAGAACCCAGATGTTGTGTGAAACCGAACATTACGTATTAGCCCCTAAGCGGTGGGTGGTCATCATGGCTTACCATAAGAGGTACCACGTGGTACAATCTATATGCAGCTGTGGTCAGAGGAACCCCCCCAGTGAGATCTCTGTAAGGAGATTACAGCATTAATAATGCATAAACTGTTCTCACAGACCAATGTTCTAATTAGATTGGGTTGTTCTAATGTAATTGTTTCCTGTTCTGGCACTAATCTGCAATCTACAAATGTGGACCTGTTCTCACATACATAGGTGGCGGCAATCTTTGTTCAGTTATCTGCTCTAAAAAACACTTTTTGAGGTGGTGTGATAACATTTGTTAGTAGTTGTCTATCCAGGGCTTTTTTTCTGCGGGAACGCGGGAGAACGCAGTTCCACCACCTCCAGCACTGAATATATGTAATAGCAAGAGGTGTGCTGGAGGGTTGATTGATGCTGGCTTCTGCGGGATCTATTGTCACTGGGGGGGGGGGAGATATATTTTTTGTGTGAGGGTCTAATGTTGCTGGTGGGGAATGTATTGTTGCTTGGGGGTCTTATGTTGCTGGTAGGGATCTACTGTTGAGGGAGAGGTTGATTGTTGCTGGCTGCTGGAGGGTCTATTGATGCTGGCTGCTGGAATATTTGTTGCTGTTGGGGGGGAGGGGGGGTGGCTAATGTTGCTGGGGTGGATATTTTGTTGCTGGGTGTAGTATTTGTTGTGGGAGATCCACTTTTGCTGGAGTGGGGTCTATTGTTGCTGGGGGGGGTGTATTGTTGCTGCAGGGGATATGCTGTTGCTGGGATGGAGTCCATTGTTGCTGGGGGAGTCTATTGTTGTGTGGAGGATCTATTGTTGCTGGGTGCAATAGATCTATTTTACTGCTTTTTTTGTTATCATTAACAAATTTGATGCAAATTATTTAGCACCACAAAATGGTACATGGTTCTGTATTCTCTAAAAGGGACATTACTGGGAGGTGGGTAGGGGGCAGAACCAAGGAACTAAGCTCAGAGGTTGATAGGGGGAGGAGACAAGGGGTGTCTCAGAAGAGGGGAATTCCTGCACCTATTCTATCAGAAAAAAAGCCCTGTGTCTATCCATGTGCAACTAACCTGTACAAGTGGCTGACTTAAAATGTTTGTACACAAAAAAAAAAAAGAAAAGAAAGAGAGCTCCTGTTCCCTTAAACAGCACAATGCTTGTGCTGTCTAATCTGCCCCTCTGTAAGCTGCAAAAAAAACTGTCTGATCCTGCCAGTACCTGTGTCCCCTCTGTGTGCTGACCACGATAATCATGGCTGCTGAGCCCTGACTACAGTGGTCAGTTTACATGCCTCCGTCATCCGCAGCCCTGCTTTCTCCCCCTCCCTGCCTGTCAGCTCCTGCGTGTGTGTCTCTGCCCCCTCCTCCTGCCGCTATTAGTAGAAAAGAAAAGTTTAAAAATGGTCACTGCCAGCCCCTCTGTTTTATCAAGGCATAACACACAGTGTAAGTGTTTTTTTAAAACGAAGCCTGTAAATACCTTTTTTTCAGATATATTTAGGCCGATCATGTGACTTCCAGCCACTCTCCTACTCTGATCCAGGGCTTCAGTACGGGGGGAGGGGCTGAGCGTCCAGCACGGCAGTCACGTGAGCTCCGGCTGACGTCAGAGGGAGGTCTCGGCCCCTCCCGCTGTAACCCTGGATCGGAGTAGGAGAGTGGCTGGGAGTCACATGGTAAGTGTGCTGATAAATCGTTTGTTTGTTTGTGATGTGCATTACCCTTCCATGTGCACTTTGCTGCAAAGTCCAGTTATAGGTTGGGTTGCCATTTTTTTGTACAGTTGACCGAACTGGGTGCAGGGAAGCACTGGATGCCTTCGCTGCCATTGCGCTCTTGCTGGGCATCACGTGCGTCCCGGTCGGTGCCTTTAAGTTAAGGAGGGGTGGGCTCCTTCCAGGCACACCTGCCCTTAACCTATCCATTGATATATGTGCTCCTACTATGAATGCTCTGGAAATTTTTGAGTTAGGATTGCAGTATATACAGAGGTCCCTGGATGTGAGCACTGCAGCTTAGTCATTTATTTGCAAATGTGTGCAAACAAAACCCTCTGTTTTGATCTGTTTTTAATGCAAACTGTTAGACAGGGCCAATTTAGCTGGTAAGTGTGCTGGGAAATGGTTTGTTTGTTTGAGAAGAAGAATTGGAGCCACGTGGAAAGACACACACAGATGTTACACATTATCTCTGATGTTGTGGCATGCTGCTGCCATGTCCCCTGCTGCGTCCTCCATGGCAGCCTCATGCATAATGCAGACTGTGTGATTATTTCCTGACCTCATCCCAAAACCCTCCAGGAACAGTCAGGTTTCCTCATCTCTGGCCCTTTTCCAGTTTATACCATGATGTTCGAAACAATGCAGAAAGAGTGCTAGAAGGACTAAACTGCAATTTATTGTTAGACTAGGTATACATAACAGGAAACTCGCAACAATTGTGTCTTCCTGTACCTTTATTGTCTTTGTCATCCCTTCTGTTGAATGACCTTAAATTTAACCCGAAGTTTACCCTAAATCCAACCTCTTTTACCCCTCTCCTACGCCTATCCTATAAATCAGGGGTGTCTAACTCAATTTCATCGCTGGCCGCATCGGCAGTATGGTTGCCCTTAAAGGGCCACTTGTATCTAGAATGCGCTACGTACAGAGTGCAGAGTTCAGGGTTATGCTACATACAGAGTGCAGGGTTATGCTACGTACAGAGTGCAGGATTATGCTACATACAGAGTTCAGGGTTATGCTACGTACAGAGTGCAGGGTTATGCTACGTACAGAGTGCAGGGTTATGCTACGTACAGAGTGCAGGGTTATGCTACGTACAGAGTTCAGGATTATGCTACGTACAGAGTTCAGGATTATGCTACGTACAGAGTTCAGGATTATGCTACGTACAGAGTTCAGGGTTATGCTACGTACAGAGTGCAGGGTTATGCTACGTACAGAGTGCAGGGTTATGCTACGTACAGAGTGCAGGGTTATGCTACGTACAGAGTTCAGGATTATGCTACGTACAGAGTGCAGGATTATGCTACGTACAGAGTGCAGGGTTATGCTACGTACAGAGTGCAGGGTTATGCTACGTACAGCGTGCAGGGTTATGCTACGTACAGAGTGCAGGGTTATGCTACGTACAGAGTGCAGGGTTATGCTACATACAGAGTGCAGGGTTATGCTACGTACACAGTGCAGGGTTATGCTACGTACACAGTGCAGGGTTATGCTACGTACACAGTGCAGGGTTATGCTACGTACAGAGTGCAGGGTTATGCTACGTACAGAGTGCAGGGTTATGCTACGTACAGAGTGCAGGGTTATGCTACGTACAGAGTGCAGGGTTATGCTACGTACAGAGTGCAGGGTTATGCTACGTACAGAGTGCAGGGTTATGCTACGTACAGAGTGCAGGGTTATGCTACGTACAGAGTGCAGGGTTATGCTACGTAAAGAGTGCAGGGTTATGCTACGTAAAGAGTGCAGGGTTATGCTACGTAAAGAGTGCAGGGTTATGCTACGTAAAGAGTGCAGGGTTATGCTACGTAAAGAGTGCAGGGTTATGCTACCTACAGAGTGCAGGGTTATGCTACCTACAGAGTTCAGGATTATGCTACCTACAGAGTTCAGGATTATGCTACGTACAGAGTTCAGGAATATGCTATGTACAGAGTTCAGGATTATGCGTGAAGGGTTTAGGGGTGCACTATGTACAGAGTGCATAGTTCAGGATTACGCTACGTACATAGTGCAAAGGTCAGGAGTTCATATGTACAGAGTGCAGGGTTCAGGGGTGTGCTACTTACAGAGCGCAGTTCCAGAGGTGCCCCATGCACAGAGTGCAGGGTTCAGGAGTATGCTACACACAGGGTGGAGGGTTTAGAGATGCACTATGTACAGAGTGCAGAGTTCAGGGGTGCACTATGCACAGTGTGCAACTACCCCCCCCCCCACCAGGCCCGGCTCTAGTAACTCCCTATGTAGGCAGCTCTAATACCACCTTGTGTAGGCGTCTCTCTCTACCACCCATGTATTTGGCTGGCTCTGCCTTACCTTGCAGGGAGATCCTTTTGCCCCTCACATTCAGGAGAGCTGTCCCCAATGTGCCCTGCTGCGAGGAATCTGTTAGATCTGAAAGCCGCTGAAAGCAAAGCAGAGGGTGAGAGCTGGAAGGAGCGGAATTGAGTTCTGCCTTGTTCCGACTGCAAAACTGGGTGGGAGGGCTACCTAAGGTCTGGATTTGGCCCGTGGGCCTTGTGTTTGACATATGTGCTATAAATCTTATAAGCCTCTTTCATGTAAGCATGTTGGTGCAGTAAATCCAGGTGGATAATGTGCATTTTTAAAACACCTCAGCCAGCTGTAAACATCTGACAATGCCTGCTGGATGGCCACATCCACATTTCTGCAGCTGCGACACAATGCTTTGTAGCACAGGAAAAAAAAAGTGTTATTTTGAGTTCAGCAGACAGTTCTGCCTGCCAATGCACCCCATAGAAATGCATGGGGCTACGCCACACTGGTGTCCAATGGACATCGTTTCAGCACAGTGAAGAGGGACCCCCTATTCCGTGGCTCCCCTGTTCGGAGGTATGGCGGGTGTCTGGAAGGTGGTGGGAGATGAGGGGGCATGAGTTCTAATGGCAGAGGTTCTAACTCTTTTCTACTCCATTAAAAACTCAAAATAAAAAGCTTTGTATACTCTACAGAGAAAACTTTGACTAGTAGCCAATTCTTGACCCCAAACTAAATAAAAGGCTTAGAGCTGTTGTGTAATCAATAACACAGCAGGAAACACAACAGCCAAGCAAAATGTGTCTTGTGGTCAGCCTGCGGTATTCAGCGTGAGGTTTTTCACTCTACCATCATTGTCAAACCTTAAAAATCTTCTGAAGCTCATTTTAATAAGGCAACAAAAGTATAACATCCAAAGTGCTGTATACCACTAACACCAATCAGAGTTCAGTCTAAAGCTGTCAGATCAGAAAAGTCTGAATTCTGATTGATTTGTGGCTAGGTGCACCATGGAGCTGCAGCAGTAACCACACACTCAGTCCAGGTGCAGTTGAAAAACTTGTAATGTATTGAAGTCAAAACAGAAGCACCCCCTAGTGTAGAGTGCTAGGTAATGTAGATAGCTTTTTAGTAGTGTAGGCAAATTTGGGCTTGGCTGGCAGCCGAGCCTGTGTTTTAAATATGGGTCAGGGTAAGAGACTTAGGGAGGCTGGATGACTCGTCAGGCAGCACCTCTGTTACATTCCCTACTTGCTGGAACTTTGGAGTGGAATGGGTGGGAGGTTAGGAGGAGCTGCCTCGAGTATTGATGAGGGCCTCAACCAATCCCCAGCCAAATGGGCTGGCAGGGTGGGGAGCGCCTCTTAAATACTCTGGGTCAGCAGGGGTAGAGCGAGTTCGGGTGGAAGATGGAGTGCTGAGGAAGCTTTCGGAGACCCTAGTCTGGGGGGGGGGTGACCTTGGGTCTGGTGCTTGGGTGCTGGAGAGATCCTCTTCAAACACACGGAGGAGTCCTGTTCAGAGGCACGAAAGCAGGAGCCAGCGAGCAAGTCCGGGAGATCTCCAAGGAGAAGACAGCCAGTTGGCTAGAGAGTGAGAGACAGTCTGGGAGGACTAAGACAGCCTGAGTGGACTGGTGAGTAGAAGCCTGGGATGACTGTAAAGTCAGTCTGGGAGGACTGTGGGAAGATTAGCCAGGGGGGTTGGTGAAAGGGGCAGCTGCAGTCAGGTAGGCTGGCAGTGCCTGAAGAGGTGGTGCTGGGATCAGTAGCCACAGGGATGTAGCTGGACACTGGGACTTTTCTATACACCAAAGGGGCCTGCGGTCCCTGCCTGTAAAGGACTATTGCATAGTATATATGTATATTAGTGTATATTGTGTATATTGAGACTATATATAGTTGAAGTGTACCTGAAGAGACTTTGTTCAAGTCAAGTGGGCAACCCATAGTACTCCAATTCCCATTCAGGTTATTAACCCCTAAATAAAAAAACAAAAAACAAAACTTGCCTGTCTCAGTGAGCCTATGTAAAATTTGGTGTGCCTGGCTGTGCAGGGTGTGTAGCTCATCCCTATTCACCATCAGCTCCTATGGGGGATAAGAGTTCACAACAAGCCCAACCAGAAAACACTCATTGATGGCAACCATGTGTAGAGGAGCAGGTCTCAGCCGAGCTGAAAGTGTCTGTCTGGAGGGGCCGAATGAGTCCTGGCTGGTCCAAGCAGAAGTGGGGAGGTTTCCAGGAGAATCCCCAAATTTTCCCTCCTCATCTGGAACCTTTCCCTACTGCTAATACTGTCCCTGAAGAGATCGGTGACCTGTCCCTACACTACCCACACACTAGAATGTGTGCTAAACCAAGGAGCCAGGGTCTTAAATAGACTCTTCCACACCTAAGGTGGCTGCCAGAGTCACATGGGCGCAGGGAGGATATAAATCAATGATTTTTAAAAAAAAATAAATAAAAAAAATAGGATTTTTTTGATGTTTATCAATTTTTTTTAATAACATACTTTTGGAGTAAAAATCTATCTAAAGATAGTTTTTTATTTAAGATACATTAATTATTGAGTTTATTCAGCATGAAATAGAGCTTCATTATGTAGCATGAGGCTGTATATTCTGCAATATTTACATTTTTGGTAAACTCATTCAATGAATCCAAGCTCTGCAAGCTGAGATAACATGCACTGCATTGATGCATTCACACAATTTCACAGTAACCATGAGATAAACCAAAGTTCAGGAATGTTCCTTTATCCCATTGTTTTGCAAATCTTTGTACACTACAAACTGTATGATTGAATCGTTTCTGATATCGCTGTTTTACTAACCTGACAGTTTATTATTCTAAATAGGAAACCTTCATTTTGTTTGCAAATATTAAAAGATTCTTACTACCAGCAAGAATGAGTCCTTACATTTAAAGAGCACCTGTCATTTCAGATCCATCATGGCAGCGCCTGTTAGCGGGCATCCACTCACCTGCTGCCGCCACGTCCCTCACCTTGTTGTGTCACTGCCCCATCACCAGCCGTCCCATTAAAGTGAATAGGACTGTCGGTGAGTCAACAGCGGGTCAGAGGAGGAGCTGCGGGACAGAAATAACGGTTGCTCTTTAAAAATTATGATTTAAATCGAGTTGATTTAAATCAAGCCCTTTTGCTTGTGAATAAAATCAACTTGATTTAAATCAAATCCACCCTGCATGGGCGGCTGGCATTCAACATGATCGCTGCCCCAGTGACCCAAGAAATCATAGAGGAACCATGTCCCTCTTGACTTCCTCTCCCTGCAATGCCGCTGTGGTTGAGCACCACCTGCAGAGGAGAAAACTGACTGCACCTGCCTACAGATTGGTATCAGAAGCATACCTACAAATGATGGGACCCCATAGCAACATTTTGATGGGGTCAAGGGGGGTTGTGACCAATCCACACTGTTTTAGTGGAGGAGCACCAACATGCCTCCATCCCAAATATATATAGCAAAGTGGGGGGACAGAAGCGGGACTTTATATGAGGCATGTGGGTGAATATGTTGGGCCAATGATGGGAGTTGGGGTGAAAAAGGATGAAAAATAAAAATTATATGAATGGAATAAAATAATAAAATGTATATAATCGGCATAAATGATGCTAAAAGATAATAATGGTGAAAAAGTTTATTGACATTGATATTCGGACCAGATAGAGTAAAAGGGGAAAAAGAGCACATTTGAGACCAAAATAAGACATATTAGCAGCAATGTATGGACAAGCAGGGTTCATAAATAGTTATACAATTACAGGAACGTATATACATTGTACAGTCAGTGTATACATCAATGGATCTGGACTCTAAAACATATTAACAGCAATGTATGGGTGAGCAAGATTTATGAATTGGTAGTACATTGACGGGAACACTCATGTATTGTACAATCGATGAATGCATCAATAGATCATTTTCAGCATATGTTCTCTACAAATATTTATTTATACAATAATAGATACTTCATTGTTTTTGATATAGTTCAATCGCATCGGACTCCTGACGATTGGTTTAAAGCCAAGAAACGCGTTGAGTTTAGATCTATTGATGCATTCATCGATTGTACAATACATGAGTGTTCCCGTCAATGTACTACCAATTCATAAATCTTGCTCGCCCATACATTGCTGTTAATATGTTTTAGAGTCCAGATCCATTGATGTATACACTGACTGTACAATGTATATACGTTCCTGTAATTGTATAACTATTTATGAACCCTGCTTGTCCATACATTGCTGCTAATATGTCTTATTTTGGTCTCAAATGTGCTCTTTTTCCCCTTTTACTCTATCTGGTCCGAATATCAATGTCAATAAACTTTTTCACCATTATTATCTTTTAGCATCATTTATGCCGATTATATACATTTTATTATTTTATTCCATTCATATAATTTTTATTTTTCATCCTTTTTCACCCCAACTCCCATCATTGGCCCAACATATTCACCCACATGCCTCATATAAAGTCCCGCTTCTGTCCCCCCACTTTGCTATATTTTGATGGGGTCCTCTGGCTAATGCTCTGTAGCAACTTGCAGCTTCAACTGTGACAATACAGGTCATTGATATTAAAGGCTCAATTCTAATACAAACGTCCTTAAACTTTTGTTTCTTTAGGGCTCGTTCATACTAGTGTTGGCCTCTGAAGAGCGATATGCATTCAGATCGCTCTTCAGAGAGCATTTTGACAGCTGGTGAGGAGGCATTGTATCCTTTAAAGCAGTATTAAATCCAAAAGCCAAACATTTAGTATATTGCAGCGTAAGTCTGTTGTTTTTTAACAGAACAAGCTGTCCTGCAGTTGTAGCAGTTAGAGAATTGAGACAAACCATCTACTACTAACAGGGGTGTGACCAGCTTTTATTTAGTTATATAAAACCTTTATCACAAAAAAGAAAAAAGCTGTTGCTGTGATTGCTTATAAAGTGTTAGCTGAAGTTTGGCTTATCTCTCTGCCAGTCCATCTAACACTCCCCTCCCCCCAGACTGATAATGCTGCTGTCCATAGGTGCCCCTGTGCTCCTTCATTCAGAGTGGAGATAACTAATGCGGCCACCACATTGAATGATTGATAAGCTGCAATATATTACATCTCTTGATTTTGGGTTTAATACCGATTTTAACCCCTTGAACCCCCCCCTAGCGTGGTGTCACCATGTGTATCGCACATGGTGGCAGGGCCCTTGCACTTGCAGTGCAGCCCCTTTCAAGTGACATTAGACACACACTGTTTAATTGACATCGTCCCTTTTATTCCTGTATATTGATGATGGCACTGTAATTATTTTAATTACAAAAAAAATATCCAAGTACCTTTTTCCTAATCGATATACAGCTGTCACATGACCAAGATCTTTTCCAGCCTGTCTGCAGAGAAACATAAGCTTGTAGTTCTAACATGGTGTGGGCTGATTTCAGCCAGTCACAGGCTATGTCACACCCCTCCATCCTGTGTCTTAGAATAAGAGGGAGGTGAAGCCTCCATTAATCTACATGTAATATCCTGTCCCCATTGTGTTTAGCTCTTTAGTGGGCATGGAGGAGGAGGGAGGGAGTGGGCTGTCATTTACCACTGTGTATATGCCCACATGTGTGACTCTATTTTATGTTTAGAAAGAAGTGACAGTAAAGGAGCGCCCGGTATCCAGTAAAGGTAGGTATAAAGGTATTTTATTGAGTCTATAGTCACATGGGCTGCTCAGATGTGATAGGGAGGAGATGCTCAGCATAGAAACTCACTGAAAAGTGAGCATGTGCAGAGCTGCCAACACTGCTCTGCAAAATCTCTAGCTGAATTGGGGACATGATCAGAAGGGGGAGATAGAAAGCAGCAGGGTCAGCCAGATTTTTTCAGAATACAGAAAACAAATCTCATAGTGACTGGATGACTGAACAGCATGTAATACACCATTTATTGATAGTTTTTTTATGATGTGGGTTAAGTGACACTTTAACCGCTTCAGCCCCGGAAGATTTTACCCCCTTCCAGACCAGAGCACTTTTTGCGATTCAGCACTGCTTTGCTTTAACTGACAATTGCGCAGTCGTGCGACGTTGTACCCAAACAAAATTGATGTCCTTTTTTTGCCACAAATAGAGCTTTCTTTTGGTGGTATTTGATCGCCTCTGCGATTTTTATTTTTTGCGCTATAAACAAAGAAGTAGCAACAATTTTGAAAAAAAAGCAATATTTTTTACTTTTTTGCTATAATAAATATCCCCCAAAAATATATAAAAAAATGTTTTCCTCAGTTTAGACCGATATGTATTCTTCTACATATTTTTGGTAAAAAAAAAAAAAAATGATTGGTTTGCACAAAAGTTATATAGTGTAAAGATAGTGTTATGGCATTTTTATTATTCATTTTTTTTTTTTTATTAGTAATGGCGGCAATCTGCGATTTTTATTGTGACTGCGACATTATGGCGGACACATCGGACACTTTTGACACTACTTTGGGACCAATGTCATTTATACAGCGATCAGTGCTATAAAAATGCACCGATTACTGTGTAAATGACACTGGAAGGGAAGAGGTTAAACACTAGGGGGGGATGAAGGGGTTAAGTGTGTCCTAGGGAGTGATTCTAACTGTGGGGGGGATGGGCTACAACTCACATGACAGCGATCACTGCTCCCGATGACAGGGAGCAGCGATCTCTGTCATGTCACTAGGCAGAATGGGGAAAAGCCTTGTTTACATAGGCACTTCCCCGTTCTTCGGCTCCGTGACACGATTGCCGGGAGACCGACGGACATAGAGTCCGCGGGTCCCGCGGGCACGGTCACGCTGTATGCGGCAGGGCGTACCCGCTAACCCTGCCAATTAAAGGGAACGTACAGGTACGCCCATTTGCCCACCGCTGCCATTGTGCCGACATATATCGGCGTGCAGCAAACAGGGGGGTATAATTCCTGCCGTGGCTGTGATGCTTTGCTTTGGCATGTGCACACCCTCTCTGCAGCTAAAGGTGGTAGCAATGAGGGTAAATGCACAGCTCAACTGCATGGTTTTACCCATAGCTCCCAACTGTCCCTGATTTGGAGCAATGTCCCCCTGTCCCTCTTTCCTCCTCATTTGTCCCTCATTTTGGTCTGATCTATATAGTTGTATATAAAATGCACTTTTTATCTTTCAAAAAGTGTTTCCCAGTGCTAAACCTTTCCTCCAAATTCAAAATAGCTGCATTTGTAAATGTTGAAAGCCAATATAAAGGAATAGGAGTGGCAAAAAAAAGTTCTTGTGGATTTAATTAAACTTTTTTTGGGGTAAATTCTCCTTTAAGGGGGTGTGACAGGGGGCGTGTCCTATGCCTACATACGTTTGCAAGTAGGTGTCCCTCATTCCCATCTCAAAATGTTGGGAGGTATGTTTTAGCTACCCCCCCTAGTGCGAACAAGCCCTTATACTTTTTTTGTAGAATTACAAATCTCATCTGTCCTATAAGGTGTTAGCAGACGAGACATTAGCAGAAATTAGGGCTAAAGATAATTAATTACTTTGTATTGCACAGAGGGCTGGGGGGGGGTCTGTAATCCTGAGGTCTAACCTCAGCCCTTCTATACTGAAGGCTTCACAGTTTAAAAGCCTCCCTATTGGGGCCCCCTCTTTCTCCAGGCCCCATAGGAGCCACAAGGACTGCTATGCATATTGTTAACCACTTATTGCTATGTGCTTTATGGAGTTTGGATGTTCTCCCAGCACTGATGTCATCTATGGAAGTCTTGCTGTTCACTCTCCCTCCTGTTTTCTCCTGTTTGGTTTCCAAAAACAGGCAGAGAAGAGATGATGGAGAAGGCAGCTGTGCCGACCTAATAAGAGGAATGGACGGGAAAACCACTTCCCAGAAGACGGGAGAGGGGATTCCGATCATTTCTGGCACAGACCTGCTCTGTTTTCTTGGTGGTATGAAATCCTGAGAAGCACACCCAAATCCTTCTATACATTTTAGGCTGTGTTGACCTAGCTGGAAAGAATTTTCATTTTACAAGAATTTCTTTTTTTTTGATTCAGCACATGAAGGAATATAATAGCTTCATAGAGCCGACTTAATGACGGGAAGAGTCCGTCACTTTTTAAGTGAAATTCCAGAGGAGCTACAGTGCCAATAAATGTTTTTAATTGGGATTTTATGTGATAGACCAACACAAAGTGGCACAATTGTGAAGTGGAAGGAAAATGATAAATGTTTTCCAAATAAATATCTGAAAAGTGTGTGCGTGCATTTGTATTCAGCCCCCTTTACTCTGATACCCCCTAACTAAAATCTAGTGGAACCGATTGCCTTCAGAAGTCACCTAATTAGTAAATAGAGAATATTAGTAAATAGTGTGTCATTTAATCTCAGTATAAATACAGCTGTTCTGTGAAGCCCTCAGAGGTTTGTTAGAGAACCTTAGTGAACAAACAGCATCAGGAAGGCCAAGGAACACACCAGACAGGTCGGGATAAAGTAGGAGAAGTACAAAGTGATTGTAAGCCTTCGTTTGTTTTTTTTTTCCATAAACACGAATGCCGGACTCGGCCCCGCCCCTCAACGCCCGCGTCATTGGATTTGATTGACAGCAGTGGGAGCTGTTTGACATATGATTGCTTGACATATACATGCCGCCTCCTTCCAGTGTAAGTTGCCATAGTGACCATGACGCTAGGCTCAGCCTAATCGGTTACCGCTAAAGCCCATACATAAATCAATCCTGGCCTAACAGGCACCCGAGAATGATGATGTATATGGACAAACCAGCACCAGCGTCTGTTTAGGCATAACAACATGTGGGAGTGGGATCTCTAATTAAACAAATAATTAAAGAATACGTCTAGTGAGTGCCAGAATTGATTGAATAGTATATTCATTGACAAATCAGCACAGACAATAATCATCACTGGATAGAACAAAATAGACCTAAATCCACTTATTATTGAGATAGAAATAAAATTTACCATCAATGAACAATTCAAACGTCAAAGCAACCACCCTTCACTTTACATATAATTCATCTTTAAAACATACATAAATAAACGTTTCTAAAATGTGTAAAAACACCACTGATGATACATAGTAAATTAAAACTAAACACTAAACTTCAGCGATCTGAGATAAAACAATTCAGGACAAACTCGATGTTTAGACCTGTAGGCACTGCTACCTTGGTCTCCTAGACCCAATACGATTCGCGGCCAGCGACAGCTGTCGAATAAAATTCCCTCCCTTCCAATGTTTGTTAACCCTCTCCATCCACCAAAATTTAAGATTCCTAGGATGGCGGTTGTGAAATAATCTAAAATGTTTAGAAACATTATGAGTCACCAGGTCCCTAACCTTAAAAATAATTATTAAATAAATTATTATTAATAATAATAAACACCCAAACACGAACAAAATAAATAATAATAATACATGTATTTTGTGTTAGGGTGTTTAGTTATCTATTTTTTTATTTTATTTCTTTAAGGGTTAGAGGTTAATTATTTATTATTACTTAGTATTCATTTATTGAATGTACTTATTATTTATTTATGATTATTTTTATTTAATATCATCATCCTAACAAAAACCCCAACTCCTAATCCTAACCCTAACCTTAGGGATATTAAAGTCTTGTTTTTTTTTTTAGTCAAAAATAACAAACATGTTATACTTATCTGCTCTGTGAAGTGCTTTTGCATAAAACAGCCCAGATCCTCCTCTTCCCGGGTCCCTCCCTCCTGCTGAGTGCCCCCACAGCATGCAGCTTGCTATGGGGGCACCCGAGGCGAGCCACATCTCCCTGTGTCCGTTCAGGCACAGAGCCACGGCCTGGCCCCACCCCCTTTCTCTCCTCATTGGCTGACTGACTTTGATTGACAACAGCGGGAGCCAATGGTGCCCCCATTAAAATAAATGAAATAATTAAAAAAAAAAAAAAAGTTAATGGAAAAGCTATAAAAGCTTAAATACCTAGTAACAAATGATGCAACAGATAATAGTTTTCTCCAATGGCTAATAAAAAAACACCAAAGCTCAACAACGCTGTATAAAAACGCACAAGTTGCGCATAAAAGCGTGCCAAAATCGCGCATTAAAAACACACAAAAAAAAAACACCTGGAAAAATGCTCAAAAGAGGCTACGCTCAGGTGTGAAAGCAGCCTTATGCAGCTGAGAACAGAAGGAATGTGATTACTTATAAGAAAGGGAAAAAAAATATTTATGATATTTTTTTATATCTATACAAATTTGTTTTGCCTTTCATTTCTATTTTAAACTGAATGGGTTGGTTTACAAGGTGATCGTTTACAATCACTTTAAGCGTCTCCTACTGTATATTGTAGGCATCTTCCAAGAGCAATCTGTATTTGGGGAAGGGGGGAGAGGTTCGCAGAGTGGAATAGAGATCTCATTCATATGGATTCAGGTAAGTGTGCATCTGGAGGGTAGGTTATTTTTTTAGGGGGGGGCGCTAAGCAAGAGAGATAATTGTACTTTATGTGAAGATACAGTTATTCTTTTACGTGACACTGATGCTATTTAAAAGTAACACTTTACCTGTATTAACCGCTTAGCGACCGCCCCACGCAGATATACTAAGCAGGAACACAGATCTTTACATTCCCCCAGTCAAAGTACATCCCCCACAGTTAGTAATCACGCACAGGCAACACATTTAACCCTTTGATCGTCCCTGATGTTAACCCCCTTCCCAGCCAGTGTCATTAGTACAGTGACAGTGCATATTTTTAGCACTGATCAATGTATTAGTGTCACTGGTCTCCTAAAAAGGGAAAAAGTGTTAGGTGTCCGATTTGTCCACCGCAATATCGCAGTCCCGCTATAAGTTACTGATCGCCGCCATTATTAGTAAAAAATAAATAAATAAAAATATACTATTTTGGAGCCACTATAACTTTTGTGCAAACCAATCAATATATTCTTATTGGGATTTTTTTACTGAAAATGTGCAGCACAATACATATTGGCCTAAATTGATGAAGAAATTAGATTTTTTTAATTTTTTTTTTTTTTTAATCGAATGTTTTTTATAGCAGAAAGTAAAAAATATTGTTTTTTTTTGTATATAGCGCAAAAAACAAAAACCGCAGTGGTGATCAAATACCGCCAAAAGAAAGCTCTATTTGTGGGAAAGAAAGGACATGTATTTTATTTGGGTACAGTGTCGCATGACCGCACAATTGTCAGTTAAAGTAACACAGTGCCGTATCGCAAAAATTGGCCTGGTCATGAAGGGGGGTAAACTTTCTGGAGCTGAAGTGGTTGATGTCCACACCACCTACCTTCGCAGTCTGAAAGAAAATGTCTGTCTGTATTATCTTCCGTATCAGACACCCTTGTGGGTGCATTGGATGTCCGGGCCCCAGCTGAGCTCTGTGGTTCCATCTACTGGCCCCTATATCTTCTAGGGGCCAGAAGATGGAGCCAGACCGTAGAGGACCACCAGTCATTTGACACTGCCAACTTACAATGTAGACTTACTGTATATACACACATAAAATAGACACTTCTAGAACTGTTTCTGCTGCAGACAAATTTCATCCAGGGATTTCATCTTAAAAAAAAAAAAAGTCACATGATCAGCAGTACAGCTGCAAGTCACTATAAAGCACCAAGAGCCAAGACACCCCCAAAGTTCATTTTGGGCTGCATTGCAACATTATTCTAGAAACTCAAAGACTCAACAGAAATATGTAATTGTTCCTTGGCTGGACACATGGAAATATATTAGTGCACCGTATGGAAGATTGTGTAATAGTAACTATGCACCACATATGGTGGGCAAACCATAATACCGTGCAACTTGGAGAATTTTTTTTGCACAATTTTTTTTTTTCTGATCTTTACTGATAAAGAATATTAAAGACCCATACGCACTATCAGATTGTCTGCTGAGTTTTTCCTTCAGATTTACCAAAACCATATAATATGAGGTCAAACCTTAGGAGTTTCAATGTGTATGCAATCAGGCAGGCCCTTGCACTATATGGTTGGTAAATCTGAAGGAAAAACTCAGGAGAAAATCTGATAGTGTGTATGGGGCTTTGGGAGCTATAATGGTGCCTGAAGACACTATAAAATATTCTCTTTATTAAAGTGTTACTAAACCCAGGACCCTGCATTCACTATATCTGGTCTCCCACAGTACACATAACATGGGAATGCTATTATTTTAGTAAATATAAACTGATAAAATACCTTTTCTCATCAGCAATCTTGAGATTTCCATCAGTTCCTGGTGAAGCTTGTACAAAGAGTTTTCATACTGCACTGAGCTTTCCTACGAGGCTGCAGGGCTCTTGACCCTCTGTCTGGACAGTGCTGATTGGCCCTGGGCTGATCACATGCTTTCTCCCAAGAAAAAAAAAAAAAACGCTCTAGCAATACACACCAAACTGAGCATGTGCAGCCTGACTCCAAAGGCTCTGTCTTTTCCTGACAGGTTTTAGAGTCAGTGGAAAAAGAGGAGGATCTGTGCATACAGGATCAAGCAGCCTTTTTACACAATGCAGAGGATTAACCCCTTAGGTTCCACAGTGAGTATAACAAGTATGCTTTACTGCATATACACACTGATTTTACGGTTGTGGGTTTAGTAACACTTTAAGTAGCTGTTTAGTATACCTATTGCATACATTGTCCATGCTTATTTACTGGGAAGGATAGATAGTTTGGGCATGTGTATATTTTATGCAAATTTTTGTGATACTCTGCAGGGGTGTTTTCGTGTGTGTATGTATGTGTATATATTTATCCCCAGAGAGCCCCCCTTACATCAGGGTCCCCAGAGAGCCTCCCCCTTGCATCAGGGTCCCCAGAGAGTCCCCCTTACATTAGGGTCCCAAGAGAGCCTCCCCCTTAAATCAGGGTCCCCAGAGAGCCCCCAACTTACATCAGGGTCCCCAGAGAGCCCCGCCTCCCCTTGGGGACCCCTGTAGAGACTCGGGGCTATAGGCCCCAGATTCGGGGCTATAGCCCCAAAAGCCACCCTCTAGCGACGTCACTGATACTCTGTATGTTGTGCAAGTATATAGCAGTCTTGTGACTTCTATCTGTGTCTGGCTGAGCACTGGTTAAAGCTTGTAGGAGTTTTCATTCTCCCCTGATTGTCCTATGAGGATGCAGGTCCCCTGACCCTCTGATTGGTCCTGTGCTGATCACATGCACTCTCCCAAGAAAAAAAAAACCCTGTAGCAATACACACCAAACTGAGCATGTGCAGCTTGCCCCCAAGGCTCTGCACTATCAGGAGATGAATTGGGGACAGTGGAAGAAGGGGAGGATCAGAGAAGACAGGATCAAACAACATTTTTATACAATGCAGAGGATTAACCCCTTAGGTTCCACAGTGAGTATAACAAGCATGCTTTACTGCATATACAGACTGATTTTACTGTTTTGGGTTTAGTAACATTCTAAGTATGTTGTTCAGTTGATTATAGTGCATTGAGATTATCACACCCCCAGAAGTTATATTGGTGGGGGCTTGCACCATCTACCAATTGTCCCAGGTCTATGAGCAATGGGGGTACACCAAAATATATGCTTTGGAGATACCCAAAACTTTTTCAGTATTGGACCTCTATCAACGCCCGCCGCCGGAGGGGTGGGGTGGAAGAGCCTCGCCACTGGATATGAGGATATGTTACCCCCGATGCTTAGATGTCATATGTTTACTTTTTCTAGCGTGAAAACGAATAGCTCAATAGTAGTGATTATACACATCGGGAGCCTACCGGCGGGTACTGCTGACTCCATGTCTGTCGGCACCCGCCGATCATCCTGCAGAGAGACAGAACAGCGATCTGCCTATGTAAACAAGGTAGATCGCCATTCTGTCAGGAGGGAAGGCATGGATCCTGTGTCTCTGCAAAGCAATGACTAGGATCCATGTCTTCCCCCTAGTAAAAGCACCTCACACACTGTAGTAAAACACTGGCTAGGCACACAGTTAACCTTTTTAATTGCCTCTGATGTTAACCGATTCCCAGCCAGTGTCATTAGTACAGTGACAGTGCATATTTTTTAGCACTGATCACTGTATTAGTGTCACTGGTCCCCACAAAGTGCCTGTTAGTGTCCGAATGTCTGCCGCAATATCACATTCCCGCTCTAAGTCTCTGATCGCCGCCATTACTAGTTAAAAATAAATAAATAAATAAAAATATCCCATAGTTTGTAGACGCTATAATTTTTGCGCAAACCAATTAATATACACCTATTGGGATTTTTTTACCAAAAATATGTAGCAGAATACATATTGGCCTAAATTTATCAAGAAATTTCGAGGGGGTGTAGATTGAGTGACCTTAAGTGATTCAGCACCTCATCCCTTGTATTTGAAAGTCAAAGGAAGGGTTTTTTTCTTAGGGATTATAACGGTGCCACATATGAACAAGTGCAGATATTTCTTAAAAAGTATACATTTTATTACAAAGATGCATTACAAGGAGGCAGGGTACATAAAAGAAACAGCAGAGTTTTTTTTACTGGTACTGGCCATAGTATCCAATTAATATAAGATGGTCACTAATGCATATCACGTCCCTACATGTTTCGCCAACATTGGCTTCCTCTGGGGATTGTAGGTCACCAGTGTGAACAATGGCTCTAGTAATAATAAATATATTATTAATGTTCAAGGTTATTTTTGATAGTCCTAGTAAAGTGGCACCCACCTGTTCCAATACTCAAGATTTTAGCGCGGATGAACTTCAAGCCATTACTGACTTGATGGAATTGTGGGAGGAGGGTCACACTGAAGACGACGCGCCCCTGCTCCCACCAGCTGGTGGCGTTGTTGTTCCTGGTGTTGCCCCCCCCCACCTATATCCTTCAAACCTAAGTCACGGGAGGACTTCCCGGTACTAAGTCAGAATCCTAACATTTGGGCCTTTGTTCAGCAAATTACTAATGAAGTTGACAATATGGATCTTGGTACCTGACATGTTAATAATTTATCCAGCAAACACAGACAAGCACTTAAATCCCTTCAAAACAACCCTCGTCTGGTAATTAAACCAGCCAACAAGAGTGGTAATGTGGTTGTCATGGTCGCTGTTAATTGTGAAGCTATGTGCTGTAAAAATGTGGTTAAAAACTTTACTCAGGAGTACTACTCCCTAATTTTCAAAGCCTATCAAAATGGCCTTATAGACAAGAACACATGAAATTATTTAAATACAAAAGGAACCTAGGATTCCCACTTTCTACGCTCTGCCTAAAGTGCATACATCACTAAAAAATCCTCCCGGGTTGTCAGAGTCTTACGGAAAACGCCAGTTCCCTTGTAGATAAATACTTATATCCCCACGTTACCTCTTTATGGTCCTATATTAAAAAGATACCATTGATCTTCTTCGCACCCTTGAGGGGATGCATATCCCTAAGAACTCTTGGCTTGTGGCTATTGATATTGAAAGCCTCTGCAACACCATTCCACACAACAGAGGTATTGATGTAATTTGGAACCAGTTGAAAGAAAGGGGTTCGACAGCAGACTTTTACAACCAGTTTGTCCTAGAACTCCTTGAGTTCATTCTCACCCATAACACATTTATGTTTGGGCCCCTCCCACTTCCCCCAGGTGCAGGGGGTCGCAATGGGCACGCTTTGTGCCCCTTCATTTGGCAACCTGTACCCAGGGGAGTGGGTGGGAGAGGGAACTTCTTTTTGCACGAGATGATATGTCCAGTCTTCTGCATCATGTCATCTCGTGGTATAGGAAAATAGATGACATCTTACTTTTTTGGTCTGGTACCAGGGATGAACTTTCGCAGTTCATAGACAAACTGTCTGTTAACACTTTCAACCTCCAATTTACCATGAATTGCAATCAGCATAAAATCTGTTTCTTAGATTTAGAGATTCATGTTGATAATGACGGTCTCCTATATTCATCATTATACCGAAAACCATCTGCAGGAAATACTGTTTTTCATGCCGCTAGTGCACATCCCAAGCCACTGTTAAAAAGCTTCCCTTATAGCCAATATATTAGATTAAGAAGGAATTGCACCTTGGAAGGAGACTTCCATAGGGCTGCCAAAGATCTATATATCAGGTTAAGGAATAGGGGAGATAGCCACACTCTCTTAAAAAAAAAAAAAAAAAAAGCTTACAATAAAGCTTATAAACAAGTGTAGCACACTACCCCCAAAGGAGCTGCTGTTTAGTTGTTCTATCTGTTAATCACATTCACTACCACGCACATCGCAACCCATAGAGATAGAAACAGTCCATATTGTAATTTTACACTTGATTTTATTTGCATAACTTGAACTGGGATAGGAGAAGGTTGTTTTTAAATGCTCTTTTGTTGCTTATGAATTCTTCCCTTGAGTTCTTATGCAAATACTTAGAGCAATGCGGATGATGAAAAGTCACTCTGATTAACTCTTCATGGGTAAACTTTAGTAGTATGGTCTCTGAGAATACATAGGTTGGATGACAAAGAGTCACTCTGAATAACTATTCACATATAGACTTTGGTATAATTACTTTGGGGGAATACACAGGCTGTATAGCAAAGAGTCACTCTGAATAACTCTTCACACGTAGGCAGGGGCGTTGCTAGTTCTACAAAAGATCGTAGTAAAGAAAGTCATACGCTTGGGCGGGCATACACATATATATATAAAGTAATATACGTGTGTCTGTGTGTGTATATATCCCCAGAGAGCCCCCCACTTACATCAGGGTCCCCAGAGAGCCCCCCTTACATCAGGGTTCCCAGAGAGCCCCCCTTTACATCAGGGTCCCCAGAGAGCCTCCTCCTTACATCAGAGTCCCCAGAGAGCCTCCTCCTTACATCAGAGTCCCCAGAGAGCCACCCCCATGCATCAGGGTCCCCAGAGAGCCCCCCTTACATCAGGGTCCCCAGAGAGCCTCCTCCTTACATCAGAGTCCCCAGAGAGCCTCCTCCTTACATCAGAGTCCCCAGAGAGCCACCCCCTTGCATCAGGGTCCCCAGAGAGCCCCCCACTTACATCAGGGTCCCCAGAGAGCCTCCCCCTTAAATCAGGGTCCCCAGAGAGCCTCCCTCTTAAAATCAGGGTCCCCAGTGAGCCTCCCCCCTGCATCAGGGTCCCCAGAGAGCCCCCCACTTACATCAGGGTCCCCAGAGAGCCTCCCCTCCCCTTGGGGACCCCTGCAGAGACTCGGGGCTATGGGCCCCAGATTTGGGGCTATAGCCCCAAAATCCTCCCCCTAGCGACGCCACTGCCCGTAGGCCTTTTAGAACAATCTGTATCCCCATTTATGCTTGATGCTCTACCTCCGCCATTTGACTACTATTTCCTTTTGTACAGCACTCCCAAGTTGAGCAAAAAGATCATTACTCTGAATAATTCCTCCTGCCTGACTGATTGGATTCCCGGGGTTGTTGAACCTAAAGCCACAGGCCATCATCGCCTGTCTCATGTACCAACATCGCTCAGTCTCTGGAAGTACTGTTCCCCTGGGCTTTCACTCACTTGATCAACAGTCCATGTGCCACTCACAGAAAGTCGATCACCCAGTCTTCTTCTTCCACTTAGCTCCTACTTCCTCCTGATGGCTCCTCCATCCCTCCTCTCCACGTAGCGCGCACCCCCCCCCCCCCCCGCTGGGGGACGCCCAGCTACTCCATGCTGTCCGGTAACTCTCCAACCTCCTGAAAGCATGTGACCCCAGCTTATATGGGAGTCCTGCCCCTGCCAAAGCAAATTAATGATTGGTCAGAGCTCCACACATGAGCTGCCTGCCACTCAGGTCTCAAGTCCAGCTTCTCTTCCAGAACAATTCCACTGAAAGCATGAGGAGGCATCTCTGAGCCAGAGCACAGGTGGCCACACCCCCCACTACACTGACACTCCCAGTCCCCAGATCAAAACAACCAGGCCTGCCTGAAACCACAGACCTGACTAAACTTGCCTGAAGCTGCACTCCGCCACCAAACACTGCAAGATCACCTACCTTTAGGTAGTGACCGCTACACAAGAAAGAAAAAATCTTATCTTTTCCACTAAGCCTCAGGTTCAGGATTGTTACCCAATACTCCATATGTGGCACCGTTATAATCCGTAAGAAAAACCCCCTTCCTTTGACTATAAAGAAATTAGATTTTTTACATTTTCCTATTGGATATGTTTTATAGCAGAAAAAAGCCACCAAAAGAAAGCTCTATTTGTGGGAAAAAAAGGACATACATTTTATTTGGGTACAGCATTGCACAACCATGCAATTGTCAGTTAAATTCACGCAGTGCCGTAGCACAAAAATGGCCTGGTCATGAAGGGGGGTAAATCTGCTGGCGATCAAGTGGTTAAACACTAAAAATAAACGTCCACTTGCATATCAACCGATGTCCCATTGGGATTTCAATGCAACTCTGTGACCACGTTGAAAAACATAAGTAGGCTGTGAAACAGGAAGACCAATACTTACCTGTCTGACGGGTTGCAAATTAATTCTTCCTTTTCTTTAAAAGATACTGGTGCCCCGCTATACAAGTGTGTTACATAGCGTATCTCTGACCACCCGATGTGGTTCCACTTGCCAGTTGCTATGTCACAAGTTCTGTAGTGACATAGTGGCTGGTAGGGGGAAGCACAGTGCGTGGTCGGGGACATAATGTCACAGACACAACCCTGGAAGTAACAAGTAGCAGCAGCACTAATATCTCTTGAAGAAAAGGAAGATTTATTTCCACATCCACCAGACAGCTAAATATTGATGTTATTTTACAGCCTACCCATGATCTATGCGCTATTTGATGTGGAAACAGGGTTGTGTTAAACTTACTAATAACTAGTAGCGTACCTTAGCTTGCCTAGTTGCCATCAGTGAGTCCATTCCATAAACCCTTGGCTGAATTTCTACATAGCCAACAAAGATCTTCAATTTATATACAGTGCCTTGAAAAGGTATTCATACCCCTTGAAATGTTACAACCAAAAACGTAAATGTATTTTATTGGGATTTTATGTGATAGGCCAACACACAGTAGAACATAATTGTGAAGTGGAAGGAAAATGATAAATGGTACATTGGTCTAAAAGTGTGGCGTGCATTTGTATTCAGCCCCCATTACTCTGATAACCCCTAACTAAAATCTAGTGGAACCAATTGCCTTCAGAAGTCACCTAATTAGTAAATAGAGTCCACTTGTGTGTAATTTAATTTCAGTATAAATACTGCTGTTCTGTGAAGCCCACAGAGGTTTGTTAGGGAACCTTAGTGAACAAACAGCATCATGAAGGCCAATGAACACACCAGACAGGTCAGGGATAAAGTTGTGGAGAAGTTTAAAGTAGGGTTAGGTTATAAAAAAAAATATCCCAAGCTTTGAACATCTCACGGAGCACTGTTCAATCCATCACCCGAAAATAGAAAGAGTATGGCACAACTGCAAACCTACCAAGACATGGCCGTCCATCTAAACTGACAGGCCGGACAAGGAGAGCATTCATCAGAGAAGCAGCCAAGAGTCCCATGGTAACTCTTGAGGAGCTGCAGAGATCCACAGCTCAGGTGGGAGAATCTGTCCACAGGACAACTATAAGTCGTGCTCTCCACAAATCTGACCTTTATGGAAGAGTGGCAAGAAGAAAGCCATTGTTGAAAGAAAGCCATAAGAAGTCTTGTTTGCAGTTTGCGAGAAGCCATGTGGGGGACACAGCAAACATGTGTAAGAAGGTGCTCTGGTCAGATGAGACCAAAATTTAACTTTTTGGCCTAAAAACAAAACGCTATGTGTGGTGGAAAACTAACACTGCACATCACCCTGACCACATCATACCCAACGTGAAACATGGTGGTGGCAGCATCATGTTGTGGGGATGCTTTTCTTCAGCAGGGACAGGGAAGCTGGTCAAAGTTGATGGGAAGATGGATGGAGCCAAATACAGGGCAATCTTAGAAGAAAACCTGTTAGAGTCTGCAAAAGACTTGAGACTGGGATGGAGGTTCACCTTCCAGCATGAGTGTGGTTGCCTCCTGGACAGTGGCGTTGTTATGGGGGTGGGGGTATTGCAGACTTCACCCTGGTGACACCTGCCAGAGGGGTGGCACCTGTCGGCAGGGACACCGCTAACACAGCACCGATTGACACTGATCTGCATCTCTCGCCGGCTGTCTGGGTTACCATCTCTGCCCCTGGCTGTCTCCCTGTCTAACACAGCAGAGCGGACCGAAGCCGCCTTCCCCTCCTCGGCTGTTTACATGTACACAGGAGGAGGGATACCGCTGTGCATACCCCATGCTGATCTAAGGTCTGTACTAAGTTTATTATATTGTAGATGGACAGAGGAGGGGGGCAGATTGACCAGGAAATGGGGCAAGTTACTGCACGGCGCCTGATAGAACCCTATGAAATGTCTCTCTGGGGGAGATTTACTACAACTGGAGCATGCAAAATCTGGTGCAGCTGTACATAGTAACCAATAAGCTTTCATGTTTTAGGTCTGGTGCAGCTTTGAAATCATACTACTTTAGTGTGATTTCAAAGCTGCACATCCATACGATTTGCATTTAATAGAAACCTATGCAAGTCACAATGAAACCGGACATGAGTTGCGGTGATATGAACGGTTCCATTGCCGGCAGTGTGATGCGACTTGTCATGCAATTTGGAACTGTCAAATCACATGACAAGTCGCACCAGGGTGAACGGGGGGCTTATTGTCAAAGCTTAATTGAACAAGTTGAAGTTAGAAGCTGATTGGCTACCATGCACAGCTGCACCAGATTCTGAGTGCTCCAGTTTTAGTTAATATCCCCCTGTGTGAAATTTCATAGTTACATACAGTATATTGCAGGGACGTGCGGTGAGGTCAGTGGCTGGTGAGGTCAGTACCTCACCAGCCACTGACCTCACCGCACGTCCCTGCAATATATTGTGTGTAACTATACACTATAGCCAGATACACACAGGTTACATACACCACGAACGTTAAAACAAGAGCAACAATTCTAGCACTAGACCTCCTCTGTAACTCTAAACATGTAATCCATCTGTAAAATTTTTTAAAAGTGTCGCCTATGGAGATTTTTAAGTACTGAAGTTTGGCTCCATTCCACAAGTGTGCACAATTTTTAAGCGTGACATGTTAGGTATCCATTTACTTGGCGTAACATCATCTTTCACAATATACAAAAAAGGGTTATCTTTAGTGTATTTTTTTTATATTCATGAAACAGTTTTTTCCCCCCCAAAATAAAAATTGCTGCGCAAATACCATGTAACATAAAAAGTTGCAAAGACCACCATTTTATTCCCTAGGGTGTCTGCTAAAACAATATACATATAAATGATGATTATTACATGTAGGAGAGAAGTGTCAGAATTGGCCTGGGTGGCAAGGGGTTAATTACCATAAGTAATATACAAATAATTATAATATATTGTTTTTAAGGTAATTTACTATATTTTCAAAAACTGTACTCAAGCAGGGAGCTTAATGGACAAATTACTGAATTTTGAAGTTATAACTTCAAACCAGTAATTTCACAGTAAATAGATCAATAATAAATTATTATATTATAACATATAGCAGTGATGGTGAACCTTTTTGAGCCCGCGTGCCCAAACAGCGACACAAAACCAACTTATTTTTTTCAAAGTGCCAACACGGAATTAAACCTACCAGTGGCTCTGTACAGAGGATGGGACTGATCATCCCTCTGAATGAGCCCTAAGGGACCAAAAATGTACAATTCTGCCTAGAGATTTTTTTGTGTTTTTTTTAAAGGAATGCATTACACTCAGAATGCAGGGATCAGGAGTGCGTTCTGCTCAGAATGCAGGGATCAGGAGTACGTTTCGCTTAGAATGCAGGGATCAGGAGTATGTTCCGCTCAGAATGCAGGGATCAGAAGTGCGTTCCACTCAGAATGCAGGGATCAGAAGTGCGTTCCGCTCAGAATGCAGGGATCAGAAGTGCGTTCCGCTCAGAATGCAGGGATCAGGAGTGTGTTCCGCTCAGAATACAGGGATCAGGAGTGCGTTACACTCAGAATGCAGGGATCAGGAGTGCGTTACGCTCAGAATGCAGGGATCAGGAGTGTGTTACACTCAGAATGCAGGCATCAGTAGTGCGTTCCGCTCAGAATGCAGGCATCAGGAGTGCGTTACACTCAGAATGCAGGGATCAGGAGTGTGTTACGCTCAGAATGCAGGGATCAGGAGTGCGTTACGCTCAGAATGCAGGGATCAGGAGTGCGTTACGCTCAGAATGCAGGGATCAGGAGTGCGTTACGCTCAGAATGAAGGGATCAGGAGTGCGTTACGCTCAATGCAGGGATGCATTTGCTGAGCACTGGTAAGGATGCATTTGCTGGTCATTGGGTATACCCAGGCATATATTCCATTCTTATATGGTTACTGCATGATTGTTTGGGTATGTGGGTGCATAACGGCGCCTAGATGTTTTTGTTTTAGACAACGTTGTCTTTTTAGATGGTTGGAGGTGGAGGAGCATATTTTTGTATTTGACCTGTTTGAATTAACACATTTTTGTCATTCATTTTCCATTATTTTTGTTTTCTATTTTTTTGATTGCTATATCCCTGTGGCTCTATTTTGTGGCATCTTAACTGTTCCTTCTCCCTGGCACAGTCCTTCTCCCTTGTATGCTTTTTGGACACTTCCTTTGGATAGTGAGTGGATGAGCTCTCAGTAATATTTGTATTCCACAGTGTGGTTCCCAGTTTTCTATTTTTTTTTTTGTCCATATAAACATCTCACCTGTCTCCAGTGTTTTCTGATCTGGCAGCTCATTCCCGTCCGCACATCAACCCTGATCGATCCCAGCTGCGTGGGAGCCGTGTTTTCTCAGGCACGCCCACCCCAGACACGTCACCGCTGACCCCAGAGATTTGTGGAAGATGTTGTTTGATGGGGGGTGCGGTGTGGACAAGGCAGCTTCTATGATTGGATTTGCGTGTACACGCGCGTCACCCCTGGCCGCTTCTTCTTTGTCACGCCAACTTGGACACGTCACTGCTAGCCTAGAGACCTATGGCAGATGTTGTTCACGGTGCGGTGTGGAAGATTTCAGTGTTTAAGTGTGTGCTTTTCTCCATTTTTCCTGGCGTGCCCACAGAGAGGGCTCGGCGTGCTGGCAGCGACAAGCGTGCCAGGGGTTCGCCATCACTGACATATAGCATAATAATATATGATTTAGCTTGATTAAAACAGATTCTCATTCTCCCTCTTAACTGTGTGAGAAAAACTTGGGATTGTGGATAAATCTTATACACATAAACCCGTGCTTTTTCCTTCTAGTTAAGAGGGCTGGGCTGGAAGGGAGCATTTGTCTTTTAGACACATGCCCCCCTCTATGACACTGCAGTGAGAGACATGCCTCCACTGCAGCATTTTTATTGGACAGCTGGAGCTAATGGTACTTTACCATTGGTCCAAGACTCCAAGCTGTCCATTGAGCTCAGTGCCTCTGACAAGAAGTGAGGAGAAGCACTGTGAGCTCATCCTCTTAGGGCCCTTTCACATGAACGTGATCCCAGCTGAGCAGGCAGATGACAGGTTGGTCTCTGCAAACTGTACAGAGACTGACCTGTCAGAGTGCCGCTCTCCTCTATGGGGGATCGGATGAAGACGGACCGTAGAGTCCGTTTTCATCTGATCTGATCCGCAGACGGATGGAAAAGTAGGATTTTCCTCCGTCATCAGAAACGGGGCATAGCGGAGACCGATCCGCTACCCCATAGGGATACATGTATGTCCATTTTTCATCCGAAAATGAAAAATGGACATACGGTCTGCTGCAAACAGAGTGTGCCAGCTTGTATTTAAACTGGCCACTCTGTTTGTAGCTTCTGACAGGCTGCACAAGGAGCCCCAAATTGTAACCAGTGGTGGGGTAAAACTCAGGCCGCCAAGCTACAACCCTCGAAGCTCCTTTTTTTTTTTTTAAATGTTCATGGCAGGTGAGGCTCCGCCTCACCTGCCTCCCCTGATTGCACGTCCCTGCTATATTGTCAAAAGGATTGGGACGCCTGCCTTTACACACAAACACATGAACTTTAACCACTTTAGGGATGTTTTATCCCCTTCATGACCAGGTCATTTCTTGCGATCTTGGCAATTGTGCGGTCGTGCAACGCTGTACACAAACAAAATGTATGTCCTTTTTTTCCCACAAATAGAGCTTTCTTTTGGTGGTATTTAATCACCTCTGCGGTTTTCATTTTTTGCGCTATAAACAAAAAATAGCGTCAATTAAAAAAAAAAAAAACTATATTTTATATTTTCTGCTATAATACATATCCAATGAAAAAAATTAAAAAATCTAATTTCTTCATCAATTTAGGCCAATACGTATTTTGCTACACAATAAGTGTATATTGATGGGTTTGCACAAAAGTTATGATGGGATATTACTATGGAATTTTTATTTCTTTTCTTTTTTTAACTATATGGCGGCGATCAGCGATTTTTAGCAGGACTGCGACATTGCGGCAGACAAATCGGACACATAACTGACACTTTTGGGGACCATTAACACTAATAAAGTGATCAATGCTAAAAATATGCACTGTCACTGTACTAATGACACTGGCTGGGAAGGGGTTAACATCAGAGGTGAACAAAGGGTTAAATGTGTCCCTAGGGGGGTGCTTAAAAACGGTGTAGGGGTTGCTCTGACTGGGGGAACACAGAGATTTCTATGTTCTCCCCTGTCTGTCTCTCTGGGGAATGATTGCGGGTGGCCTGCGGACTTCGCGTCCGACAGACCTGCTGATAGGCTCCCCCCTCTGTCCAATCGGCACGCCCCCAGAGTCTACTGCACGGAGCAACGCAGTAAATGTGTGAAAGGCGGTCCTGAAGTGGTTAATGGCATCCCAGTCCTTAGGGTTCAATATTGCATTGGCCCACCCTTTGCAGCTATAACAGCTTCAACTCTTCTGGGAAGGCTGTCCACAAGGTTTAGGAGTGTGTCTATGGGAATGTTTGACCATTCTTCCAGAAGCGCATTTGTGAGGTCAGGCACTGATGTTGGACGAGAAGGCCTGGCTCACAGTCTACGCTCTAATTCATCCCAAAGGTGTTCTATCGGGTTGAGGTCAGGACTCTGTGTAGGCCAGTCAAATTCTTCCACCCCAAACTCGCTCATCCATGTATTTATGGACCTTGTTTGTGGACACAGTACTTTTTTCAGCACACACACACACATGTGTGTTTTATTGTCAAAGCTTAATTAAACAAGCTGAACTTAGAAGCTGACTGGTTACTATGCACAGCTGCACCAGATTCTGTGTGCACCAGTTTTAGTAAATCTCCCCTATTGCGCCTTGCCTTGCGGTGAAGATGCAGTGGGACTAGGGTTGCCACCTGTCCAGGATTCACCCGGACAGTTTGGGTTTGGAATCATGCGTCCGGGTTTCAGACAGCCTGAAACCCGGTCACATTATTTAGACTGGACTATGGCTTCCCAGCAGGGTTGCTGGCTGCAGTTGTCTAAGCTGAAAGTGTCTGTTACACTCTTTCACACTGCCCAAAGCCAGTGCTAACAACCCCCCTAAACACACACACAGACAGGAGAGGAGAGAGGGCGCGAACTAAGGCAAATCAGGGTTCTCAGAGCACCCCTTACATCAGTTTTCCCCTTTACACCAGAGGCCACAGTGTTTCCCCTTACATCAGAGTCTTCTCCATACATCAATGTTCTCAGTGTTCCCCCTTAAATCAGTGTTCCCAGCGCATCCCTTATGTTAGAGGCTCCAGAATTCTCCCTTACATCAGAGTCTGCAGAGTCTCCTCTTACAGTGAAAGGGAACTCTGTGAGTTCAGATGTAAAAGTGGAATTTTGTGGACTCTGATGTAAAGGGGGACTCTTGTTCTTAACTTCATAAGATATAAAATATATGTATAGTTTATACTATAAAAAAAAATTCCTGCTTGCTGCTAAACTGTTCGGGTTTGACTTGAAGAAAAGGTGGCAACCCTAGGTGGGACTGTGCTGGAATAGTCGTCCAACGCAGTCCCACCACACCTGGTGTGATTGGACCCTGAATATTAGCAGTCAGACCTTTTAACTATCATGTTCAAATGTATCAATGAACTTCTCATCACAAGGAATACAGTACAAGACAACATCAGCTGCTTATAAAAGAAGTATCATTTTATAATCACTTTAAGAAAGGATGCCTTACATCAAAAGCATAAAAGTTGTAAAAAAGAGTAAAAGTTGTATAATGCTTTCTTTCTCTGTGCCCACCAAACCCCTCACCTCCTACTCCATGCTCATTCGCTGACAGATTTACAAGATCAAACAAATGAATTCCTCCACTTTTGAGCAGCCACATATTTGCTAAAGGAGTTTTAAAACCCTGGATGGTATTTTTGTAATTAATAATATGCAAACTTATAACTCCGAAAAGGCTCACATAGGGATACAGTAATGGATTTTGATCCAGGAGATGATGCAATTACCCTTGGGGGCTCAGAAAAAAAAAAAAAAAAATCCTTCTGTAGTTTCACATTGGCAGCAGTTGCCCAGGCAGCCGGGAAACTTGCATTTTCAAGTTGCACGATGGGCAGGCTCCATTGCCAGTACAGGTTTAGTGGTGTAGCTACACAGGAGATAAATCCTGCAACTAAAAAGTTTGTTTTAAATAAAATCTGCTGTCCATCTTAAGAAAGTAAGTTAAAGAGGAATTATAATTCCTCGAATTTGTTTACGATACCTTGACGGTGATCAGATTCCGGAGCGTGTTCCTGTTGGGAAATGCCTAGGAGTCCTGTATATGTTGGCAGCTTTGCTCCTGTATGTGAAATCCTGTAGTGAGCTGTTATTATTATCAGTCTCTTGGCTGCTGTGTAGAGGAGGGATCATACACAGCTGAGCTGAACAAGACACTACAATCCCCTCTCCAAAGGATCATAACACGTCATCCCTTCCGGTTAACAGGTCCTAAGCGTAACCAGCACCACCTTTTTTTCATTAACAAGAAAGACTGGAATTTTTTTTTTTTTTTTGTTTAAAGTCCTTCAATAAATTCCTTTAAGAGGAGTAAAATTTCAGGAAAAATGTTCAGTTATTTAAAGGGAAATAATGCAATTTTAGCGAGTGCATGTTTTGAGTTTTTATTGCAGTTAGCTTAAATATCATTTGGAATGACTTTCACAATTGATGCGCTTTTTCTTCCATGCTTTTTATATTGTATAAACTTGTTGCCAATCAAGGATGTGTACCATATGTCATGGCATTCAGAGGGTTAAAATCGCCTCTGGACTTGGTAACAGTCTTTCTTTTTATGCAACAGAATTTAAGGGCTTTGGAGGATATCAGTTAAAGTGGTTGTAAACATACAGTGCCTTGAAAAAGTATTCACCCCCTTTAGCTTTTTACCTATTGTGTTACATTACAGCCTTTAGTTTAATGTTTTTTTAACCTGAATGATATGTGATGGATCAGAACACAATAGTCTAAGTTGGTAAAATTAGAAAAAAATATACATAAAACTATTTTTCAGAAATAAAAAACTGATAATTGGCATGTGCGTATGTATTCACCCCCTTTGTTGTGAAGCCCATAAAAAGCTCTAGTGCAACTAATTACCTTTAGAAGTCACATAATTTGTGAAATGATGTCCACCTGTGTGCAATCTAAGTGTCACATGATCTGTCATTACATATACACACCTTTTTGAAAGGCCCCAGAGGCTGCAACACCTAAGCAAGAGGCACCACTAACCAAACACTGCTATGAAGACCAAGGAACTCTCCAAACAAGTAAGGGACAATGTTGTTGAGAAGTACAAGTCAAGGTTAGGCTATAAAAAAATATCCAAATCTTTGATGATCCCTAGGAGCACAATCAAATCTATCATAACCAAATGGAAAGAACATGGCACAACAGCAAACCTGCCAAGAGACGGCCGCACACCAAAACTCACAGACCGGGCAAGGAGGGCATTAATCAGAGAGGCAGCACAGAGACCTAAGGTAACCCTGGAGGAGCTGCAGAGTTCCACAGCAGAGACTGGAGTATCTGTACATAGGACGACAATAAGCCGTACGCTCCATAGAGTTGGGCTTTATTTCAGAGTGGCCAGAAGAAAGCCATTACTTTGAGCAAAAAAACAAAATGGCACATTTTGAGTTTGCGAAAAGGCATGTGGGAGACTCCCAAAATGTATGGAGGAAGGTACTCTGGTCTGATGAGACTAAAATGGAACTTTTTGGCCATCAAAGAAAACGCTATGTCTGGCGCAAACCCAACACATCACATCACCCAAAGAACACCATCCACCCATATTGAAACATGGTGGTGGCAGCATCATGCTGTGGGGAAGTTTTTCAGCAGTCTGGACTGAGAAACTGGTCAGAGTTGAGGGAAAGATGGATGGTGCTAAATAAAGGGATATTCTTGAGCAAAACCTGTACTACTCTGTGTGTGATTTGAGGCTAGGACGGAGGGTCACCTTCCAGCAGGACAATGACCCCAAACACAATGCTAAAGCAACACTTGAGTGGTTTAAGGGGAAACATGTAAATGTGTTAGAATGGCCTAGTCAAAGCCCGGACCTCAATCCAATAGAAAATCTGTGGTCAGACTTAAAGATTGCTGTTCACATACGCAAACTTGAAGGAGCTGGAGCAGTTTTGTAAGGAGGAATGGGCAAAAATCCCAGTGGTAAGATGTGGCAAGCTCATAGAAACTTATCCAAAGAGACTTGGAGTTGTCATAGCCGTAAAAGGTGGCTCTACAAAGTATTGACTTTAGGAGAGTGAATAGTTATGCACATTTCTGTTATTTTGTCCTATTTGTTGTTTGCTTCACAATAAAAAAAAAAAAATCTTTAAAGTTGTGGACATGTTCTCTAAATTAAATGATGCAAATCCTCAAACAATCCATGTTAATTCCAGGTTGTGAGGCAACAAAACAACAAAATGCCAAGAGGGGTGAATACTTTTGCAAGGCACTGTATACCCAGTGAAGTGACTGCCCTCAGGTGATACACAGAGATTAAACCAATCCTCCTACATAAGTTGTACCTGTTTTATCTGCAGTCATCTCTTCTCCACATCCCTTTAAAGTCCAGCATTTACACAGCTTTTCTGAGCTTTCAAAGGCAGAAGGTGGGGATCTGATGTCACACACTGCACAGCTCAGAGAGGAGAGCTGAGTGTAATTTGAAACCCAAGTTTGGGACCCCCTCTAAACACCACCTCTACACAATCTCATAGGGAAACATGCACAGCTGAGATGGCAATCTCAAGCTGTGTGCTGGAGGCCCCCTTGCATGTCCCTCTTGGGCCATTGGAGTCAGAAGTTAATCAAACTTTGCACTTTGGTTTGAGGCAAGTACACACTATAGAGCGGGTGTTCAGCAACCCGTCGATTGCAAGCTACCCGTCGACCGCCGACAGGTGACGGGTGTGACAGATTCACCTGAGACAGAGGCTTTTGGAGGGGGGTGCAGGCTAGCCTCTTGCCTACTGACTATGGGCCCTGACTTTTAAAGGAACACTACTCTTTGTGAGGCGTATGCCTGGGGGACCCTTTGAGTAAGGTTACATGGATTCAAGTCCATGTCTCCCCAAGACACACAGACTCTGGGACTCTTTTCCAGCAAAGACTGCTCCACACTGTGGGACTCATAGCAGATGTTGATGTCATCAGCAAGCCACCTGTCTGGGGTTGCCTGCTATAATGTGTTTATTGTAAATCGGTCTAGTGTGCCTCCTAAGGGTCTTTCACCCATTGTTATTGTTCTAATGAACTCACCTATTGCCTACTAGCAAACTATTAATGAGGGATGTGTTTATACTTGTAATAATGTGTATTGTACAGTACACTGCATTCAGTATTGTAGTGGCTGGGAAGTCTGACCTGAAGTGGAGATCTCTGATTAATTCCAACATTGTCCAGGTGGCTAATTAACGTAATGTTTATAGTATATGTCGGTTGTTGTAATTATATCCCTGTGTACAGTTTGTATTGTTAGGGTAATATGATCAGAAGGGGGGATGTCCTCCTGTGGGGTATATATTCTGTGTAATTTGTTCAATAAAAGTTCCAGTTTTGCAGCCAAACGAGTCCTACCTAGTTCTTGGTTGCAATATGTGGCTATAATATCTGATATCTATGTTCAGACTGGAGGAAGCGGTGTACTGATGGAAGCACGCAAGCGAAGTGTGGGACCGATTCCATTACAACGGGTAGCTCTCAAACACATTGCGGTGTTCCGACCTGGTCTTTTCCTCAGAGCTCCAGAGCAACACAGGCGCATGCGCACATAATCCTAGGCTGCCGAGGAAGCTCCCTCCCCTTTGCATATGTGCAGCTGTGGGGTGGCAAAAGCCGCTGAAATCGCTTGGGCGGGTTCGGACTTCTCTCTAAATACACCCGAGCTGTTGCTCTTCCGCAGTCACCCCACAGCCCTCCAAGGGGCTTGTGGGTGATACCAGGCGGGAAGGTGAGAGACAGGCAGGGATCTGCGCCAGGAGATGTAGGTTTGCAACTGCACCTTCCCTGCACCACTCTGCATTAACAACAACTTATGTGTCCTCCTAACACCCCAGCCCTCCTGACCTCTCAGCCCTCCTAATGCCCCAGCACCATGCCCTCCCAACACCTGAGAAATCCTAATGCCCCAGCACCATGCCCTCCTAATACCTGAGCCCTCCTAATGCCCCGGCACCATGCCCTCTTGACACCTGAGCCCTCCTAATGCCCCAGCACCATGCCCTCCTGACACCTTAGTCTTTAATGCCCCAGCACCATGCCCTGCTGACACCCAGTCTTCCTGATTTCCCAGCACCATGCCCTCCTGACACCCAGCCCTCCTGATGCCCTAGCACCATGCCCCCTTGACACCCAGCACCATGCCCTCCTGACACCCAGCCCTCCTGATGCCCCAGCACCATGCCTTCCTGGCACACAGCCCTCCTAATACTCCAGCACAATGCCCTCCTGACACCCAGCCCACCTCATGCCCCAGCACCATGTCCTCCTGACACCTCAACCCTCCTAATGCCCCAGCAACATGCCCTCCTGACACCTCAGTGCTCCTGATGCTCCAGCATCATGTCCTCCTGACACCTCCGCCCTCCTGATGCTCCAACATCATGCCCTCTTGACACCCCAGCCCTCCTGATGCCCCAGCACCATGCCCTCCTGACACCCCAGCCCCCCTGATGCCTCAGCACCATGCCCTCTTGACACCACAGTACTATTCACTTCTGACCCCCAATACCATGACCTCCTTACACTCCAGCCCTCCTGATCTCCCAATACCATACCCTCCTATATCCCCCCAGTGCCATGCCCTCTTGACACCCCAGCTGTTCTGATCCCCCTGTACTGTACCTTCCTGACACCTCAGTACTGTGCCCTATTGATCCCCACCCCCCACACTGTGCCCCTCTGATCCCCCAGTACCGTGCCCTTCTGACCCCAGTACTACCTACTACTGACCTCTGTACACTGCTCGACCTACTACTGAGCCCTGGACGCTGCCTTACATATGACTTACACTGGCCAGAAATCAGAGCAGATAGCCAGGCCTGAAACTAGTCAAGAAAATCAGCCTGCAGTACCAGATGTTCTGTTTTCATGATGAACACCGGCATCAGATTTATGGGGCTGACCATTTTCTCCCCAGACATGTGTAGAACTATTGTCCTAAACAGGGATGCTAGTAAATTTAGTGGTGCTAGGTGGTAACTAAGCCTGGCTAAGCCTGATCATTGCCAGGAGGCAAGGGAGAAGAAGGTGCCAGAGGGTCAACCACTCTTGTTGCCAGACGTAGGTGTAAAAGAATGGAGTTCTGAAGGAGTACCAGAGGAGATTCTTCATCAGCCGGGGACTGTAAAGTAGCTGGGAAAGCTTCAGGAGAGAACTCATCCACTAAGTACAGCAGGTAGCTGTGAGTAAAGCTTGAAGGAGGACAACGCCACGGGTAGCTGTCAGTAAAGCTTGAAGTGAAGTACAGCGGGTAGCTGTGAGTAAAGCTTGAGGGATCCAGCGGGTAGCTGTGGGTGAAGCTGGAAGAATACAGAAGGTACCTGTGAGTGAAGCTTGGGCAGTCAAGCGGGTAGCTGTGAGCTAAGCTTAAGGATCTACAGTGGGATACGGTGAGAGAAGCTGTTGCTATAAGAGACAGCAGTTGCTACAAAATACAAATTGCTGTATTATGTTTAAAGGTCCTTTTTTGTATTGCTGTCTGCCTAGTTCTATTTTTGTCTGTGGAGTCTGCCAAGTTGCTATTGCATTTGCCTAAGAGTTTCCTGTGTCCTATCCCTCTCTCCCGTGTTCCTGTTAAGAGAAATAAAACTCTTTGTTCATTTTTAAAAGTGGCTGGCGCCCATCTTATCACCTTGCACTACACCCAACCATGCCTAGTAACCTGCAGCCTGAGGAGGAATGTCAGCCCTCCCTGACTCTGGGGGTCACCACCAAGCCTCTGGAGGTCGGGAAGAGCGCCTCACATGAACAAAATGTGAATGAAAGTGAATGCCGAGTTTCTCACTGCAGCTACCTTTTAAGGTAGGTAAGTTTATATTTTTAAAGTGACATTAATTTTAGTAGACCTTTCTAGTTTTTTCTTACATAGTTATATACAGTCAGGTCTATAAATATTGGGACATTAACACAATTCTAATCTTTTTGGCTCTATACACCACCACAATGGATTTGAAATGAAACAAATAATATGCGCTTTAACTGCAGACTTTCAGCTTTAATTTGAGGGTATTTACATCCAAATCAGGTGAACAGTGTAGGAATTACAACAGTTTGTATATGTGCCTCCCACTTTTTAAGGGACCAAAAGTAATGGGACAGATTAAAAATCATCCATCAAACTTTCACTTATTAATACTTGGTTGCAAATCCTTTGCAGTCAATTACAGCCTGAAGTCTGGAACGCATAGACATCAGACGCTGGGTTTCATCCCTGGTGATGTTCTGCCAGGCCTCTACTGCAACTGTCTTCAGTTCCTGCTTGTTCTTGGGGCCTTTTTTCCTTCAGTTTTGTCTTCAGCAAGTGAAATGCATGCTCAATCGGATTCAGGTCAGGTGATTGACTTGGCCATTGCATAACATTCCACTTCTTTCCCTTAAAAAGTCTTTGGTTGCTTTCGCAGTATGCCTCGGGTCATTGTCCATCTGAGCAGATAATATTGCCCAAAACACTTCAGAATTCATCCTGCTGCTTTTGTCAGCAGTCATATCATCAATAAATACAAGAGAACCAGTTCCATTGGCAGCCATACATGCCCACACCATGACACTACCACCACCATGCTTCACTGATGAGGTATGCTTTGGATCATGAGCAGTTCCTTCCCTTCTCCATACTGTTCTCTTCCCATCACTCTGGTAAAAGTTGATCTTGGTCTCATCTGTCCATAGGATGTTGTTCCAGAACTGTGAAGGCTTTTTTAGATATTTTTTTGCAAACTCTAATCCGGCCTTCCTGTTTTTGAGGCTCAGTAATTTTTTATATCTTGTGGTGAACCCTCTGTATTCACTCTGGTGAAGTCTTCTCTTGATTGTTGACTTTGACACACATACACCTACCTCCAGGAGAGTGTTCTTGATCTGGCCAACTGTTGTGAAGGGTGTTTTCTTCACCAGGGAAAGAATTCTTAGGTCATCCACCACAGTTGTTTTCCATGGTCTTCCAGGTCTTTTGGTGTTGCTGAGCTCACCGTTGCGTTCTTTCTTTTTAAGGATGTTCCAAACAGTTGATTTGGCCACACCTAATTTTTTGCTATCTCTCTGATGGGTTTGTTTTGTTTTTTCAGCCTAATGATGAATTGCTTCACTGATAGTGACAGCTCTTTGGATCTCATATTGAGAGTTGACAGCAACAGATTCCAAATGCAAATAGCACACTTGAAATGAACTCTGGACCTTTTATCTGCTCCTTGTAAATGGGATAATGAGTGCATAACACACACCTGGCTGTGGAACAGCTGAGCAGCCAATTGTCCCATTTACTTTTGGTCCCTTAAAAAGTGGGAGGCACATATACAAACTTTTGTAATTCCTACACCGTTCACCTGATGTGGATGTAAATACCCTCAAATTAAAGCTGAAAGTCTGCAGTTAAAGTACATCTTGTTCATTTCATTTCAAATCCATTGTGGTGGTGTATAGAGCCAAAAAGATTAGAATTGTGTCGATGTGCCAATATTTATGGACCTGACTGTAGTTATTGAGGTTGAAAAAAGACACAAGTCCATCAAGTCCAACCTGTGTGTGTGCTTTATGTTTAAATTACATTGTATATCCCTGTATGTTGTGATTGTTAAGGTGCCTATCTAATAGTTTTTTGAAATTATCGATGCTCCCTGCTGAAACCACTGCTTGTGGAAGAGAATTCCACATCCTTACCGCTCTAACAGTAAAGAACCCTTTATGCAGTTTAAAGTGGATGTAAACCCCCAAAAAATGTTAAAATGTTATTAATTAAGACTCATATCTGTTACAGCAGAGAATGTAATTTCATCTGTGCCCAGTCTTGCCACGAAGAGTTAATCCAGCTCTGAGCAATCCTCTTATGTTTCTTCAGTGAGATAAAAAAAGACACACAGAGAAATAGGTGTCAGTTTCTTCTCCCTTGTGAGTGACATGTGATTTCCTTATCTCATGCATAAGTGTGAGAGAGGCATTCTGTGTACTTCACACCAGGATTGGCTGCTCCACACCTCAGCATGATTGGGCATGCTGAAGTCATGTGGTGACTTTCTTGGGTTTTGCCTGGATGTTAGTGATCATGGGGCATAATCCACGAGACCAGCAGAAGTTCAGTGTAAGAAATATCAATGCCTGGCCAAGGAGTGTAGAGGTGGGCGGGGAGTCTACTAACATCACGACTCCACCCACCGAGCCCTGGACAACAGACCTGCCCACAGAATCCGGAGTATTGCAGGTCTCCAAACAGCTAAAGGGGAGATATTTGACAGGTAAGGATACATGCAGGAGGCATGTGTATCCTTATAGATCAGCACTATGGAAGTCATTTAGAAATGATGAGAGTGGGTTTACATCCACTTTAACCACTTCAGCCCCAGAAGATTTGGCTGCTCAATGACCAGGCCATTTTTTTGCAATACGGCACTGCGTTGTTTTAACTGACAATTGCGTGGTCGTGCGACGCTGGACTCAAACAAAATTGATGTCCTTTTTTCCCCACAAATAGAGCTTTCTTTTGGTGGTATTTGATCATCTCTGCGGTTTTTATTTTTTGCGCTATAAACAAAAGAAGAGTGACAATTTTGAAAAAAACACAATATCTTTTACTTTTTCCTATAATAAATATCCCACATTTTTTTTCAAAAAAAATAATTTTTTCCTCAGTTTAGGCCGATATGTATTCTTCTACTTATTTTTGGTAAAAAAAAAATGCAATAATGTATATTGATTGGTTAGCGCAAAAATTATAGCGTCTACAAAATAGAGGATAGATTTATGGCATTTTTATTATAATTTTTTTTTTTTTTACTAGTAATGGCAGCGATCTGCAATTTTTATCGGGACTGCGATATTGCAGCCGACAAATTGGACACTTGACACATTTTTGGGACCATTGACAATTATACAGCGATCAGTGCTATAAAAATGCACTGATTACTGTATAAATGTCACTGGCAGGGAAGGGGTTAACACTAGGGGGCGATCAAGGGGTTAACTGTGTTCCCTCACTGTGTTCTAACTGGAGGGGGTGTGGGACTATCTAGGAGGAGAAAGAGATCGGTGTTCATACTTAGTATGAACACACGATCTTTCTCTACTCCCCTGAAAGAACCGGGATTTGTGTGTTTACACACACACAGATCCCGGTTCTCACTCTGTTACCAGTGATCGCAGGTGCCCGGCAGTCATTCCGCCCGCCGGGCACCAGCATGAGCTCCGGGCACGCGTGCCTCCAGCGGCAGGCGCGTGCCCCTAGTGGCCAAAAGGTTAAACCGCTTCTCTTCTAATTTTAGTGATTGGCCGCGTGTCTTTATAAATTCCCTTGCGCGGAATAGTTTTATCCCTAGTGTGGGGTCACCAGTACGGTATTTGTACATTGAAATCATATCCCCTCTCAAACAGAGCGGATAAGTTCAGTGCTTGCAGTCTTTCCCCTAAGCGGAGATCCTCCAGTCCCTTTATTAGCTCTGTTGCCCTTCTCTGGACCCTCTCCAGTTCCAGCACATTCTTCCTGAGGACTGGTGTCCAGAACTGGACGGCATACTCCAGGTGCAGCTGGGCCAGAGTCTTGTAGAGCGGGAGAACTATCATTTTATCTCTGGAGTTAATCCCCTTTTTATTGCATGCCAATATTCTGTTGGCTTTGCTTGCAGCAGCCTGGCATTGCATGCCATTGCTGAGCCTGACATCTACTAAGACCCCCAGGTCCTTTTCCATCCTAGATTCCCCCAGAGGTTCTCCTCCTAGTGAGTAGATTGCATTCATATTTTTTGCACCAAAATGCATTATTTTACATTTTTCAACATTAAACCTCATTTGCCATGTAGTTGCCCACCCCATTAATTTATTTAGATCTTCTTGCAAGGTTTCCACATCCCGTGTAGAAGTTATTGCCCTGCTTAGTATTGTCCGTAAAAACTGAGATTGAGCTGTTTATCCCATCCTAAAGATCGTTTATGAATAAATTAAATAGGATTGGTCCCAGGACAGAACCCTGGGGGACCCCGCTTTCTACACCGGACCATTCCGAGTACTCCCCATTTATCACCACCCTCTGGATCGTCCCCCGTAGCCAGTTTTTAATCCATGTACTAGCCCTATGGTCCATGCCGACAGACCTTAGTTTGTACAGTAAACGTTTATGGGGAACTGTATCAAATGCCTTTGCAAAATCCAGATACACCACATCTACTGGCTTTCCTTTATCTAGATCGCAGCTCACCTCCTCATAGAAGGTCAATAGTTTGGTTTGGCAAGCAGGATTCTTCATGAATCCATGCTGATTACTGCTAATAATATCTTTTTATTACTAAAATCCTGTATATAGTCCCTTATCATCCCCTCCAAGAGCTTGCAAACTATTGACGTTAGGCTAACTGGTCTATAGTTCCCAGGGATATATCTTGGCCCTTTTTTTAAATATGGGTGCTACATTGGCTTTTTTCCAATCAGCTGGTACCATTCCAGTCAATAGACTGTTCGTAAAAATTAGGAACAATGGTCTGGCAATCACTTGACTGAGTTCCTTAAGTACCCTTGGGTGTAAGCCATTTGGTCCCGGTGACTTATTAATGTTAAGTTTTTCAAGTCTATTTCTAATTCTATCCTCTGTTAGCCATGAGGGTGCCTCCTGTGTCGTGTCATGAGGATAAACATTGCAGTCTTGGTTACTGAATCCCCCGTTTCCCTTGTGAAGGAGAAGAATAAATTCAAAACCTTTGCCATCTCTCCATCTTTTGTAACCAGATTACCTTCATCATTCTTTATAGGGCCAATATGTTCTGACCTCCCTTTCTTACTATTTATAAACTTAAAGAATTTCTTGGGTTTTTTTTAACTCTCCTCCGCCTTTCGTGTTCTATCTTAGCCGCCCTGATTACACCCTTACATTTCTTATTACATTCTTTGCAAAGTTGGAATGCTGATGATGACCCTCAGCCTTGTATTGTTTAACCACTTCAGCCCCGGAAGAATTTACCCCCTTCCTGACCAGAGCACTTTTTGAGATTCGGCACTGTGTCGCTTTAACTGACAATTGTGCGGTCGTGCGACGTGTCTCCCAAACAAAATTGACATCCTTTTTTTCCAACAAATAAAGCTTTCTTTTGGTGGTATTTGACCACCCCTGCGCTTTTTATTTCTTGCGCTATAAACAAAAAAATGCGACAATTTTGAAAAAAACGCATTATTTTTTACTTTTTGCTATAATAAATATCCCCCAAAAATATATAAAAAAACAATTTTTTCCCTCAGTTTAAGCCAAGACGTATTCTTCTACATATTTTTGGTAAAAAAAAAAAGGCAATAAGCGATTATTGATCGGTTTGCGCAAAAGTTATAGCATGCAGACACAATGTTTCAAAAAATCTAAAAATAGACTATAATGACACTTTAAAACAGCGCTAATGTTGAGCTATCATCCAATAGACACGTGGCCAACTACACATGCATAAGGAAATCCATTATAGGAACATCCTTAAAGAAAAAGTCCCTTAATGAAATAAGTGATGCAGAGTTCAGGGTGCACTTCAAAACAGGTCATCAGTTGATAATAAGAGAATTCTTAACGTGCACCTTCCACCGATCACTCAGGATTCCACCCAGTGTAGACACACTCCCCCTAGGGGGTTAAACTCACCAGAGTTGGAAAATAATAAAGCATTCAGAATAATCCAAGTCAGCAAATTGAAGTTGACATCACTCATAAGGGATCAGGGATGTTCAGGGAAGGGTAGATAAAAATCACGCATAATAGTCAAATGATGGTAGCAGTCTCCAGACCTATGGACAAGACGTGCAGACCGCTGCTGGCTGATGCGTTTTGAAGGTAGCACCTTCTTCTTCAGAGCCGTGATTTTTATCTACCCTTCCCTGAACATCCCTGATCCCTTATGAGTGATGTCAACTTCAATTTGCTGACTTGGATTATTCTGAATGCTTTATTATTTTCCAACTCTGGTGAGTTTAACCCCCTAGGGGGAGTGTGTCTACACTGGGTGGAATCCTGAGTGATCGGTGGAAGGTGCACGTTAAGAATTCTCTTATTATCAACTGATGACCTGTTTTGAAGTACACCCTGAACTCTGCATCACTTATTTCTTTAAGGGACTTTTTCTTTAAGGACGTTCCTATAATGGATTTCCTTATGCATGTGTAGTTGGCCACGTGTCTATTGGATGATAGCTCAACATTAGCGCTGTTTTAATGTGTCATTATAGTCTATTTTTAGATTTTTTGAAACATTGTGTCTGCATGTGATCTTTTTTGTTTAAACAGCTGCTCTCTTCGGTTAGGTTGTATTTCCCCTTTTTACAAAGTGGGTTCTATTTACTATTACTCATTTATGAAATTTTATTTGTATGCTTGTTGGCAGCTCTGCGACTAGCATCGCAACTTGGCGCTGAGTGGGGTTTCTGTGGGCCTGGTGAAACGCCTCTTTTTTATTTTTGCAAAAGTTATAGCGTTTACAAAATAGGGGATAGTTTTATGGCATTTTTATTAATAATTTTTTTTTTTTAAATGGCGGCGATCAGCGATTTTTATTGTGACTGCGACATTATGGTGGACACATCGGACATTTTTGACACATTTTTGGGACCATTGTCATTTATACAGCAATCAGTGCTATACAAATGCACTGATTCCTGTGTAAATGACACTGGCCGTGAAGGGGTTAACCACTAGGTGGCAGTGTAGGGGTTAAGTGTGTCCTAGGGGCATGTTTCTAACTGTGAGGGGCATGGCTGTGTGTGACACGTCACTGATCTCTGCGCTGATGACAGGGAGCAGAGATCAGTGACACTCTCACTAGGCAGAATGGGGAGATGCTTGTTTACATCAGCATCTCCCCGTTCTTCCTCCCCATGAGGTGATCGCGGGTATCCCCGCGGCGATCGAGTCCGCGGGACCCGTGACCCGACTCACAGAGCTTGCCGCCTCTTAAGGGGGAACGTACAAGTACGTGATTCTGCCTGTATGAGCCCTTCTGCCACGGTCGGCAAGCGGTTAAAGGCCTTCTCCTTTGCTTTTATATGCAGTTTTACGTTGGAGTTAAGCCACTCAGGACTTTTATTAGCTCTTTAAATTTATTTCCCTTTGGGATGCACTGGTCAATACCTTTATTCAATATGCTCTTAAAGCAGTCCCATTTTTCCTCCCTGTTCTTAGTTTCTAGGAATTTGTCCCATTTAATATCTTCTAGCAAGGAGCGCAGTTTAGCGAAGTTAGCTCTTTTGAAATTCAGTGTCTTTGTATTACCCTTATGTTTCCTATTGAAATCCTAAATAACATTATTGACCTTTCCAACTAGCTTCTGTGAACTACCCCCCTTCCATAGAGAAGAGCTTTGGTGCACTCGAAACCCATCTCTAAGCTCATCTCTGAACTACTGCTTCTTTGTACTGCAGTTAGCTGCAAGCTGGTAAATTCCCCACCCCACAGCTCATTTGAGTACAAAAAGTTTAACGTTTGGATTTGAGATTGATTTAGAAAAACGCCCAAGCTCATCTCTAGTTATGAAGATGTAGAGAGAGGGGTGTACTTGTAGTCCAAATAAGAATAGCTAATGGTGACTAATAACCTGGAAGATTTATGTAGACCTAGACAACTCTACATATCTACAAATCTACATACAGGTACATCTCAAAAAATTTGAATATCATCAAAAAGTTAATTTATTTAAGTAATTCGATCCAAAAAGTGAAACTCATATATTATATAGATTCATTACCCACAGAGTGATATATTTTAAGCATTTCTTTCTTTTAATTTTGATGATTAAAATTCAGTATCTCTGAAAATTAGACTAGTACATAAGACCAAAAAAAAAAAATATTTTTAATACAGAAATGTTGGCTTGATTAAATTTATGTCCATATACAGTATAGTATGCACTTGATACTTGGGCTCCTTTTGCTTAAATTACTGCATCAATGTGGTGTGGCATGGAGGCAATCAGCCTGTGGCACTGCTGAGGTGTTATGGAAACCCAGGTTGCTTGGATAGCGGCTTTCAGTTCATCTGCATTGTTGGGTCTGGTGTCTCTCATCTTGCTTTTGACAATACCCCACAGATTCTCTATGGGGTTTAGGTCAGGTGAGTTTGCTGGCCAATCAAGCACAGTGATACCATGCTCATTGGTACTTCTGGTAGTGTGTGCAGGTGCCAAGTGCTGCTGGAAAATGAAATCAGCATCTCCATAAAGCTGGTTAGCAGAGGGAAGCATGAAGTGCTCTAGAATTTCCTTGTAGAGGGCTGCGCTGACTTTGGACTTGATAAAACACAGTTGACCAACACCAGCAGATGACAAGGCTCCCCAAATCATCACTGACTTGGAAACTTCACACTGGACCTCATGCAACTTGGATTCGGTGCCTCTCCACTCTTCCTCCAGACTCTGGGACCTTGATTTCCAAATGAAATGCAGAATTTACTTTCATCTGAAAAGAGGACTTTGGACCACTGAGCAGCAGTCCAGTGCTTTTTCTCCTTAGCCCAGGTAAAATGCTTCTGGCGTTGTCTCTGGTTCAGGAGTGGCTTGACACAAGGAATGTAGCCCATGTCCTGGGTACATCTGCATGTGGTGGCTCTTGAAGCACTAACACCAGCTGTAGTCCACTCCTTGTGAATCCCTCCCAAATTCTTTAATGGCCTTTGCTTCAAAAACCTCTGAAGGCTGTGGTTATCCCTGTTGGTTGTGCACCTTTTTCTATCATACATTTTCCTTCCACTTAACTTTCCAATAATATGCTTGGATACAGCACTCTGTGAACAGCCAGCTTCTTTAGCAATAACCATTTGTGACTTACCCTTCTTGTGGTGGGTGTCAATGACTGTCTTCTGGATAACTGTCAAGTCAGCAGTCTTCCCCATGATTGTGTAACCTACTGAACCAGACAGAGAGATCATTTAAAGGCTCAGGAAACCTTTACAGGTGTTTTGAGTTAATTAGCTTATTACAATGTGACACCATGAGTCTACAATATAGAACTTTTTCACAATATTCTAGTTTTCTGAGATACTGAATTTTGGGTTTTCACTAGCTGTAAGCCATAATCATCAAAATTAAAAGAAAGAAATGCATGAAATATATCACTCTGTGTGTAATTAATCTATGTATATAATATATGAGTTTTACTTTTTGAATTGAATTACTAAAATAAATTCACTATTTGATGATATTCAAATGTTTTGAGATGCACCTGTATGCCTTCCAAGTTGGAGACTAGAAAGTACTAAATCCACTGGACCTTCAAGAGAGTCAGGGAACTTGCATTTTCAGGAGCAGGGGTTGCACAGTGGCAGTCACCATTGGCTGTTTGAAATAAAACTTGCATTTCATCTTTTAGCAAGTTAAGGAGAAGTTATAAGTGCCTCAAATTTATTTACAATACATTGACAGTGGTCAGATTCTAGAGCATGTTCCAGTAAGGAGTTGCCTAGGAGCCCTCTACGGCAATAAACCAATAGATGTCAGCAGCAGACATGGAAAGAAAAAGCCCAGAAAGTCATCGAATCTCAGCAAGTCAGCACATCACACCACCTGAGTCATCACTCCAACAGTAAACATCGGTCACAGAAATAGGCAATACTCAGTGTACCCAATGTATGAACACCATAAAAGGAGAGAACTATCCATAGTGAAGATCAGTTGGAAAATAAATGTTTACTCATGTACTTCACTAATGTAAGTGTATACACTTACATTAAAGCGGAGGTTCACACAAAAATTGAACCTCCACTTTTCGGACCCCTCCCCCCTCCAGTGTCACATTTGGCACCTTTCAGGGGGGAGGGGGGTGCAGACACCTGTCTAAGACAGGTATTTGCACCCACTTATGGGCATAGACTCCCGCGGGAGTCTACACCTCTTCCTGTCCCCCCCCCCCCCGCTGTCTGCTGGGAAACACAAGGGTCTCAGAGACAGCAGGGACCATCCGGATTACTTGCGCATGCGCAGTAGGGAACCGGGAAGTGAAGGCGCAAGGCTTCACTTCCTGATTCCCTTACCGAAGATGGCGGCAGCAGCACCCGAGAACCAAACGACAGATCGACTTCGGGTGCCGACATCGAGGGTGCCCTGGACAGGTAGGTGTCCATATTTTAAAAGTCAGCAGCTGCAGTATTTGTAGCTGCTGACTTTTTAAAAAAAAATTTCAGCGGACCTCCGCTTTAAAAATAGACGGTCCAGAGTTTCTATATCAATCCAGAGACTCCATGTACCAGAATCAAAGATGGCCACAGCAAGTCACGCATGCATGGTTGACATGTGTTTAGGCTCCTACCTATGCAGTTTGTCACAAATGATGTCATCAGGAGCACCTGATGACGTAATTGTTGCACTATGCCCATAAGTGGGTGCAAATACCTGTCTTAGACAGGTGTCTGCACCCCCCTCCCCCCTGAAAGGTGCCAAATGTGACACTGGAGGGGGGGGGGGTCCGAAACGCGGAGGTTCAATTTTTGTGTGAACCTCCGCTTTAATGTGGTAGATACACATTTTTTATTTAGCGCTGCACTTTTTACCTTTAAATTTTTAATTATCTGTTAAAACTAAACTCCAGATATAATCTTAATTGCATATTAACATTGGTCCAGCTTGGTACAATATACAAAAAAAGGCTTCAGCTTGGTACAAGGTAATAATGCATATCTAATACCTGATGGGTCAACCCACACAGGTTGAACTGGACGGACTGATGTCTTTATTCAACCTTACCAACGATGTAACTATCTAGCTGTGAAAGCTGGAAAGCATTGTAGTAGTCAGAACTACTACAATGATCTCCACCATCTTGCATCACTACCGTCAGGGGGTTGCTTGCTTAGCACTGTGGCAATTTACAGAATGCCTTGTATTTTTTCAATGAATAAAACCATCCTCTTATTGGATGAAGTTGAGATTGTGACATCAACACCCCTCATCTCCACCTTGTCCAATAAGAGAATGCACTGTATTTGGCTGCCCCATTGCACAGACCACTTTTTTTTTAATAAGGTATTCTCAAATTGGATGAGGTGGACAGGAGAGGAGAGGCGTTGCTGTACTGGACCCAGAAGATCATAGTGATCACTGTAGTAGCGCAGACTACTACAGTGATTGTCAGCTTCCACAGTGGCCCCTCAGGAATTAAATATGGATACTTACACGCCAAGCTGGGCCAATGTAAGTAAGCACTTAAAGTGACAATAAATTATATCATCCTGCAAACATAATTCATACACATCCACTACTTATTGACCCTGTAATTTATTTTATTGTTTCTTACTGTATTATTCTGCCTCCTTTTGACATCCTCCCTGACCTCTCCTTTTCTCTCTCACTTCTGTTTGTTTGAAACAAGCAGTGCACAATAGTGGTCATGTGTACTGCTCTATGTACACTACAAATCGCATAGTCCATAATCTATCTAAGGAGCGTGCAAGAGAGGGTGGCTACATTCCTATATACAGTGGGACCATGGAGAACGAACATAGCCACCCTCTAACAGGAAGTCTAAAAAAAGGGAATTTGAAGATTTGGAGGAGGCTGAGAGCAATAGAAGGGACTTTTCTCAGCATTAAGAACACATACTTGGATAGATTTTAGAGTTTAGCATCACTTTAAGATCATACCTGGTGTTTAGTGTATATAGATATACCGTACCGTGGCGATTTATCAGAGAGAATGTTAATTGATAAGATTGATGGTAGCCCTGAAATTAATGAGCTCGCTGGTGTCATGACTCCCACACGGTAACTCCTGATAGTGCACATTTTCTGAATATTTGGTATGTGAACCATTCAAACCCCCAGTCTCGGCTTCACTTACTTCCTCCCTAGGTCATAAACATAGCTCAGTACTACCTTGCACAACTATAGTTTATGAAACTCCAGTGCAGAGCTGAGATTTAGAAATCAGTCTTGCATACAAGGGATTCCATCCAACATTCATACATATCTGAGGATAATTGATCCTAATGGACCCATTCCCCCCATGCAGTGATCCCTAACTAGCGGCAATGGAGAATACTCTCCAGTTTCTCTGATGCTGCTTTGTCTTGTCTCTCCGCCTGCATATTGCCATCTTGTGCCATTTACTGCAACATTGGGATTTTAGCACAGAGAACATATGTGAATATGAATGCTACCCCTGTTCTTTCACATTTTTTCCACTCATTACTTTAAGGCAGCTCATTCATCGTAAATGGGCTTCCAACACACAGCAGCAGCTCAAAAAATTGGATATGACTTTTTATTTTTTTTAACATAGCACACTTTAATGCACAACATATACATTGGGGTGCACATTCTAAGTGAATGACATCACAACACATCAAATATCCTGTGTTAGTGCGTGTTGTGGTAACATATGGTAAAACATGCACTTTAAAGCGATATTAAACTCATCTTCGGAATTTTTCCCTTTATTTAAAAGAAAAGTATGACCAAAGCTTTTTTGGCTATACTTCTCTTGTGAATTCAGAATTCTCAAGCAGCTCCAGTCTCTGGATGTATCCCGACAATAACATCGGGATTCACACAGATGCCTGATCAGCAGCTGGCTCAGCCTCTCAGCACGCTACCGATAGCCTGAGCCAGCTACTCCCACGCCCTCAAATTGAAGTGATAAGAACATCAACCTTCTATGCTCAAATGTGGTACTCAAAGACTGGTTTTGGTTCCCACTGTTTCAATTGCAAGGTGAAGGGCGCCAACACACTTTGCTGTCCTCTTGGGACTAAGGATGTTCCATTATGCACAGTACTAAAAAACAATGGAAATGAGGCGCACTGGCCTGGCACATAACCGTTGACCACTATTTATTCATGCATAAAAGCAATCATTATAATCACAAACAAATGAGTTCATAGGCACATCAATATACTCAAAGTCACAAATGCCAAATCTGTAGCACTTGCTCCCCAGCATGGGAAGAAGCCATTCAAGTCCAATATTATTGACACATTTCAAAGGGAACCTGGATGAAGAGGGGTTACCCCTTGAAACGCATAAGCCATATTGCTCCCACTCCCTCTCCTGCCTGGTGTTAGTGTGAGCGCTGAAGGAGCAGATCAGAGAGTGGTGACTGATATTCACCCCCACTCTGCTCAGAGCAGACCCGAGAACTGAGGTACCAGCAAATCACTCAGTTCTCGGGTTTAGAGCCAGCAGGGGACAGCAGCAGCATCATATTGATGCTGCACCCATATGCTGTAAATGAGAATGTGTGTCTGTTTTTGTTTTTTTTCCCTGCACTTCTCCTTTAGGTTTGTAAAATGTAAACCTGGTAAGTATCTCAATATGTGAAAATGAAACACCCCTGAGGAAGTCACCTGACCGTTACGACACATGTTGGGCGGAGCCAGGTGACATAGCCCAAACCGTAAGTGCCACAAGCCCCGCTGTGACATATACTAAGCTGTTTTTCCTTTATCCTTATGTAAGTGCAAAAGTTTTAATAAAAATGAGTATGAGTTTACCCGCAGTGGCGGTACCGCGTTTTTTTCAAGGGCCAAGCACTACATTTCAAAGAGTGACCAGTGACCCCTAGAACTTGAACGGAGGTTCAGAGAGAGTGAAGCCTGTTTTTGTGTACCCTAGGATGGGGAAAATATGGTTTGACCTGGGAGAAACAGGTCTAACCCGGAGGTGAGCGCAACCTTGAACGATGGTGGGAGACACTGATCACCTTTAACTGAATTGGCACAGAAAGTGGATCAATATATGAACTGTATCACTGAGTATGTGACAAAAGGACTTTAAGAAAAGTTTGCTATGGGTTTTTGCACTAAAGATTTATGATTGTATATGTTTTATGTGTGCCTGATAGCGGGGGATCGCACGACACTGGTACAGCGGGACCAGGGGGAGGGGATGGGGAGGAGGTCCAGTGTAAGGTCATCTTACAGATTTTCATTGCCGGTATGTTTGGAGCCAATCACATGCCTCCCTGATGGTATGGCATGATGGATAAGTATCTGTCTGTATTTCTCAGCATTGACGACACCATTGATCTTGACCAAATCTCCAACTCCATTTGCAGAAATGCAGCCCCAAACTTGGAACCTCCACCATGCTTTACTTTTGCCTGCAGACACTCACTATTGTACCATTCTCCAGCCCTTCAGAGAACAATCTACCTCCCCCTACAGCCAAATATTTCAAATTTTGACTCATCAGTCCAGAGCACCTGCTGCTATTTTTCTGCAACACACATGTATAAGTAAGCGCTTACATCAAGCCTAGTATAGGCACACAAGTCTGATGTACATCTTAGGGAAAAAGGGTGATTACTAAGGCATGAAAAGACTATGATAAAGTCCATGGGGCCCATGCAATTACACCTTAAGAGGCAGCCCAGTGAAAAGAAAGGAGCAGCTTCTGGAACAACTGAGGAAAAAGCACAGGTGCCAACCTAAGTGTAGTGAGTTAGTGAGTTTTAATACACATGGAGATAAAGGTACTCACAAAGGTAAAATGTCAGTAGGCATTGAACAGAAAGTGCATACCAAGCACCTGCTTGGTATAATTGCTTAATCATACACCTGACTATTATCTTACAAAATCCCTGAAGTTGTGCAAAAGTACAAAGTGTGCAAGTGTAAGAGCTAATGCTGGTTTGAAGCCAAAGGGTAGTCGCACCAAATATTGAATTTAATTAGATGTTTTTTCTGTTCGCTCAATTTGCATTTTGTAAATTGAAAAAATAAACATGTAGGGAAGGTGTAGGGTGGTCGTCACGACTAGGGATGGGCCAAACGGACCCCTGTTCGGTTCACACCAGAACTTTCGAGCACCGCTAAAGTCCAGACCCGAATAACGAGCTCCATTAAAGTCAATGGGATCCAAACATCAAAAATCAAAAGTGTCCATTCTGAAGGCTTATATGCAAGTAATTGGGCATGCAATGGTTATAGGGATCCGGGTCCTGCCCTGGGGGACACGTATCAATAAAAAAAAAAGCTTGTGAAAAACTTCATTTGTAAATGAGCAGTGATTTTTCGATTTTTAAAGTGAAGGCATAAAAATGAAAAATTCCTTCCAATATAGTGCCTGGGGGGGTCCCCTTAGTCTACCTGTAAAGTGGCAGATCTGTACCATGTCTAGAATGTGCTGCAGCAATAATTGCATTTATAAAGCCAAAAAATATGACATTTTCCCTGCAAGCTGCCGTATTTTGCTCAGCAACAGCTGAGGATCCAGTGTGTATGATGAGGCCACAATGTAGTGCACTGGGAACAAGATTAGAGATTTTTTGGATACATTCTGGTGTCACTTTGACTTTGGATAGAAGTAACAGGTGTGTGAAAATTGGTCTTTGGGTGTTGGTGGCGCCTTCCCTCCCAGACATTATTGGGAGGAAGGGGGCTGTGCTTATAAGCAAATATAAAGAAGTTGAAATCTGTACATAGATTATTATTATTATTATTATACAGGATTTATATAGAGCCGACAGTTTACGCAGCACTTTACAACATTAGGGCAGACAGTACAATTACAGTACAATTCAATACAGGGGTGAATCAGAGAGCCCTGCTTGTTAGAGCTTACAAACGTAGATGCACTTTAATCAATGTAAAGAGGTGTTTGGTGCACTTTCATTTGTGTACACACACTACACAGACACACTCCATGGATACACTATAATATACTGCAATATAATGCACCAAACGTACAGTGACGCACAGAACTATATGGCATTAAACTGGCAGTATCGCACACAAAACTATATGGCGTTAAACTGGCAGTAACACACTGAAATGATATGGCGTTAAACTGCCAGTAACGCCCAAAACTATATGGTGTTAAACTGGCAGTAACGCACGCAAAACGATATGGTGTTAAACTGGCAGTAACGCACACAGAAGTAAATGGTGTTAATCTGGCAGTAACGCACACAGAAGTAAATGGCATTAAACTGGCAGTAACGCAATCAAATAGACGAGTTCAACCATCACTACACTGATGCTATCTGAACTGTGCCTACTCTAGCTATACACTAATGTCAAGATTACTGACATGGTCTCACTACACTACACTGAAACTATAAGAGCTGTCCATACTCCACACTAATGTATGTATGAATGACACTGTCTCACTACACTACAGTGAAACTATTTGAGCTGTCCCTACTCTAGCTGCACACTATGCTAAGCTGAATGATGGTCCTCCTCACTACAGTCACACTATCCCTAGACTGACACTAAACTAATATTCTACACTGACGATTGAAGCAAAATAGCTCAGTATAGCACACTAACTGATAGCACTGAACAGAGCCCTATTTTATCTCTCTCCACGCCAAAATCACACTGAAAATGGCTGCCATTGAAAAAATACTTTTATACTGTGGGGCGGGAATAAACCATGATTTCATAAGGTCATGATGACAGTGTCCAATTATGACTCTGACAGTGCTCTGTGCCCTGATTGGCTGAAGCAGTGAAAGCTTCAGCCAATCAGGGCTTGCAATGCACTGTTCAGCGCCACAATGCATTGTGGTCAGTTGGTCGGTGAACAAACAGTCGCCCCCATTTGTTTGGCTGTTCGCCAAATGACCGAACAACGAAAGTTCGGCCGGAACCTATGCTCGTGCCGAACCCTTTGCCCATCCCTAGTCAAGGCCTCCATTTTTCCCTCTTCGTTGTGCACCAAGCAAGGGTCACATGAGAGATCTACCCTGAGGTAGGTTCTTCTGGGCTAAGGCAGTTTGTACTTGGTCAATGCCATACAAATGGGGTACCTTTACTTGAGCCACGCTCATGACCTGGTAGATGCCTAAACATGAACGAGCTCTAATAAACTCTCTTGATGTCAGATACACCAACACGATCACTGTGCATTTAGGAGGGACACTCAGAGCCAATGCCTTCTGGACCTGTCCAGTGTTTCACCGCTACCTCACTCCCAGTAATGGAATAGGGTCATACACCTAGCATGGACTCCTTGCATGCACTTGACTTAACTCTTTGTCTTCTGTACCTGTGTACAGGATGAGGGCCTGAATCTACACAACAGTGCATGCAAGGATTACCATCGGACCTGTCCTGTGAGATGGCGGGATGTAATCCCAATAAAAGGGACACTGAGAGGACCCTTGCATGTATTGTTGTCAGTGGCATCTCCAGCTTTCATATTTAGGGGGGGCACATGGACAAAAGTATGGGGGCAACTATAAAATGCAAATATATATATATATATATATATATATATATATATATATATATATTTATTTATATCCCTTCCTACTGTATTGGACCCCCCCCGCCAGGGTGGCAGAAAACAAGAGATATATGTTACCAGTATACCAAGAAAATATAAGGGTCCGAAGCAGTGGGAGAACTATCAGGGTTGCAAAGGTTGTCTTGCCACCGGGCCCTGGTGTTCTGCCACTGTGAGGTTCACCAGCCCCCTCTTGCTGTCCCGCCCCTGCTATTGACAGTGCTGGTCTGGCATCTCTTAGAATTTACACTCTGTTTTTTCAGTAACTGAGAGTCCTGGTGGAGTCCTTCCTGCAACTCGCTCTTCTCCCTGCCAATGAGGATGCAGGGGAAGGAGCAGATCGGGCGGCCGTGGTTGTGTGAGCGCTCGCATTATGCAGTGTCAGCGAGCAGAGGTAGGGGGGAGGAATCACCTGCAGGAGCTGACTGGGGACGCTCTCCCTCTTATGCCCTGTACACACGGTCGGACATTGATCGGACATTCCGACAACAAAATCCATGGATTTTTTCCGACGGATGTTGGCTCAAACTTGTCTTGCATACACATGGTCGCACAAAGTTGTTGGAAAATCTGATCGTTCTGAACACGGTGACGTAAAACACATACGTCGGGACTATAAACGGGGCAGGAGCCAATAGCTTTCGTCTCTTAATTTATTCTGAGCATGCGTGGCACTTTGTGCGTTGGATTTGTGTACACACGATCGGAATTTCCGACAACGGATTTTGTTGTCTGAAAATTTTATAGCAAGCTCTCAAACTTTGTGTGTCGGAAATTCCTATGGAAAATGTGTGATGGAGCCCACACACGGTTGGAATTTCCGACAACAAGGTCTTATCACACATTTTCCATCGGAAAATCCTTTCGTGTGTACAGGGCATTAGACATTGCCTTTTTGTAAAAAAAAAAAAAAAAATCTACACAACAGTCAATGGCGTCCCCCTCTGCCCCCCCCCCCCCCCCCCAGGGACGCCATTGACTGTTGTGTAGATGCATCACTGTGAAGTTTCTCCAGAGATCTTCTAACCTTGCTGCTTCATGGTTTCTGTCTGTCATTTGGATTTGGCACATGTACTTCATTGGGGAATCTTCTTACTGTCAAACAGCAGCACATTGTACAAGGAGGAAAATACTGGAGGAGCTTTAAAGCTACCACCTGATATTCTAATTAGCATGTTAGCAAGCTGTGCAGAATGGCCGCATGTATAATTAAGGGAACTTTAGGGAGCCGCACCTCTTTAATTCCCAGGGGAAATGTGGAGTGTATGAAGTGAGACCCTTGTGGAAGGGAAGTTAAAGTAGTCCTGGCCAGAGGAATGGGGAGACTACAGTACCTGAGGTGAGAGTTCTGGGAGCTTGAAGGGAGCGCGTGGTGTTATTCAATACGAGTATTAATATTCATTATACTATTGGTGAAGTGAATATGCTATCACGGGAATTAGGATCACTATAAGAAGTTTTTTGTTTTCACTTTAAGGTACTTTTTGAACCACTTTTGAAGAATTGTACACTGGATTTATGGACAATTTAGAGGACTGAATCACTATATGTATTTAAACAGTGTGTTTGACATAAGGGTTTATTCAAATAATTTCATATTAATGGTTGTAGTTTACAGTATACATATTTTGCTATGATTGAGTAGTTCACTAGCAGCACTTTTATCAGTATTCATTTTCTTATTTGTGGGAACACAAATTGGTGTTTGCAGCAGCATGTATTTCCATGTTTTTTTCTCTTTTGTTCTTTTTTTTCTGGCATAGTTACTGTATATAATTTCAGTCACTAGGCATTTTTTATCTGATAGCGCAGGAGTTTACACCATTATATTTCTTCACACCTGCCTAAAACTTTTGCACAGTCCTGTAGGTTCACATCTAGAAAGCATAAAAGCAACACCAATTTATATATTGGCTTTGCTGTATTCACATGCATCCACAAAGGTTGACACGTTTCATGGATACTCCTTCTTCTTCAGGACTGGGACACAGAGAAAGTTCTCTTCAAGTAATGACCTACAAAATATACAATAAACTTTAGGCATAATATTATTTCAGATGACTACAAATTATTTATACTGTACACTAATAGCTGGTTACTAACAAATATCATGAAATAAACGCACATCATTTATCTCAAAACAAAAGAAGCTCTTGGTGATATCTAGGATGTCAAATTAGGGGTTTCATACTCCCAGAGGGGCTAATAGGGCCAGATGTTAGATCCCATGCGAGATTAAACAGAAGGTGATTATAAAACAAAAAAAGGGGGGATTATTCACGCTGGAGATAGCTGTACTGTAGGTACCAGAGAAAGGGATAAAACAACCTCCCAAGCTCTAGGGTACAAAACAGACAATTATAAATCAAACAATATATTCTCTCTAGTTCTAGTAAAATGTCTCCCAATTAATGGGGACTAATTAACCTGTAAAAGGGACAATTTGATTTAAACATGCATAATTCCCATGCAGAGACCCCAACTTGGTCAAATTAGAATGATATAAACATATGTGGACCCATGGCACACGGAGCAGGGAAACTCCGATGTAACAGCTCCTTAGAATAACCAAGGTTTTATAGTATCAGTAATCAAACAATATCCCAAAAAAAAGAGAGAAGTGATTCCTCCCCTACCCCGAATGTGTCTATATCAACCACCGGGGTTACCTAAAAAGAGATGCCTGCTCTCCATGTGTGCCACAAAGTCATCAACATACATTAAAATCCCCATCATTGTCAAGACTTATATACCCCCAGGCAGTGGTGGCTGGTGGGTTTTTCTTCAGCCCCACACCATGATGTTCCCACCTCCAATCTTCACCGTTGGTATGGGGGTGTTTTTGGGGTGATGTGCAGTGCCATTTGACCTCCAAACATTGTGTGTATTATGGCATCCAAATAGTTCCATTTTGGTCTCATCTGACCAGACTATATTCTCCCAGTATTTCACAGGCTTGTCTAAATGTTGTGCAGCAAACTTTAAACAAGCTTCAACATGCTTTTTTTCAGCAATGGAGTCTTGTGTGGTGAGCGTGCATACAGGCCATGGCAGTTGAGTGCATTACTTATTGTTTTCTTTGAAACAATTGTACTTGCTAATTCCCACAGTAGGCAACAGGAGGATAGGGATAGTAAGGGAATAAGCCAAGGTCGGTGCCACAAGCAGACAAGGACAACAGAGTTCACGCCAAAGGTTCAGGATCACAGGCAAACAGGGATAGTCAGGGACATGCCAAAGGTCAGGGTCACGAGCAGACAGGAATAGTTAAGAACACTCCAAGGTCGGTACCAGAAATAAACGTAGAGCAAACGGCAGGAAACAAGAAGCCAAACACACAAAGGTTGATCAGCAGGGCTGGCCTGCAGTGCAGAGGTTAATATAGAGTTCTCTGATAGGAGCTAGGTTGGAGCCATGCTAGAGGAGAGATTATAAAAGCAGTCAGGTGAGAGTCAGCTGGTCTCTAGAGATGAACACATGGAGACAGGTAAGCTGACAGACAAAACTCTTTTGCATAACCATGACAGTACCCCCCCTCTTACGAGGCCTCCCCCTTCCCCGCCTGGGACCAGTTTTAAAAGGGGAACTTCAAATGAAACTTCCTTAACAGACGAGGTGCAAAGACCTCAGAAGCCATGATCCATGACCTCTCCTCAGGACCAAACCCTTTCCAATGCACGAGGTACTGGAGAATGCCTCTACAGAGTCAGGAATCCAAAATTTGTCTAACCTCATACTCCTGATTATCCTCAGAGACCGGCACTGTGGTAGAGAGAGGACAAGAGAACTTATTGAGGACTAAAGGCTTCAGAAGGGCAACATGGAAGGAGTTAGAAATTTTGAGGCTTTTGGGAATCTGGAGCTTGAAACAAACCAGGTTCAGTTTAGAAGTTATGGTGTACGGACCAATGAATCTTGTGGCAAATTTGAGAGAAGGAACCCGGAGTCTGATGTTCCTGGTGGAGAGCCAGACTTTGTCTCCTGGCTGAAGAGAAGGCGGCTTATACCTGTGACGCTCAGCAAAACTCTTGAATTTGTTGGCAGCTTTCTGGAGGGCATCATGAACGTCAGCCCACATGGAATTGAATGATTCCTGAACAGTAGCCAAAGCTGGAATGTCGGAAGAACAGGTCATAGGAAGAGGAAGTTGAGGGTGTCTTCCATAAACAGTGACAAAGGGTGTTTTCTGAGAACTGGCGTTGACATGATTATTGTGGGAGAACTCTGCCCACGAGAGTAGTGATGCCCAATCATCGTGATGAGCCGAGACCAAGGTACGGAGAAAGACCTCCAACTCCTGATTAACCCTCTCAGTCTGGCAATTGGATTGGGGATGGTAAGAAGAGGTAAAATCCAAGGTAATGTTAAGGGATTTGCAAAAGGCTCTCCAAAAACGAGAAGTAAACTGAACACCCCTGTCCGAAACGACATGGGAAGGAACACCATGAAGGCGGAAAATCTCTCGTACAAAAATGGGAACCAAGGCAGGGGCAGAAAGGAGACCTGGAAGCGGAACAAAATGAGCCATCTTGGAGAACCGATCGATTACCACCCAAATGGCCGTATTATTCTCCGAAAGTGGAAGATCGGTGATAAAATCCATGGCGATGTGAGACCAGGGCTCCTTAGGAATGGGCAAGGGGCTGGTCGGAGGAAGAAGGACTGCGCAGAACCATGGCAGCGGTGGAGGCGGGACCTTCAGCTGGTGGGACCACTTCCAGGCAGCCCGGTAAGTCCACTTCTATTTTGGGGTATTTAGAGAGTGGGGGAAGTGAGGTGTTAGAGGGTGGGAGCACCGAGGGCGGGTCCCGGGGCCCTTCTCAGCGGGGTGTACCCCCCGCTGCTCCCCCTCTGGCCGCGAGGGTCTATGACCATGCCCCGGCGGATCGTGGATTGCAGGGGTTCCTGGCAGGGCTAAAAGAATTGTTTAGCAGGTTAGCCTGGGCCCGGTGTGAAGTATATGTTTGTTTTGAGGGACTGTTGGGAGCTCATTTGAAGCAGGAGGTCAGGGAAAAGATTTGGAAAGGGGAGTATGTGGAGCTTTTTTCCCTGCTACCCCTAGAGAAGTTCAATTTAGACAGGGTAAAACCAGAGGACAACAAGAAGGTGGACGAGGAGAAGAGGAGGCACAGACTCATACCGCGGACGTTCCAGATAGGCGTTCGCTATCCTGTCTAGTGTGATAAGGGAGAAAAACCCGGAGCATTGCTCAGCGCTTTTCTGCTACCTGGATGCAATAGGAGAAGCTCACAGAGTCTGTGGGGGAGTAGCATGGTTGAGATACAACGAGCAGTTTCGTCAGCGGAGGGCCATACGCCCGGCCCTGTGGTGGGATCACAATGACATCAGCCTGTGGATGCGCATGATGACGTCGGCGAGGGCACCGAATCAGTTTTTTCCAGGTGGGGCCGGTGGCTCAGCGACTCCCGGACAATCGGCCTCAAAGAAGAAGGGAGTTTGTTGGCAATACAACGAGGGCACCTGCAAATTCGGGGGGAACTGCAAGTAGAAGCATGAATGCTCCGGTTGTGGGGGAGCCCATCCGGTGTCCCGGTGTTTCAAACAAGGCAAAGGAAGGGCTGGCGAGTCTGCGAACAAAAGGGGTGACACCAGTGAACGTGGAAAAGATGCGTCCTTTTCTAGATAGATACCCCCATAGGGAGGCAGGGCAGGTGTTGGGACAGGGGTTTTCGGAGGGTTTTAGGATACCGGCAAACTTAGCCGTCTCTCCCCCAATGGCTAGGAACCTACGTTCAGCGATGCAACATCCAGAGGTGGTTTCGGAGAAACTGCGGAAGGAAGTTGCGTTGGGGCGTATGGCTGGCCCTTTCCCCACGTTGCCAATTCCTGATTTAGTGGTCTCGCCTTTAGGGGTGGTCCCCAAACAGGAGCCGATAAAATATAGGCTGATTCACCACCTTTCTTTCCCCAAAGGGGGGTCGGTGAACGATGCCATTGATCCACAGATGTGTGCAGTTTCGTACACATCATTTGATGCAGCATTTTTTTGGTTAAGGCGCTATGGGCGAGGGGCTAAGATGGCAAAAACAGATATCGAGGCTGCATTCAGATTACTCCCCGTCCACCCGGACAGTTTTCATCTACCAGGTTGTCATTGGCAGGAGGAATACTATGTGGATCGCTGCCTGCCAATGGGCTGCTCTATTTCATGCGCGCTATTTGAACGTTTCAGTTCATTCGTGGAATGGGTGGTCCGGGACGTCGCGGGAGTGAGTTCCATCATCCATTACCTGGATGATTTCTTGTGTGTAGGCCCGGCCTCATCTGAAGTTTGTGCGGTGCTATTGACGACGATGGAACACATAGCGGAACGTTTTGGGATTCCCCTGGCACCGGACAAGATGGAAGGGCCGACTACGGTGATTAGTTTTTTGGGCATCGTGGTGGATTCAGAGGCGATGGAGTGCCGACTGCCTGAGGACAAGTTGAGGGCGCTGCAGGCGAAGATTCAGGCGATCGTGGGATTACACAAGGTACAACTTAGGACTCTACATTCGGTTTTGGGTAAGTTGAATTTTGCGTGTCGCATAATCCCCATGGGCAGGGTTTTCTGCAGGCGGCTGTCGGCCAGCATGGGGGGGTGGAATCCCCAAAAACACTTTGTAAGATTGACAAAGGAGCATAGGAAAGACTTGCGGATATGGCACTTGTTCTTGGAACATTTCAATGGAAGGGCATTGTGGATGTCTGGGCCAGTGAGTAACTTTGATTTAGAGTTATACACGGATGCGGTGGGATCCACGGGTTTCGGGGCTTTTTTCCAGGGGAGGTGGAGTGCGGGGCCATGGCCAGAATCATGGAAAGCGGCGGGGCTTTTGAAGAACATAGTGCTGCTGGAGCTATTTCCGGTGGTACTGGCGGTGGAGCTATGGGGAGAATCCTTCAGGGATCTGAAGGTGCGCTTCCATGGTGATAATCTAGGCATGGTTCAGGTCATCAACAAGGTGTCAGCGGCATCCCCGCCGGTGGTGTGTTTGTTGAGACATTTAGTTCTAAGGTGCATGCACTTGAATGTGTTTATATATGCAGTGCACTTGCCGGGAGTAGGAAACGTCATTGCTGATGCGCTGACTCACTTTCAGTGGGACCTGCGGCGGACACGCACGGGGTCCCTTGTCCCCCGGGTCTGTGAAAGATTGCATTGGAGTTGTCTCTGGCTGGATCAGACGGTCAATAAGTGAGATGACATGGGCAGCATACAGCAGGCAGGGTGTGGTCCAAATGGAAGTCACTGTTGACACAGTTTGGCAGGACGGATAGCATAGCGCATCGTAGGCTGCTGGTGATATATTTTGTCTATAGGAACCTGGAAGATAGGGTATCGGTGTCAGGATTGGGGAAAAAATTGGCGGCCCTTGCTTTTTGGTTCAAACTGAAAGGAGAACAGGATTTTACGAAGGAATTTTGGGTTAGGCAGGCCGTGAAGGGGTATAGGAGAGCTGTACAGCGCAAGGATGACAGGCGCCCGGTGTCATTTGAATTACTGGGCAGGCTCATTGCGCAGTTATGTGAAACCTGTTCATCACGTTATGAAACGCTACTGTTCAGAACTGCGTTTGCCCTGGCATTTTTTGGGGCATTCTGGATTGGGGAGCTAGTCATTCCTTCAAAAAAAAAGGTAAAGGGAGGATTGGGACTGAGGAGGTCATTTGCGAGGATAGGTTGTCCATGCAGGCGAAAAAGTCAAAAACAGATCAGGAAGGTAAAGGAAAATGGATATTGGTTTTTGCGCTACCGGGCTCCCCCTTGTGCCCAGTTTCAACTGTTAAGAGTTTTCTTGCGATCCGTCCAGGAGGGGTGGATCCTTTTTTAGTGCACGAGAATGGGGAATCGCTGTCGAGATTCCAGTTTATTTCAGTTTCCCGTAAGTGAATTTTTTGTCACACTCATTTCGGATAGGGGCGGCTACAGAGGCGGTGAGATGGGGTCTAGACGAGGAGGCAGTTAAGCGGATTGGTCGATGGGAGTCAAAAAGGTTTAGGTCATATGTCAGGCCAGAGTTGTTGGAGATATAGAGAATAGAGGGGATAGGGAGATGTCGGCATGGGTCTGTGTGTGTGGGAGACGCTGATTCATTGTCATGTTGGGTGTTTTGTTTTCTTCTCTTGCAGGTGGAACACAGGGTTTGGTCTGGATTATGGGGCATTCATATGTCTGCTGGGGTGCAAGAAGGACGGATGTTAGGCCTGCAGGTAGGCAATTGGGCATTTCCAGACGGGAAGCTTGCATTCGGTGGTTGGGAGTTCCAGGGATGCTTTGGAGCAGAATCGTGCCTGAAGTGCACCATTTTGCAAGGTTGGACAGGCCCCCGGACATTTTATTGCTACATGTAGGGGGGAATGATTTAGGCCTGAGGTCAAGCTAGATATCACGCGGGATATCAAATTTGATTTTCTGCACCTCCGCGCGGCCTTTCCCAGGATGCTGATAGTGTGGTCGGATATGATTGCCAGGACCACATGGAGGTTGGCGAGATCGGTGGAGAGGGTTAACAAGGCCAGGAAGAAGGTTAATAGGGAGGTCAGTAGGTTTGTGGTGAAGAATGGGGGGCTAGCTATCAGGCTTCTGGAGTTGGAGGAAGATACTTGGCATTACCTTCGAGACGATGGTGTACACCTCAATGACGTGGAGATAGATATGTGGGCCATAGGATTACAGGATGGCATTGAAAGAGCACTGAGGGTGTGGAGGTGCGCTCAAGGGTAAGGTTTTACCCTTGTTTGCTGTGGCGGGTGTTGGTTTTTGCAGGTGAAGGAAGAAACCCCCCCCCCAGATAAGGTGAATGTGGGACTCATCGGTAGTATGGGCCCGTTGGTGGTATTCCAGCTAATGTTATTTAATACAAAATACAGTGTAGCGCTATGTGCACATGTAAACAGTGTATCAGTTTTACCTAAACAAACAAAAAAATGTTGTAACATTAAGTGATACAAATTGATATAAAAAAGACTGCAGTGAATAAATATCGTGAATCAAAAATATGAAATTAGACAATAAGTCTAAAGAACAAACATGTGTGGCAAATCAAATATTGTAGTCCATAGAAAATTAACAAGTGAGTTAATGATAAATAGTGGAATAGAACCACCACCAAAAAGTCCATAAGATAAAAAGTGCTAAAAATAAAAAACTCCCGGGGTTTCACGTAAACGGAAATGTTCACTTCTGGCAGAAGAATGAGTAGAATATCACAGATGGGTGGAAGGTCAGAATAAGTGACAGGACCATCACCGGAGCATCAAAAGAGGCTTACCAGAATCAGATGACTTGAGAAGACATACGTCTTACAAGTCTCAGAAAGCTTAATGACCACCAGGTCTGGCGAGATGAATCGTCAAATTATCCTCAGCTTCCAACAGGGGGGGGGGAAGGGGTCTCAACACAGTTTTAATCGTCCCCAAGACGGTCCAACAGGCCCAGTGGATGTTTCAAAAATCATGCGAGAAAAAAAGCTCACATGGCATGATAACGTTTAAAAGCAACAATTTATTAAAATGGTAAAAGTAGAACACTCACATGGTAGGAAATCAAAAACAGCTCATATAGAATCAGTCGCGGTAATCGTGAGGTGGGGGGGTTCCACACCCCAGATGAAGGCTTTGTACGCCGAAACATGTCGGGTGGACCCCTCACGATTCATCTCGCCAGACCTGGTGGTCATTAAGCTTTCTGAGACTTGTAAGACGTATGTCTTCTCAAGTCATCTGATTCTGGTAAGCCTCTTTTGATGCTCCGGTGATGGTCCTGTCACTTATTCTGACCTTCCACCCATCTGTGATATTCTACTCATTCTTCTGCCAGAAGTGAACATTTCCGTTTACGTGAAACCCCGGGAGTTTTTTATTTTTAGCACTTTTTATCTTATGGACTTTTTGGTGGTGGTTTTCTATTCCACTATTTATCATTAACTCAATTGTTAATTTTCTATGGACTACAATATTTGATTTGCCACACATGTTTGTTCTTTAGACTTATTGTCTAATTTCATATTTTTGATTCACGATATTTATTCACTGCAGTCTTTTTTATATCAATTTGTATCACTTAATGTTACAACATTTTTTTGTTTGTTTAGGTAAAACTGATACACTGTTTACATGTGCACATAGCGCTACACTATATTTTGTATTATTTTTTGCCTTTGCCTGTGTCTAGAGGTGTGTTAGCTGCTAATTGTACTTTTTAATTTTCTTTCTTAATATTGTTTGGTGCAGCGCTGTACTTATCTCCATATCGCAGCTAATGTTATTTAGCTGGAATTTGGTGAAAAGGTACACTGCGGTCAGTGGTTTGGTTGTCTCCAAGCTAGCATGTCAGCTGGAGGCCTATTTTCAGTTAAAGATACCGCAGTGCATGGTGAGGATTGTTATGTTGATGCTGGGGGGGAGGATATCCTGCATAGACCAACGTGACCAGTTGAGGTTTAACAGATATTGTTTTTCAAATATGTTAATTTAATTGATTTGTTAATAAAGGGGCTGCTACGGCCGATAATTACTCCAAAATGATGTGGTCTCCTTTAATGGGAAAAGGTGGTAAGAAAAAGGTTGGAGTGGGTTGGCTGGGTAAAGTAGTGGGTATGTAACATCTGTTATACTATAGTCAAGAGAAGCCCGGAGTAATGCCCAAAAGTAAATAAACGTAGGGCTTACATGACTGGGCTAACATGGGTACAGGGAATAATTGTAAGAGGGGATCTGATTGGTGGGTAGGGGGGAGGAGGAGGAGTCGGCAGGAAAGTAAGGAGAAGGAGGTCCCTCCCCAGCGTCAGTGCGAGCGGAGGAAACAGCTTCCCACCCTCCCTCCCTGGAATAGGTTTGGGTTGTATATTTGTAACATGCTTTTCTTTTCAGAGGTCTGTTTCTAGGATGTCGTGGCAGTTGGCGGGTGTTGGTCATTGCAGGTGAAGGAAGAAAACCCCCCCAGATAAGGTGAGTGAAGGACTCATCGGTAGTATGGGCCCATTGGTGGTATTCCAGCTAATGTTATTTAGCTGGAATTTGGTGAAAGGGTGCAATGCGGTCAGTGGTTTGGTTGTCTCCGAGCTAGCATGTCAGCTGGAGGCCTATTTTCAGTTAAAGGTACCGCAGTGCATGGTGAGGATCGTTATGTTGATACTGGGGGGGAGGATGTCCTCCATAGACCAAGGTGACCAGTTGAGGTTTAACATATGTTATTTTTCAAATATGTTAATTTAATTAATTTGTTAATAAAGGGGCTGCTACAGCCGATAATTACTCCAAAATGGTGTGGTCTCCTTTAATGGGAAAAAGGGGGTAAGAATAAGGTTGGAGTGGGTTGCCTGGGTAAAGCAGTAGGTATGTAACATCTGTTATACTATAGTCAAGAAACAAAGGCCTGTTTCAGATCGTGAAACGCAGAGACAGCCTCGGGAGGCCAGTCTTTGGCATTTGCACCCTTCTTGGTCAAAGCGATAATAGGTGCAGCAATGGAAGAGTAATTCCTTATGAACTGCCTATAATAATTTGTGAAGCCAAGAAAGCGCTGTGTGGCCTTGAGGCTAGCAGGAAGGGGCCAGTTGGTAATGGCTGAGACCTTTCCTGGGATCCATGCGAAGACCCAAACTAGAAACAAAACATCCCAGAAACAGGACCTCAGGACATTCAAAGGAACATTCCTCCAGCTTGGCATAGAGATTATTCTCTCTAAGGCGCTGAAGTGGTTTCTGTGAGCAAGCAGATTTTCGGAAAAGATGAGAATGTCATCCAGATAGATGACAACAAACTGGTACAGTAGATCCCTGAAGATTTCATTGACAACGTTCTGGAACACAGCTGGAGCATTACACAAACCAAAAGGCATAACCAGGTATTCGTAATGCCCATCCCTAGTGTTAAACGCAGTCTTCCATTCGTCACCTTCCCATATTCGAATGAGATTGGATGCACCTCTGGGGATCCAACTTGGTGAAAATGGAAGCCCCCTTCAACCTGTCGAATAGCTCAGATATTAGAGGTAAGGGGTATCGGTTTTTGATAGTCACTGCGTTTAAACCTCGATAGTCGATGCAGGGTCTGAGGGTACCATCCTTTTTGGCAAAGAAAAGGAACCCTGCTCCTGCAGGCGATGAGGATTTCCGAATGAAACCTCTCTCCAGATTCTCGGCGACATACATAGACATGGCCTGGGTCTCTGGAATGGACAGAGGGTAGGTACGACCCCTGGGCAGAGTTGCTCCAGAGACAAGGTCAATGGCACCATCAGAAGATCTGTGGGGAGGAAGCACCTCAGCAGACTTCTTACAGAACACATCCCGGTAATCGCTGTATGCCGCAGGAAGATCAGAAGATATGGATGTGGTAGCAATGGGAAGTCTCTCCTTTGGGGCCACCTTGAGAAGACAGCACGAGAAACACGAAGGACCCCAAGCCAGGATCTGCCCAGAGACCCAGTCCACATGTGGAGAGTAGAGCTGTAGCCAAGGAAGACCCAATACAATGGGGGTAGAGGCCTTAGGTAGAATGAGGAAGGAAATCCCCTCCTGGTGGAGAATCACTACCGACATCCTAATAGGTAGCATCTGGAAATGGATAGGGCCCCCTGGGAGCACAGTGCCATCAATTGACTACCAGTGGTGTAGTGAGGGGAGAAAGGGTAAGCTTCATAGAAGAAGCAGTTCTCAAGTCCATAAAATTGCCGGCAGCCCCGGAGTCCAGATATGCTAGGACCGATTGGGGAGAAGTGCCTAATATGGAGGAACATTGGAAGAAGAAGATGAGAAGGTGATGTTTCTGGGTCCAATACTCCACCTTCTAAATGTATTAGACCCGAGTGTTTCCTGGACTAAGCGAGCAGGAGTCACGAAAATGACCCTTGCCCCCGCAATAAAGACACAAGCCCAGAGTTCTGTGTCTAGAACGTTCTTCGGGGGTTAGTTTGGTCCGGCCCAGCTGCATAGGTTCCTCAGCAGGCAGAGGATGCTCCACAGGGAGGCGGGGGAAGAGTTCAGGCTGACTAGGACCTAGGGAGTGCTGGCGTCATTTTTCTAGGAACCTCTCCTGGAAACGGATGTCAGTCTGATTGCACAAGGAAATTCCATCGTCCAGACCGGCGGGGATGGCTCTTCCTGCTAATTCGTCCTTCACTCGGTCAGAGAGGCCATGTAAAAAGGTTGCGACCAGGGCCTCATTGTTCCAGTGAGGATACGGAACTGAAGCGCATATTGTCCCACTGAACAAGATTCTTGGCGAAGGCGTAAAAGGGCACTAGCCGCTGAAGAAACCCGAGCTGGCTCCTTGAACATATTACGAAAGAGCTTCAAGAAGTCGGACAGGCTGGAAACCACCGGGTCATTCTTCTCCCACAGGGGGGCAGCCCAGGCTAAAGCTTCACCGGAGAGGAGGGAAATGATATAGGCTACCTTAGCCCGATCTGACAGAAAGTTTTGAGGTTGGAGCTCAAAATGAATGGTGCATTGGCTGAGGAAGCCCCTGCAGGCCTTGAAGTCCCCAGAGAAATGGGAGGGAGGTGGCAGTAATAATGAATGCGTGGCTGCGACTGGTGTGATAGGTGCAGCTGCTGATTGTACTTGAGGCTGCAGGAGGCCGGTTTCCCAAGGAGGTCTGGAGCTGCTTGAAGCGGGAAGCCAGATCTTGAAGGAATCGCATCACCTAGCCTGATTAGATTCCTGGGTCTCGAGTCTGTGAACTATGCCCTGCAATGGATCGCCTGCAGGAAGCAGCACGTCAGCCGGGTCCATGGTTGATCAAACTGTCAGGTTACCTTGAGGCTAGGTGACAGATGCACACCATTGGGATCAGGAGTGCACCGCAAGGTAGTAGACCCTACGGCTGACTGCTGCGGATGGGAGTCAGGGTGGTAAGGAAGGCAGGGCTGCTGGAACACCAACACGTAAGATTCCCTAGGGCGCGGAGTCTAAGAGCCAGCAGGTGTTCACCAGAGCCTCTAGTGGTGAGGATGGACTGGGCTGCAACTGGCTCCAGGTCGCGACCCCCAGGGTCCCCCAGCTCACACCCACAGTAGGCAACAGGAGAATAGGGATAGTAAGGGAATAAGCCAAGGTCGGGGCCACAAGCAAAGACAGCAGAGTTCATGCCAAAGGTTCAGGATCACAGGCAAACAGGGATAGTCAGGGACACGCCAAAGGTCAGGGTCACGAGCAGACAGGAATAGTTAAGAACACGCCAAGGTCGGTATCAGAAACAAACGTAGAGCACACGACAGGAAACAGGAAGCCAAACACACAAAGGTTGATCAGCAGGGTTGGCCTGCAGTGCAGAGGTTAATATACAGTTCTCTGATAGGAGCTGGGGTGGAGCCATCCTAGAGGAGAGATTATAAAAGCAGTCAGGTGAGAGTCAGCTGGTCTTTAGAGATGAACACATGGAGACAGGTAAGCTGATAGACAAAACTCTATTGCATAACCATGACAGAAGCTCTCCACAAGTGGTCCTTGGCTCTTGGACAACTCTTCTGACAATTCTTTTCACTCCTGTCAGAAATCTTGTGAGAAGCACCTGGTCGTTGCTGGTTTGTGGTGAAATGATGTTCATTGTAATTTTGAATTATGGCCCCAACAGTGCTCACTGGAACATTCAGAACTTAAGAAATCCTTCTGTAACCTTCTTCAGAGGGCTCTTTGCTTTTACCCATCTTGAGGTGTTTCTTGTGTGACATCTTGGTAATAAGACACCTTTTTATAGGCTGAACCAGCTGATATTAATTTGCGCTGATAAGGGGCACGATTGCATTCTAATTACCGATAGATTTCAGCTGGTGTCTTGGCTTTCCATGCCTTTTCGCACCTCCCTTTCTTCATGCGCTCAATACTTTTCCCTTTCCTTTTCATTCAATTTTATTACACATAACTTAATTTCTGAACGTGTTTGTTTTGGTTTCTTTGTATGGATTGCATGGGTTGTTACCGACTTGTGAAAATTTCATGTCAATAACACCTTTAGAAATATATTTATCTAGAAAAATGGTGAAGCGTTCAATATTAATTTTACCCGCTGTGTGTGTATATATAGAATGTCCAAGGGAGTATTTAGATGTGAAGCCGTTCACTAATTAAATGCAGTATGTTCCAGCGTCCAATCACATGCCAGGGTTGGCAGCTCAGACTTTCTGCAGGATTCAGCTATAACAATGGATGAGCACCAGTAGACTTGAACTGTTGGTTATTTAACAGTCCATCCTGGAAATTTCAAGCTTTGCTCAGTGTTCCACATCAGGCTGTGTTTAGTAACGCTGTCAGCATTTCTCATCCCAATTCTATAGCTGGACACAGGATTGTCGGCTGGACTTTGGCACAGATTATAATATTTTGTCATTTGTTATTAATTGCTTCCCCGAATGGAATGCAGAGAGGCAGGACAGTTGTAACTTTTGAATGTTTGACTTTCCTGTATGTATATATTCTGAAAATGGTTTACAAATTTTGAAATGTTTTATCTCACTGATTTACATCATTGCACTAAGACCCTTTTTATCCTTTTTTTTTTTATTCTGAAGAGAGAATAAACTTTTGTTGAGTTAATGAGCTGCATGAGCTCATAAACTGCTCATGAATTGCTACACTGTTAGCCCTCGTTTACACTGGTATGATTTGTCATTTAACAGTTCAATCGCATGACAAGTCGCACCCCATTGCTGGCAATAGGACTGTTCAAATTGTTGCGACTCAAGTGACAGCGACTTTAAAAAAGGTTCCTGCACTACTTTTTGGGGATTTCATTATGACTTGTATAGACTTCAGTTAAATGAAGTCGCAAGCCGCAGTTAAATCCGAGGTGCAAATCGCACTGATCTGTGAATCAGCGCAATTTCTGATGTGAACCAGGGCTAACAAGACAATTGAGCTATTTGCTCCTATACAGAAGAGAGAAATTATATAAAGAATTGCAGCACAGCTTTTAAAGTGATGAGGTAAAGAGAGAGAAAAGAATGTATTATTTTATTTGAAATTGAAACCAGAAAAATGTAAGTGATTTTAAGAGACTTTAAGCCTTTTTAAATAGACCACTATTTCTGAGGGAGAGAGCAGGCACATTTCAGCAAAAAATAGAAATTAGATTAAATCTTTACTTAGACATAATATAAATATTGTACAGATTTGCTGCAGAGCATCTTATTCTTATTAACGGGTGAATCATTTTGAAGCATAGATCAGGTCTATTTCAGCCATAAATATTACCTGCACATATTCGCAGAACCGAATCTCATTGGTTTTCATAGGAGGCACATTTGGAGGCAGAGAGTCAGCTTCTTTTAGTCGGAAATATGAGTGTAGCACCCTGGTCCTAAACTGGGGCTACTATGCAAATGTAATTTTGGCTGGGCTGTAGGCAGCTCAGACTGATTGTACAGTGTATCTAGTCTTTCGCTAATCTCAATTGGGTTGTGCATTTCTCACTCTCACCAGTAGGCGTCACTGGTATCACATGCCAGTATAAGATAGTACAACTGGGTTGAGTTATGAATATTTATTCTTCTTCCAGCCAGCCCAGTAGAAGGTTCTTGGTCACTGGTGCATTCTGGGACAAGATATATATTTGAGCAGGCCATGTGCTCACTCTCTGGCCTCAGGCCCTTCTGGCCTGGGGAAGTGCTGCTGAAGTGAGCTCTGCAAGTAGGCCCAAAAGTCTGTCTGGGGCCTACTAATCTACTAATCCTGCGGTTGTCTTTACGCTGTCTTGCCTGGCGTGGAAGAAGCAAAGCCAAATAGAGAAGATCGAGGGGCAGACCCTTGCTGGAGAGAGCCAGGAGGAAGGCTGGTCTCTCAGAAGGGTCTGGTGACACACCTACATCCTAAACATGCTTACAGTGTTGCCGGGCCGGCTTAAAGGTTCTGACACTGTGAAGCTAGATCTTGTTCTACATTTGAAATTGTGCTTGCAGTATCGCTGGGTCAGCTTAAAGGTTCTGGTACTGTGAAGCTGTTTTTTTTTTCCAGATCCAAGGAAGTCCGTAAGTGATCTGCTACTGGTATCTGAGACCCCTAACCCTCCCACCAACTACCTTCTTTCACGTTCCACATTAAAGCTTTGAAAAGATCAAAAGTGACTGGCGCCCAATTTCTGTTCAAAACTCCCCATTATAGCCATGTTAGCTTGCTCCCTGCCTCTGGAGGTTACACCCTGCCTTCAGTAGACCCAAGGGGGCAGTACATGAATAACAAGTATATTTTCTACAAAGACATTACATATTGTGAGCCAGGGAAAGGTAGCAGATACAAAAGCTCCCTAGGGTGAGCACACTTTGAGGAACAAATAGCAGTCCAGTGCGGTAGTGACAAACAGTGCTGTGATTTATTGGTGCTATTCACAAGTCTTTTTTACAGGTGCTGTATGGTGTTTCCAAAAGAAAAATAATTAGGACAAAAAAACTTCCAAAAAAAATCCTAGCCGTGTCTCAGTGCTAACTATACAAACTGCAATCCTTAAGCCCCTTTCACACGTAGGGATAGAATGGTGCTTTTAGCTGCGGATTTTCTAATTTTCTACCGCAGCTAAAAGCACACAATGCTTTCCTATGGCCCCATTCACACACTGCGTTTAGCTGCAAATTAGATACATGCGGTTCTGTGCGGATAGAAAAAATAGAATTGACTGCGTCCAGGAGTGATTTAGCGCAGCTATCCGCACATAACAGCAGGTAATCATAGTGCACTGTGTCAGCTGCGGATAACAGCGCCGAGCTGCTCATCGGGAAAGGAAAAATGATTTTTCCTTTCCCAATGAGCGACAAGCGCGGGGATCCGACTCGGATCCCCGCCAATGCCCGTCACTGTTTGGTATGAAACTTGAGGGGGAACTCCACGCCAAATTTTAAATAAAAAAATGGCGTGGGTTCCCCCTCAGGGGCATACCAGGCCCTACGGTCTGGTATGGATTTTAAGAGGAACCCCTACGCCGAAAAAAACGGCGTGGGGTCCCCCCAAAATCCATACCAGACCCTTAACTGAGCACGCAGCCCGGTCGGTCAGGAAAGGGGGTGGGGACGGGCGAGCACCCCCCCTCCTGGGCCATACCGGGCCGCATGCCCTCAACATGGGGGGTGGGTGCTTTGGGGGAGGGGGCGCCCTGCGGCCCCCCCACCCCAAAGCACCTTGTCCCCATGTTGATGAGGACAAGGGCCTCTTCCCGACAACCCTGGCCGTTGGTTGTCGGGGTCTGCGGGCGGAGGGCTTATCGGAATCCAGGAGCCCCATTTAATAAGGGGGCCCCCAGATCCCAGCCCCCCACCCTATGTGAATGAGTATGGGGTACATGGTACCCCTACCCATTCACCTAGGGAAAAAGTGTCAATAAAAACACTACATAGATTTTTATAGTAATTTAATAGACAGCTCTGGGGGTCTTCTTCCAGCTTCGGGGGTCCTCTTCCGACTTCGGGGGTCTTCTTTTGGGTTCGGGGGTCTTCTTCCGACTTCGGGGGGTCTCTCCGGTTCTTTTCCGAGCTCTCCGGGTCTTCTCCCGGGCTCCTCCGCTATCTTCTGCTCTTTTGCCACTCTCTTGCTAGCGGAGGAGCCCGGTCTGCTGCCTTCTGCCTTCTTCCCTCTTCTCTTCTTCTGATGTTGACACGACGCTCTCTTTCCAGCTGGAATGCACTCTGGGGGCTCCGCTCTGACTTATATAGGCGGTGACCCTGCCCCCTTATGCCATCACAGTCCCTGGGCATAAAACATCACGTACGACGAGACTAGAAAAGGCCGGTTCAGAACCAAGCGCGGCACCCTTTGGGCTCCTTTTGCTAATCTCATGTTAGTAAAAGTTTGGTGAGAGACGATTCGCGCTTTTTCAGACTCGTGGTTTTCAGATCGTTTTCTGCTGTTTAGTTTGTGCTTGTGGGTTTGTATCTGCTCTTCAGTGCGTGCAGCAAGTACCATTGACTTGTCATTGTGTTCTTGTTCGTTCGTTACTGTTTTTCAGGTCGCTCTTCACAGGCCTTGTTGTTCTTCAGTGCGTTCTGTTACTTCGTTCTGAGCAGCCGACCGTTTTCTAGTCATGTTGCATATACGTACTCCTCGTAGAGTTCGTGCTGTGCGGGGGCTTGCTGTTGGGGTCCTGACCTTGACACAAGTCCAGTCCATGAACAGAGTGGGGAGGAGTTCATGGACCAAGAATTGGTTGCTTCAGCGTGACCAGTTCTGTCACATGCCTTTGCTCCGTGAGATCCGTGAGAATAATCCTGATGATTTCAGGAACTTTCTCCGGATGACGGACCCCGTTTTTCACCGTTTGTTGGCTTTGCTGACCCCCTATATCAGCAGGCAGGATACCTGCATGAGGCAAGCCATCACTCCAGAGCAGAGGCTCGTCGCCACCCTGCGGTACTTGGCGACGGGGAGAAGCCTGTAGGACTTGAAGTTCTCGACAGGCATCTCCCCCCCAGGCTCTGGGAATCATTATCCCAGAGACCTGTTCTGCCATCATACAGGTCCTGCAGAAGGAGTATATGAAGGTAAGATTTTTATCCTTTAACATCACATTTTATTGTATTTAATGTTTGATAATATATTGTATTTCTTTCCTCATTCCCTAATTACCATGATTGGAATATGCTGTGAATGTCCCCTTTGTCCTCATGCATGCTGGATTTTTATGTAATTATTGTTTTGCTCCTTCATACATATTTGCCTTCACTTACCTCCCCAGCATGGTCTACAGGCCCTATATTCACCTCATGTAGTCACTTAACAATGTATTTTATCAGCTCCATAGCAGTGCTTTACCTCAAACACCCCTAAAATGTTTTGAAATGTGATTGGTGCTTAAAATTCAGGCAGAGTGCCAGAGGCTTTTTTTTGGGGTCCCCAAATCATTTGGAACCCCCCCCCCCCCAACTGCTAAGACAGCTGATACCAATCCTCTATCTATCCTCAATCATCTATCTGTTGACTTTGCCAAACCCATACACACTATACCCACCTCTTTTGTGGTCATATTTATGGATGAATTCCCCAAAGCATGTAGTGCAAGGGCCTGCCTGAATACTTTCAAATGGTACTGTTTCAAGTTTTTGTATCCTATTATTATCTTGATAGGTAATAGCAGAATGTCCAAATGTCCTCAAATGTGTACAATGTGTATTTATATCTTTGTATTATGACACTTCTTACCTGTCCAGTGGGCTGCCAATAGTGTAACTAAGGAGGGGCTGTTCAAAGTAATACCCATTATTTAGGCATTCATCTCTCAATGAAGTGGAGAGGGTTACCTGTCCCAGAGTTCCCCCCTCCCCTATAATGTTAGAAATGGCCCAGGAGAGGGGGGGGGGGGGGGAGGGGGAATCTGATAGTTGGACCTTATACTTTGGTTTTTAAACATTTACTCTAATAAATGTTGGCCAACAATGTTTGTGTCTAATCTGCTTTCCCTGTTTATGTGCACAAAGACTAATTTTTTTTTTTGGTTTTGACTCCACAGTTTCCTTCCACGCCACAGGAATGGCAGACTGTGGCCTCCCACTTTGCCCAGCGGTGGGACTTTCCTAACTGCGGAGGGGCAATTGATGGGAAACACGTCCACATCGTCCCACCACCCAACTCGGGGTCGTACTATTATAATTATAAGGGGTTCAATAGTATTGTGATATTCGCGGTGGTGTCGGCTACTTATGAATTTCTGTATGTGGACATGGGGAAGAATGGCCGGATGTCCGATGGTGGAGTCATCACCCAGACCGAGTTCTACAGGAGTCTCCAGAATGGCAGCTTGGACTTGCCACCTCCAGAAGACAATGTGGAAGGACTCCTATTCGTCTTCGTTGCGGATGAAGCTTTTGCGCTGGGGGCCCATCTTATGCGGCCATTCCCGAAGAGGACCCTCACCCCGGACCAGAGGGTTTTTAATTACCGGCTGGCCAGAGCCAGAAGAGTGGTGGAGAACACGTTTGGAAACATGGCCAGCCGGTTCCGCCTATTTCTTACACCCATACATATGGCGGAGTACAAACTGAATCACATCATCCTGGCATGCTGTGTTCTACACAACTTTTTACGGCAACATTCTGCCAACTATGCTGGCTCAGTTGGGCCTGAGGGCGGAATTCAACATGAATCAACCCTGACGGAGCTTGAAAGTGGCCGCCCTGGCTTGCCCCCCCGAGTGCCCGTGATGTCCGGCTAAGATACCTTGAATTCTTTGCGGGTAGGAGGGCTATCAATATGCCAGACAATGTGTAAAACCTTTTTAAAAAAAAAAAAAATCAAATCTTTGGTGACATTTACTGCTTGTGTTTTTTTTAGCTGACCCTGACAGAAATGTGGTGAGTCCTGAAAATGTCGTGATTGTGTAACATTACAAAGCACTGTTGGGTGTTATTTACTAAAGGCAAAGGCACTTTGCACTACAAGTGCACTTGAAACTGCACTGAAACTGCACTTGTAGTGCAAAGTGTATTTTCCCTTAGGAAATAACCCCCATTGTCACAGAATACACCAATTAGAGCACCACAAAAGTGTTGTAGAATTGAGACAATAACCCACACAATCTTGATTAACAATCTTTTTAATAACAGCACAATCACATGTGCATTTCCAAAAGGTTTTTTAAAACAAACCAACATGTTGGATGTTTAACAATGTTTGGGGTCACATTAGAAAAAGTAGAAATGTCCATTTAAGATAAAACAGGCATGTGTAAAACCCACAAGAAATACACAAATTTAGAACTTACAAAGTTCACATTTGTTAGAACTTGAAGGCAATATCAGACATGAGTATTTACAAACTGTGTTTGATATTGCGTTCAGATGGGGTGAAGTCACCCCAGGAAAAGCCAAATTTGGAAGATGCACACAAATTTCCAAATATCAACATGTGCTAGCTGCCATCACGGGGGATCAAGGGACGTGTTTTGGGGGTGCAACCCCTTCCTCACAGCTACTTTATTATTGAGGAAGGGGTTGCACCCCCAAAACGCGTCCATTGATCTCCCGTGATGGCAGATAGCACATGTTGACACACTGTGTGCCTCTTCCAAATTTGGCTTTGCTACAAATTGACATAAAAAATATGAAAATTTTGGCACAACAAAAACCCAAGGGATTTTGCGGGGTTTTAAACTCTCCCTAAAACATCAATGATGTTCTTCATTTTTTGCTGAACATCATTGATGGCTTTCACAATGTTTTCCAAGCCCCTATTACACCCCATGATCTCCCCGATCAGGATCTGGGCACTTTCCGAGGTGAAAGGATCTGGATCCACAACATCACGATCACCTAAAAAGATCGAAACAAAAACACACCATGTATTATAAATATGGCGGCATCCATCCCTTACCTGAGCCTGTGGTCGCAGACACTCACCTATTGTGGTGCCAATTTCCACCACGTCTACCTCCTCCTGCTCTGCTGGTCTTAGGTGGATTTCTCCTTCTTCCAGAGGTGAGGGGACTGTGGTCTCCTCGGATGAGGGGTGTCCTCCGAGTCTTTTATCCCCTATGTACAATAAAAATAGGTATACTTAGCACACAGATATTTGATGGCAGAAATAGGAATATGAAACATTGCTTGGAAGTGGGGTACAATTGTCTTTTTTGGTAGAGTTCCAAGATGTGGCATTTGTCTTGGCCTTTGTCAAGCTTGAATACTTACCTGTCTTGTACAAGCTTCACAGATGGAGACACCCCTATAGTATACACTGGAGCACCTGTGTGGGACCCCCTAATAAAAAGGGTGTTCTTGTGTCCCACACTAGTGCTCCAGCGTACAGATGTGAAAACTGCTGCTGAGTGTCCTCTCCTTACACAGAATCTAGTTTGCATTTCATTCTAGTAACAAACCCATCTACACAACCAAATTAGTTTCAGACAAGTAGGCCCTAAAAAATGTGGTGAAATGCATATGGCCAAAACAATGGTGTTTTCTAGGCCGAACGAACAATGTTTGATACGAACGAATAATGTGCCCATGAACATGAAAGTTGACATTTTAAACTGGATAACAGTTAAGAAAAGCACATGGAGCAGCACGAACGTAATTAACATAAAGAATCGGAACAAAGCACAACTACTTACTTTTTTGCAGCACTCTCCGGATCTTTCTGTACTGCTCGTGCTCTCTTAATTTGAGGTCCGGCCACCACTTCCTGAGCTGATCTTTCGATCGTCGTACCCCGAAATTCCGGTGCAGACTCTTGACCACTTTCACCACGATCTTGGCCTTTCTGACATTGGGGTTGGGATAAGGTCCATACTTCCCGTCATAGTCGGCCCTCTTCAGGATGTAGACCATCTCCACCATCTCCCCAAAGGACATATTTGATGCCTTAAATCGTTAAATCGTCTTTCTGGATCGGGACGTTTCTGCCTCCTGGCTATCCTCCTCCTCCTCCTCGTTGATGTAAATATCAGACACCTGCTCTGACTCCACCATGTGCTCTTCCCCCACTGCGCCGAACGAGAAGGGGCGGGGAATAGACTAGAAAGAACGTCTGGGGCGGGCGGAGTTTCACACATGTGCAGTGTCTATAAAGCGTAACACGCGTGGGTAGTACGTACGATCTGTGAGCGGAGGAAGGTGTAACGGAGGTGCCGTGATAGCGAAGGTAAGATTTAACATTGGGCCTATACTGCTTATACATTGAGGCCTGTATTTGCACAAGTTTAGTAGATTTTAGGCTGACATTAGGGTTTGTCTTGTGTTGTGTCTTGCAGTGAAAATGGATCTATTTAAAGATGAGGAATTTATGCCCATATTCATTGATATGTTCAGGGAGCTGCCTTTTCTATGGCAGATAAACCACCCTGAATATAAGAACCAAACAAAGAGGAAGGCAGCGCTGGATAATTTGTTGGAATTTGTGAAGACGGTGATCCCCACAGCACACATCACCTATTTGAAGGTTCTAATTGGTGGCCTGAGGAGCACTTATCTAAGGGAGCACAAGAAGGTCCAGGATTCCCAGAGATCCGGAGCTGCAGATGACATCTATCTCATCAGACTGTGGTACTATGACAGGCTGCATTTTCTGGCAGGTCAGACTGAACCCAGGCCAGCACTCTCCACTCTTCCTTCCACGCTTCCTTCCCCCCTGGCTGAGGCTTCTGACGCCCAACCCGGGCCTTCCAGGCAGCAACATGTGGAGGAGCCCAGCTTGAGCCAGGTATAGCATTCCTCTAAATATTTCTGGTTGTCCAATCAATGATGTTAACTAGATGTTAGTTTGGAGTACTTATTTATGATTGTGATTGATGATGCAAAAACTAAAACCAGGTCCCTTTTTCATACACAGTGAAGTCTCAGCCAGGAGGTGGCCGGGCCAAGCAGGCTGCCTGATATCCAGGTCCCTCCCCTACACCTTCAAAGACAAAGTGCCAGGAAGAGGAGTAACCTGGAGGAGGCTGCCATAGGCCTCTTTTGGAAGGCTACAGAGGCCCTGAGAACCCCCCACACTGTGGAGGAGGACTTTGCTGGCATAACTGCCTGCAAAATGATGCAGATGGAGGAGGGCCAACGACTCTTGTGTGAGTTCCTAATTTTGGAAGCTCTCAATAAGGGGTTGAGGGGCCAAATAACATGTGCTACCCACATTTGTGACCTCACACATAGTCCTCCTCCTCCTCCAGGTCCTACTCCTCCTCCTCCTCCAAGTCCTACTCCTCCTCCTGCCACATCTCCAACACCAGAGCCACAGCGTGGAAGGAAGCGTGGAAGGAAGACCAGAGAGTGATGACCCTGGGTTCAGTCTGGTCTGGCAAAATATGCAGCCTCTTGTAGTACCACAGCCTGGGGACACAGATGTCATCTGCTGTTTTCCGGATCTCTGGGACTTCTGGACCAGACTGCACTCCCTTAGATAAGGACTCCTCAGGCCACCAATTTGGATGTTAAATAATTGATGTGTGATGTGTGATAATTGACCTGGGGGTCCAAGGCTTCGCCAATTTCTGCTGTTTCTCCAGCGTTGCCTCCCTCTTTGTTTGGTTCTGACCTCTTAATAAAGAATTTTTTTTAAAATTATACTTGCCTATGTGTGTTTTCCTTCAAAAAGGACAGTTTGTTTGTGAGGAGGCAGGTACATTTCAAAAATACAATGTGAAATTAACAAGAGACACCAACACCAAACAATCTCCTTGAGATTCAATAATACAAGATATCAATGGTGTTGTGGTAACTTGACACACAAAACACACACAAAAATATTATGGAGTAAAACACAAAAAAAAAACCATCAGTCTTGGAAAAAATACAAACACAAAAACAAAAAAAATGCCTTGACCAAAAAAAAAAAAGAAATATTTAAAAACCAACAAAAAAAAAATATGGTCAGATGTGACAAATCTAAATATATTGAGGGAATCACAATAAATAATAAAGAAAGAAGTTTGTGCGAAGTCTGTGTGAATATGAGCAGCAAAACTACTTCATTCTTCTCACATTATAAAGAAGAAGAGAGTGCGCTGTATTAAACTATTTCAAACATTGCAGCCTGACGAAAGTGCTGTATCCATTCCGAACGCTAATTTTACCAGACTGAGCTGTTCCGTCTCGGAATTTCTTCTGAGTATGCGTGGCACTTTGTGCGTCGGAACTGGCCACACACGGTCGGAATTGACGCGATCGGATTTTGTTTTGGGAAAATTTTATAGCCTGCTCTCAAACTGTGTCGGAAAATCTGATGGAAAAAGTCCGATGGAGCCCACACACGGTCGGAATGTCCGACAACACGCTCCGATCAGACATTTTCCATCGGAAAATCTGACTGTGTGTACGGGGCATAAGACTGGGATCCATGTCTTTATGGTCCTTGCTTTGTGCACTGGTGTTGGAACAGGAAGGGTTACCCCCAAACTGTTCCCACAAAGTTGGGAGCATGTAATTGTCCAAAATGTCTTGGTATGCTGACACCTTAAGAATTCCCTTCACTGGAACTAAGGGGCCAAGCCCAACCCCTGAAAAATAACCCCACACCATAATCCCCCCTCCACCAAATGATTTGGACCAGTGCACAAAGCAAGGCCCATAAAGACATGGATGAGTGAGTTTGGGGTGGAGGAACTCAAGAGTCCTGACCTCAACCCAATAGAACACCCTTTGGATGAATTAGAGCAAGGACTGGACTTCTCATCCAACATCAGTGCCTGACCTCACAAATGCGCTTCTGGAAGAATGGTCAAACATTCCCATAGACACACTGTTATAGCTGCAAAGGGTGGGCCAACTCAATATTGAACCCTATGGACTAAGACTGGGATGCCATTAAAGTTAATGTGCTTGGAAAGGCATGTGTCCCAATACTTTTGACAATATTGTGTAGAAGTGAACCTAGCCTTAAGGGATGCAAATAGCAATAAAACATTAACATAAAACAGGCTTTATGACTCCCTACCTAATGCAGTCACAGCGCGAGAGGGGTGCTTGAAAGTGCTATTGCAGCCCACAAATTTCTGTAATAACCCCCCCCCCCGTAGCACCTCCATCCACTGGGCTGCTGCCTACTTGCTGGGGGTTGGTCTGACACATGCTGGTAATGTTTGCTGACCCTGACACACTTACTGGAGGTTGGGGGGGGGGGAGTAATAGGTTTATACCCAGCCATTTTTTTTTATTTGGCTAGAGTAAGGAAGAATTAGAATTTCCAGCTGGTGTCACTTGGGACAGGAACTGATTGTACAGAGAAAGCAATATAATCCTGATGGTGGTTATAAGCCAAAATCGCTTTAGCCATTAGCAAACATTTTGGCTGGGGTTTTGCATTAGGACCATCGGAATTCAGCAAAGGTTTTGCTGTGGTGTCCCTGCACCCCCATCAACTACTATGCATGTGCATATGCATACGCCCTGTAATGAGAATTTTTTTATGATGGTCAATGCTTCAGTTTTGGGTGGGTGCTGTTCTGATGTGTCATCCGAGTGTTTATTTATTATGAGGCCACCCAAGGAAGTTTAGCACTTCCTAATTATGCTCTATAAGGAAAACTACAGGTTTAGGTTCTTTCTTCCTTTCTAGTATTTAAAAAAAAAAAAACATTTATAAAGGCAAATTCCAACCCTCACACCGGCAGGATCCAATGAATGTGAGCGATTTTTCTCGTTCCAGTACATTATGCATTTAATGATCATTATGAATAATTCAAAAGTCTTCTTATCATCCACTTAAATTGTTCTGCACCGAATGGAATGAGTTGTTTACCATACCCTGTTCTCATTATTCCATTAGAAGTCGGCCTTTGGGGATAAAACAGCTTTGGGAGCAAACCAAAAGATAAATGATAACACCAACTCAAGTAATTGGGCTGCAAGTTTGAAAATGACTTGCTAAGCTATTGCTAGACTTTCCAGGCTTCACAAGTTTGTTGCACAATTTCAGCAAATCCGCATTGCATGGCTCCAGATCAACTTTCTTTGCAAAGATTCTGCAAGTTCTGGTTCAGTTATGTTGTGCAATAGTCATCCCACCACAGGGGTCACTGTGGCTGAATTTTCATGCTGTAGACCTGCAAAGCTCTTGCTGTAGATTCACCACTGCAACTTTGATCTTGCTAGAGACTTGCCACGCTAATTTGCTACAAATTTGAAAAGCGTCAACTAGAACTTGTGCTTTAAGCGCTCTGCAAGTGTACAACTTGCCAGTGAAAATGTGCAGCAAGGTAACAGAATTACAATTCAACACTGCTGCAAATTTGTGGCAAGGTATCCTTGCTATTTGAATATATAAAAAGTTGGCGCTAACTCAAATGTAAATATATATATATACACACAAATACAAAATAATATGAAGAAGATACAGACTCACCAGAAGGATACATCAAGGGATGCATTCTACTTTCCAAAGGATCTGAGCATATGAAGTCTCCCGTGATTTAGCCATCTGGTGAGTCTGTATTTCTCCCACACGAGTGAAGCTGAAGCACGGTTCATTAAGAGTACCTGTCATCACACAGACTTTTTCTTTGGTGCTTGGTTCCCTTTTTGAGGACTTTAGTTCATACTATTTTGTATTTGTGTGGTTATTAATTATGCACTAAATAACCAAGTCATATTTACATTTGAGTTAGTTAGCGACAACTTTTTATATTTTCAAATGGATTTATTCACTTGTAAAAGGGGCAGCTCTACTCACTATTTTTATTGTTTGGCGCCATTTTTTGTTCAATTTAAAAATCAAGCTATCCTTGCTATCTGGGAAGGAATGACTGCCTACAACTGCTTTAGATTCGTGTGTCAATGTTTTTACTCTTTCAGAAGAGCAACCTTCAATTTTACATAAATAGCTATTTTTTTGGATATGTTTTAAATGTATGAAGATGCATACTCCGATTGGAATACATGTACAAACGCTGATTTGCTTGATTTGTATTTCTGTCCTTCCAGTTCTGAGATTTACACAGCTCAGTCACACAGCAAAGTCCAGTCTAGCAGAGCAAGAGTCCTGATTTTTCTCTGCTGCAGGTAAAGTAGAACTATAGGCAAAACTTTTTTTAATTTTGATAGGGCAAGGGAGGGTTATAATCCCTGCCAAATTATTTTTCGTCATCTGTGTCCCATTTTGGTGATTTTCCTTCACTTCCTGTGCCATAGCCAAACAGGAAGTTATAGGAAATCCCTGTAAAGTGAGGGAATCCCCTGGGGACCCCCAGGTCACCAGAACTAGTGTCTCCATTGGACGATTATTTATTACTTTTCTGGGGACAACCCAACATTTGGGATTTGCTTTACTTTCACTGATAATGGTAAACAGGACAAATAGAGTGGATGAATCGCCTTAATGGGGGCACAGACAGCAATAATCTGTCCCTCTCCACCCTATCCAAAAAAGTTTTCCCTTTAGTTATACTTTTAAGCTCCATTCACACCTGAGTGTAGCGATTTATTGGTGTTTTTTGGGTGTTTTTTCTAAGCATTTTTGGAAGCATTTTTAGAAGTGTGTTACAAGTGTTTTACAGCTTTAGGCATTTTTGTTTAGCCAATAGAAAGCACTAGGGGGAGGAGAGGAAAGTAGGGGTGGAGAGCTGCTGTTTGAGCAGAAAATGAGTGACAAAACACTTGTAAAGCGCTCAAGTCAAGCTTTTTCATGCATTTCTATTGAAGTCTATGGGGCCAAAAACGCTTGTAATCTGCCAAAAAGAAGCTCATGTACTTTTTTGGAACGACAGGCATTTTGCTTCAGGCAACACAACGATCAAATGTGAACAGGGACCATTGAAATGAATAGGACTTTGGCTTTAAAAAATGTCATACCCCTTGAAATTTTCTGCATCTTGTCATGTTGCAACCAAAAAAGTAAATGTATTTTATTGTTGCTTTTTTTTTTGTGATAGCCAAACACAAAGTGGCACATAATTGTGGAGTGGAAGGAAAATGATAAATTGTTTTAAACATTTTTTACAAATAAATATGTGAAGTGTGGTGTGCATTTGTATTCAGCCCCCCTGAGTCAATACTTTGTAGAACCGCCTTTCACTGCAATTACAGCTGCAAGTCCTTTTGGGGATGTCTCTACCAGTTTTGCACATCTAGAGAGTGACATTTTTGCCCATTCTTCTTTGCAAAATAGCTCAAGCTCTGTCAGATTGAATGGAGAGCGTCTGCAAACAGCAATTTTCAAATCTTGGCACAGATTCTCAATTGGATTTAGGTCTGGACTTTGACTGGACCATTCTAACACATGAATATGCTTTGATCTAAAATTCCATTGTAGCTCTGGCTGTATGTTTCGGGTTGTTGTCCTGCTGGAAGGTGAACCTCCACTCCAGTCTCAAGTCTTTTGCAGACTCTAATGCCGCGTACACATGATCGGGATTTTGGTCGGAAAAAGATATGATGGCTTTTCCGACGGGATTCCGCTCAAGCTTGCCTTGCATACACACGGTCACACAAAAGTTCGTTGAACTTTCGACCATCAAGAACGCGGTGACGTACAACACTACGACGAGCCGAGAAAATGAAGTTCAATGCTTCCGAGCATGCGTCAAATTGTTTCTGAGCATGCGTAGGAATTTTGCGCGTCGGAATTGCTACAGACGATCGCATTTTCGGATAGGAACTTTTTCCGACCGAAAAATTGAGAACATGCTCTTAATCTTTTGTTGGCTGGAATTCAGCCAGCAAAAGTCTGATGGGGCATACACACGGTCGCATTTTCCGACCAAAAGCTCTCATCGGTCTTTTGCTGGCCAAATTTCCGATTGTGTGTACGCGGCATTACAGGTTTTTTTTCTAAGATTGCCCTGTATTTGGCTCAATCCATCTTCCCATCAACTCTGACCAGCTTCCCTGTCCCTGCTGAGAAAAAACATCCCCACAACATGATGCTGCCACCACCATGTTTCACGGTGGGGATGGTGTGTTCAGGATGATGTGCAGTGTTAGTTTTCTGCCACACATAGCGTTTTGCTTTTAGGCCAAAAAGTTCAGTTTTGGTCTCATCTGACCAGAGCACCTTCTTCCACATATTTGCTGTGTCCCTCACATGGCTTTCTGCAAACTGCAAACAGGACTTCTTATGGCTTTCTTTCAACAATGGCTCTCTTCTTGCCACTCTTTCATAAAGGCCAGATTTGTGGAGTGCACGACTAATAGTTGTCCTGTGGACAGATTCTCCCACCTGAGCTGTGGATCTCTGCAGCTCCTCCAGAGTTACCATGGGACTCTTGGCTGCTTCTCTGAATAATGCTCTACTTACCCAGCTTGTCAGTTTAGGTGGACGGCCATGTCTTGGTAGGTTTGCAGTTGTGCCATACTCTTTCCATTTTCAGATGATGGATTGAACAGAGCTCTGTGAAATGTTCAAACCCTTCTTTAAACTTCTCCACAACTTTATCCCTGACCTGTCTGGTGTGTTCCTGTCAGGGCTGGGCTCAGCCCTTTCTTCTCTGCTCAGCTGTCAGCTAACTGCCAGCTCCTATCTCTCCAAAGGTACTCAGCTGTTGATGATCCTGCTCATCAGACCTGACTACTTAAGCCGTCCAGCCCAGAGGATCTCTGCTTTCACCTTGGTCAACATCACAGAGACTATCTCTTGTGTTCCTGTTTAAAGACTTGCTTGGCTGACATCCCTTCTGGCTCTAGATCCTGCTTGCTCTTCCACTACATTGATCCTGACTTCTGGCTTGGCTGTCTATCCTTTCCAGTTACTGAACTCTAGCTATGTTTTGACTACATTTGTTCTTTTTACTTTTATTATTAAACAAGTGTGATTTAATTGTACTTCTGTCTCGGTCTGTTTTCATGGTTTCTGACAGTTCCTTGGCCTTCATGATGCTGTTTGTTTACTAAGGTTCTCTCCAAGGGTTTCACAGAACAGCTGTATTTATACTGAGATTAAATTACACACAGGTGGACTCTATATACTGATTAGGTGACTTCTGAAGGCAATTGGTTCCACTAGATTTTAGTTAGGGGTATCAGAGTAAAGGGGGCTGAATACAAATGCACTCCACACTTTTCAGATATCTGTTTGTAAAAAAATGTGAAAATCATTTTTCATTTTCCTTCCACTTCACAATTATGTGCCACTTTGTGTTGGTCTATCACATAAAATCCCAATAAAATACATTTACTTCTTTGGTTGCAACATGACAAAATGTGGAAAATTTAAAGGGGTATGAATACTTTTTCAAGGCACTGTACAAACTTCAACCAGAAAATAGCTCAGGTGTGAGCGGGTCCTCAGGAAAACTTTCAGGTCTTGTCCCTCCCCCAGCCTGTAATTGGATGGTGAGAGGAGAAGCAGCATGCTTCTTGCCTGCACATGAGCACTGCAGTACAATCAACTGACTCCTTGTGCTGCTTCTCCCTCTTATGCCGCGTACACACGGGCGGACTTTTCGACGGACTAGGTCCGGCGGACTTTCCGATGAACTTTCCGACGGACTTTCGAATGAACGGACTTGCCTACACACGATCAACCAAAGTCCAACAGATTCGTGACGTTCGATGATGTACGACTGGACTAAAATAAGGAAGTTTATAGCCAGTAGCCAATAGCTGCCCTAGCGTCGGTTTCTGTCCGTCGGACAGATGAGTGGATTTTCCGACCGGACTCGAGTCCGTCGGAAAGATTTGAAACATGTTCTATTTCTAGGTCCGTTGGACTTTTGGGAAAAAAAAGTCCGCTGGAGCCCACACACAGTCGAATTGTCCGACGGAGTCCGGTCCGCCAGACCAAGTCCGTCGAAAAGTCTGCTCTTGTGTACGCGGCATAACAGCTCTGCTGTACAAGGGTTTGCAAGAGGCTGATACCGAATCAATATAGGTGCTTACACTATTTGCATAAAAAATTATTGGTGTATTAATAAATACAGGGCTACGTTGATTTATATCCTTTATATCTGCTTGAAATTCAGCTTTAACACAGGTGTTTTTAGAGATCAATTTTTACATATGCGTTTTTTACATTATGCATGTTGTTTCACATTTTTTCCATGATCATTATAAGGAAGATTGCAGTCACTAGGGGGCAGTTGTCTATTTACAGGAGCAGTACAGCAGTAGAGATTTGCACTTTAGTATACAGTAAAACTCTGAGAATTTCCACCTGAAGGTCATCCAAAGCAACAAGTGTTTCCTGACAGTTTGTGAAAAGAGTCCTGTGTTAACAAGATAAATTTATTGTGTTTTCTTCAAGCCAAACCCGAACACTTTAGTGGCACATGGCAACTCTGATATAATAGAGGGGCTTTAAGGGGGTTTAAGGGGGGGGGGGGCACTGATATAGGGAGACTAAACAAATGGGGGGGTCTTTAAGGAGGGGGTGCTGACAGAGACCTCCCCATTAGCTCAGTGACCTTTTACATCAGTGCCCCCCTTAAAGACCTCCATTAGAGAGACCCCCACTTATTTTATTTATTTATTTTTCACTAGTACTGTATATTGGAATACCTATTATAAACAGTACTTTTTGTAGAGAATTAAACTATATGGGCCCGTTCACACTAGAATACAGTCCAATCGCACAGCCCTTGTGATCTACTGAGGGGTTCCGTGCAAAGTTGACAACACCACAAACGCAGGTCGCAAACGCAGTACGTTTGCCTGCACCTGATTGCGTGGTACAGAAGTACCATGCGATGCAGTTGCTGTGCATTACAAAAAGTAGTGCATGCACTACCTTTGGTGCAGTGCGGTGTGATTTCAGCCCTTTCAAAATGAATAGGGCTGAAATTGCACTGCACAGAACTGCATGTGTATCGCACAGGAACTTCACAGCGTTCCTGTGTGATTTACATGCAGTTGCTAGTGTGAATGGGCCCTAAGAAGTCAGTTGTATACAATATAATTAAGAACAGATTTTGGATCAAATATCTACAATGATAATCTGTACAAACATTTTACACACACCTGTTTAATAACAGGTGGCACAAAGTTAAAAATAAATGAATATGCAGTAAATCTACATAAAGCAAAGCATATGGAGTATACTGCATCATATTTCCCCATTTAGGAACACACTCCTTTACCACAATTGAATTATGGAAAAAATTTTAAATACAGAAACAATCAAATAGAGCGTTGAAGCTTTACAGGGCATCCAGAAAATATTTCTAATATGAATATTTACATTTTGTACCAAGGGGATAATCATAATGCTTTTAGACAATCTTTAGTATTCAAACAGGACAGGGAATGTATATATACACACATTGATCATAAATACAGTTTTATCAGCCACTGTTGTGCCATTGAGAGTCCCCTACTTAGATCAGTGCCCCCAACCCCTACAGACCCCCAATGGACTGCCATACCGGCGGGAGCCGCTGAGAGTCAGAAAGCACAGGAGCTGGTTCAGGGGCGGCACTGGCAGGTGGAGCTACTCAGCACTGGCTAATTTCCTCCCACTGTGCGGGGGGAAAGGCGGGGAGAAGGCAGAAAGACCACAGGAAGGCACTGGGGTGCTGTGTCTGCTCACAGGAATCCTCACTGGTGCACTGAGAGGAGAGCACCCATAACAGCAATGGCTTCAATCCCGGGACATATTTAGATTTACTCGAATATGTCCTAGGATGGTTGGACTGCACTGGAGGAGGTATGTGTGTCCGGGTAGCAGGTGAACTGCTACCCGGTCACAACTATCAAATCCCGAACTGTCCGGGTCTAACCCGGATAGGTGGCAACCCTAAGCTGGGATGGGGTGGTGGATGGAGCCGGGATGTGATCGGGGAGGGGGGTGGATGGAGCTGGAATAGGATGGGGGGGGTGGATGCAGCCAGGATGGGATCAGGGGAATGGATGGAGCCGGGATGGAATTAGGGGAATGGATGGAGCCGGGATGGAATTAGGTGAATGGATGGAGCTGGGATGGAATCTGGGGAATGGATAAAGCTGGGATGGGGTGGTGGATGGAGCCAGGATGTGTTTAGGGGGGTGAATGGAGCTGAAACAGGATGGGGGGGATGGATGGAGCCAGAATGGGATCAGGGGAATGGATGGAGCCGGGAAGGGATTGGGATGGTGGATGGAGTTGGGATGGGATGTGGGAATGGATGGAGCTGGGATGGGATGGGGGGGTGGATGGAGCCGGGATGGACCTGAGATGGAATAGGGGGTGGGTGGAGCAGGGATGGGATAAGGGGGTGAATGGAGCAGGGGTGGGATGGGGGTGGATGGAGCGAGCTGGGGTGAGATGGGTGGGTGGATGGAGCAGGGATGGGATCCGGGGGGGTGGATGGAGCTGGGATGGGATCTTTGATTTTGGGGACTGGGGGTTAGAGGACATGTGCTAGGGGGTGCTTTGGGAGGGGAGAAAAATTGTGCTGGGGGGGTTAAATGTCAAATCTGTCCCCCTTCTCCTTTTAGCACAAGTCATTTCTAACCCAAAAACCCCCTAGTACATAACCTCAACTCCCCCCTTCCCGGGTGTCACCTGAGTGGGGACCGTACCCCCCACCCCCCCCCAGCAACGCCACTGAGTGGAGCTTTTTGCAACTTCACAAGTCTGCATGGCTAAATTACTGACGTGGCACAAATTACAAGATGCTCTTTTATATTGCAATCATTTTGGTTGTGTAAAACATTCATTTGGAAATATACCAGCTTAATGTGCATTATACACTATATTGTCAAAAGTTTTCGGATGCCTGTCTTTAAGTGGGGTACACACTATAAGAAAATCGGACGAAAGATCGTCCAATTTTCCTCATCGTTTCACAGCAACTCGAAACCAATGACTGAAAATTCGTACGAAAATTCTCGTACGACAAACAAGAATTTTGTTGTTTGTTGTTTCTGATCATGTGCAGTCTTTCTTTTCTGATTTTTTTTGTACAAAAATTTACGAAATCGGTATACATTAAACCAAAATCGTTCTTGTCCCCGTGTGAGAACAGTTTTGGTGTGTCCCTTTGGGAATTTTTGTACTAAAATTCGGAATCGGCTGTTGAAAGTTGTGTACACACTATAGGAAAATCGTACGAAAATTCTTTGGATGAAAATATTCGCCCGATTTTCTTAGAGTGTGTACGAACCTTTACACAAACTTTAATGGCATCCCAGTCTTAAGAGGGGTACACACTATCAGAAAATTGGGCGAATGATTGTCCGATTTTCCTCGTTTCACAGCAAATCGGAACCAATAAACGAAAATTTGTATGAAATTTGTATGAAAATATGGGTCAGTACACCTTCTCCTATTGTATGTTGGACCTATATTTGTCCAACAACAAATATACTTACTTTTTGCTGACATTTATGTTTACTCTCTGTATATTTTTTTATAAGTACTCCCTAAAGATATACCTCATTTCAGACATTCCTGACTGATTGATTGGCACTGTCTTTGGGTAGTTGCCCTATTTGGGGTCCTTGAGTGCTCAGTCCTGCCACTGCTCGCCTCCCCCCTCCGGCCACAATACCGTTGGACCTATTGTCGCATCTCCCCATTCATCTGAGACCACTTAATTTTATCCAGTCTCTGTGCATTATGCTCTTTTGTAAGTACTATTTGCAGCCTATATTACAGCGGGGACGGAAAATAAACAGACCCCCTTACATTTTTCACTCTTTGTTATATTGTAGCCATTTGCTAAAATCATTTAAGTTCATTTTTTTCCTCATTAATGTACACACAGCACCCCATATTAACAGAAAAACACAGAATTGTTGACATTTTTGCAGGTTTATTAAAAAAGAAAAACTGAAATATCACATGGTCCTAAGTATTCAGACCCTTTGCTGTGACACTCATATATTTAACTCAGGTGCTGTCCATTTCTTCTGATCATCTGTCAGGAAAAGCCCTCTTGTAGTCATTCCAGCAAACAGAAGATTAAAAGAATGCCTGTAAGCGCCATCCGGCGCGCGCGCAATAGCGCCAATAGTGCTAATAGGCGAACGCGCGTACGCAATAGCGCCAATAGCGCTAATGGGTGAACGCGCGTGCGCAATAGCGCCAATAACGGCGCACGGGCGCGCGCGGGTGCGCGCACGCACCCCCTGTAACACTCTTGGCGCCAAGATGGGCTATTTAAAGGAGACTGTTCCAATGCTGCCTTGCTGTCCGGTCTACAGCGTTTCCTGAGACCTCTGCTCCCTTGTTACCAGTTTCTCTGCATCCAGTACCTACTTGGCTTGATCCTGACTTACCTGTTTGCTGCCTGCCCCGATCTCGGCTTGGACTCTGACTACTCTCTTGGTTTGCCCTCCTGTACCTGATCTGCCCGCCAGTACCTTGACCCGGCTTGTCTGCACCTTCCTGCTGTCTGCTACCTGCTACTGGACTACAGTGCACCTCCCTACTGTCTGCAACCTGCTGCGGGACTACAGTGCACCTCCCTGCTGTCTGCAACCTGCTGCGGGACTACAGTGCACCTCCCTGCTGTCTGCTACCTGCTACTGGACTACAGTGCACCTCCCTGCTGTCTGCAACCTGCTACTGGACTACAGTGCACCTCCCTGCTGTCTGCAACCTGCTGCGGGACTACAGTGCACCTCCCTGCTGTCTGCAACCTGCTTCGGGACTACAGTGCACCTCCCTGCTGTCTGCAACCTGCTTCGGGACTACAGAGCACCTCCCTGCTGACTACAGGATCCAGCTCTCTTCTCCAGTGTTCCAGCCAGGCACTTGTGCCCCTCTGTACTTCTGAGCCCCTGTTCTCACCTTCAGGGCTTCCTAAGTCAGAGGTATATGAGAGGCCGTTCTCTGCACTCTGGGCTCCACCTACCAGGTACGTGACATCATCCTAGAGATGGTTCTACACCTTTGTTTCAGCTGTGTTTGATTATACTGATTGGACTTGATTAGAAAGCCACACACGTGTCTATATCAGACCTTACAGCTCACAGTGCATGTCAGAGCAAATGAGAATCATGAGGTCAAAGGAAATGACTAAAGAGCTCAGAGACAGAATTGTGGCAAAGGCACAGATCTGGCCAAGGTTACAAAAAATTTCTGCTGCACTTAAGGTTCCTAAGAGCACAGTGGCCTCCACAAATCTTAAATGGAAGACATTTGGGATGACCAGAACCTGCCCAAGGTTACAAAAAAATTTCCCTCTGACGAAGGACTTACATATAGTCCGAAACATGTCAGGTGTCCAAGCGACCGCACATGACGGCGAGCCTGCTAGCCCCATGTTCGTTGTGGTTTATGTGGTGTCAAGGGTATTCTGACACTTTTTATCTATGTACTATTTGCAAGTTTCATGTATTACTGTATCCTTTTCTACCAACATGATGTTTCATAAAAATATGTTTTTAGCATACATATTGGTCTGTCTGTGAAGTCCATGAGGGGTATATCATGCATTTTTGCACTATAGTTTTCTTTTTCTCCAATATATATTTGGACAGGACGGACCGATTTTCCAACACACACCACCATCCTCTAACAATTTAGAGCTCTGTATTGTTTACAATCACAGAGCTCTGTTCAGTGAAACACTGAGCCGATCAGTGGGTCCCGGCAGTCAATCATTGACCGGGACCTGCTGATCGCTTGTAATGTAATGAATCACATCACAGCCGGGCCGGTGTGTGAATTATGTATTAGGTACTTGATCCAGGGCAGAACAGCCGCACTGCTGCTGTAAATCTAAGTTAGTTACTCGGCAAGCGGATAAATACATAAATAGTCCATAAATATTAAGCTTGGTAAAGAGTTGTTCACTGAAAAAGTCAAGGGGCACTCGTGTGTGTGCGTGGAAAAAAAAAAAATGTAGGCCCCATGTACACTGCTGCTGCTAAACGCACGTTCAGAGGCAGCTGGACGCTTTTTTCAACTGCCTCTGAACTCATTCAATGTTATCTTATGTGACCATGTACACAGTTTCGTTTACAGTAGTTTTTAGGCAGTTGCATTTAACAGCCTTTCTTTGAAGGCAAAAAAGTGAATTCAGACACCAAAGATTTCCACGTTTCAGACGCCAGACGCGGCTGAACGTGGCTAAACGCGGTACGTGCGTTTAGTCGCGTTTTCGTTTATAAGTGTTTTTAAAGGTGCTCAATTTTTTGCACATTAAAACACTAAAAAATGATGGAAAACGATGAAAACATAAAAAAAAAAGTTTAAAAGCTGGTAATTACTTGCAATGATTCAAAGACCATATATAGCCCTTGATCCAATCCAATACACCATTAGCAATGTTGTTTTACAAAGTATAATTGTAATTTGACCCATGCTTTTAGATATGAAAAAGATGACCCCACCATTGAGCCTGACCACTGACGTAATCAAACATAGTTTCATGAAATTTGATAGTCACCAACAGACGTTCCTCTGGTGGCACACTCTTCCTCATGTTCGTGTCCAAGCGTGTCAGACTGGGCCAAACTTTTTCTAGTAGAATGTCAAAAGAGGCAATGGACATGCGTGTAAAATTTAAAAATGTATCGGGGTAGGTACGCAGCTGTACGTACATGTTGGTAAAACATCCTACTGATATGCACTGCGCGATCAATGGATGGGTCCAGTAGCGACGAACTCTGGTCCTCGCATGCAATTTTTGGCGTCGTTCTAGCCTCATCAAGAGCAACGTCAGGAGCATTTCCTCACATATGCTCATTATGGGATCCATTGTAAAAAAATGCACAGAAATGGGGACAAATACAAGGACACTGCTGCTGCTACTCACTCTGGTCTCACAAAATGGCTGAAATAGTTAAATAAAACCTTTTTTTGAGCTTGGGGAGGGTCTTATGATATTATCCTTACTAAAGGTTTCTAGATGCAAATGCGGCTAAATCCCCATATTTTTTGAAAATTTTCAGGTGTTTTAAATAGCCTTGCAGGAGGTAAATGTCATTTTTGCATGTATGTCCTGTAATATTCTGTTCTGTTTATATGGTCTTTTGGCTGCACCATCTTTAATGCATATTTTAGGGTGTGCCGCCCAAATCTTCGTTTATCAGAACTGTGTAAGCATTTTATTATTTGTGTCAAAGGGTAATGATGACTGAACCCAGGGTGTCAGAGGGGTCGTGAACTTGCAAACTTAGGGGCAACCAGTGGGGTACAGATTCTACCAGCTACCCTCACGAGGGTAGCGCTACATAAGGATGCAACGTTTTTAATCACACTTATGCCTTTTTCTTATACCAATGTAAGAAAAGTACAGTTGACAGCTTAGCTATCTCAGTGTCCATGAAATTGACCAAAACCAAGAAGGAGCTCAGTAAGTATCGATGGGGGTACTTGGCAGTAGTAACAGGACCTTTTCCACCTCTGGGTCTGACCCCTATTTCAAGCCTAGAAACCCCACATCCTATGCCAATGTCTCTGTTGAAAGCTGAACCCCAGGCAGATATAAAAGACACACATTAATGTAGCTCTGTATTCATTAACCCCTTCGGTGGACAACCACCACAGAGAAGAAAGCAGCTCCAGGTGAGCACATTATCCATCCATCAACAGCATAACCAGAGTTTAGGTGAAGGGGCTACCACAGCTCCTCTGCAAATACCTAATCAAAAGAAATGAGGTTATGAGTTAGACCCCTGTCATACTGGGGCCGCGGCAGCGTTGTAGCGGTGATTTAGCGCTGTTTAAGCAGCTCTTTTCGGGCCACTAGTGGGGCACTTTTCACCCCAAAGAAGGGGATAAAGACACCCGTGTTGCAGGGCTTCCGAAGCTCTTTTCAGGCGCTTTGGAAGCGCTGCCCATTCATTTCAATGGGGAGGGTGTTTTGGTGTATACAGCGCTCCCAAACTGCCCCAAAGATGCTGCTTGCAGGACTTTTCCTAACGTACCACAAGCACACCAATCCAGTTTGAAAAGACACACTGAAATGAATGGGAGGTGGTTCTCAGGTGCTATTTCTAGTGCTAAAATGCCTGAAAACCGCCTCAGTGTGAAAGGGGTCTAAGCGCTAACCGCAGCACAAAACATATCATTTTTTTTCTGTACCCCACACTGTCTGTGATGTCTTTTGCATGAAGAAGCAATAAAGTTGAAGTTTTGCAGTGAATTTCTTTTGATTATATGTTAACCACTTACGGACCGCCCGCCGTCATTATCCGGCGGCTGTTTGAAGGAGGATATCGTTGTTATGGCAGCAGCTAACTGCCATAACCCCGGTATCCTCGTCTTCAGCGGGCGGTAGGATACAAGATAAAAGTGGAGATGAAAAAGTCAAACTGCGCTAGGTAAAAAATAAATTAAGCATAACCCATTCAAAATTGACAAATGAATAAGCAAGTGATAACAGCAGCAATTCTCCTGCATAACATAAATACAGTGCAGAAAAATTAAAAACCATAGAATCGCGCTATAATATACAATAGTGAAATAAATGTGTTCTCATGTACCGACCAATTGAGTGAATGGTCATATACTCAATGAGCAAAATCATGTAAATGTGAAACAAGATCAAATACAATACAAGATATATGCAATTGAAAAATAGACAACCCCACCTATAATGGATGGGAATGTCAAACCAATAATCTTGTGACAGTGTGCTAAACAAAATATAACCACAAGCTAGTGTCCAAAAAAAGCCTAAATGGCAGTATCACCCATGATTAAGAAAAAGTCCAACCATACATAGTGCAGCTATGCAGATGGTAGAGGGAACTAGTGAAGAAATCCACCACCGGTAAGTAAGGGGTTACTGCTTACCAAAAGCCCACGATCCCCCACTACAGAGGATCAAGGGGAGCCTGCATATAGAAAATCAGGTGGACCAGCTGTTCTCAGTAGAGTAGGGATAATGCTGCGATCTCCAAGACACCTCAGCGAGACTTCTGACGTTCAAACTCTCCTCATGCCATATAGAAATCATGGATGGATATGCATGCCATGGAAAGAAATAAACACTCCATAGTGTAAAATTTTCTTAATTTATTAAATAGTATAATATATTGCACTTACCTAGGAAGCAGAAAAACAAGCCTTGATGTCTGGTGCGCCGACCCGTAGCACACAGACCAACCCGTCCTGCTGGAACGATCGATAGCAACACGAGGTGACGTCAGTGCTTACGGACCGCCCGCCGTATACGGCGGCTGTTTGAAGGAGGAGCTAGCTGCCATAACCCCAGTATCCTCGTCTTCAACGGGCGGTCCGCTACAGGATAAAAGTGGTCTATGCGGAGGATTCGCCGCAAGATCACTTTTATCGGTGGTGGGAGAGGGCCCCTCCCGCCGCAATCCGGTACCCTTCGCCGCTTACGGCAGCGATGGAGGCGATCGCGTCCTGTCAGCAGTTGGGCATGGAGACAAGTGAGGGGAAGATGGCCCCCACCCGTCTCCATAAAACTGCTGGGCGGAAGCAATGTCAAAACGTCACTTCCCCCCACAGCTCTTAAAGGGCCATTTTTTTTAAATGACAATTTTTTTGACCCCAGATCTCATATTTAAGAGGTCCTGTCATGCTTTTTTCTATTACAAGGGATGTTTACATAGGAAAAATAGGAATAAAAGTGACATTTAAAAAAAAAAAAAAAAAAAACAGTGTAAAAATAAAAAATAAAAAAAGGTAAAATAAATGAAAAAAAAAACAATTTTAAACGTGCCCTGTCCTGACGAGCTCACATGCAGAACCGTACGCATACGTGAGTAGCGCTCGCACATGAAAGTGGTGTTCAAACCATACATGTGAGATATCGCATAATAATTCTAGCCCTAGACTTCCTCTGTAACTTAAAACATGCAACCTGTGAAATTTTTTAAACGTCGCCTATGGAGATTTTTAAGGGTAAAAGTTTGTCACCATTCCACGAGCGGGCGCAATATTGAAGCGTGACATGTTGGGTATCAATTTACTCGGCGTAATATTATCTTTCACAATATAAAAAAAAAATTGGGCTAACTTTACTGTTGTCTTATTTTTTAATTAAAAAAAGTGTATTTTTTCCAAAAAAAGTGTGCTTGTAAGAGCGCTGCGCAAATACGGTGTGACAGTAAGTATTGCAACAACCGCCATTTTATTCTCTAGGGTGTTAGGAAAAAAATGTATAATGTTTGGGGGTTCTAAGTAATTTTCTAGCAAAAAAAAACTGTTTTTAACTTGTAAACAACACATTTCAGAAAGAGGCTCAATCCTTAAGTGGTTAATAAAGTGGTTGTAAACTTCACATATGAAATGTGAACAAAGCATATACCTCTATAGTGTGTACTTGTCTCTAATAAAAGCACTAAGTGTCATTTCTGTCTGCTGTTTCATTCCTCAGCTATCAGCATGAACCACTTCTGACAAGTTTTCCTGACACCAAGAGAAAAATGGTGACAGGGGAGGGAGCTCCAGATGATTGAAAGCCTCAGCTCTGTTCCTCTGTGCTGTGTGGAGGGGAAAAAGTCGGCAGCTGCAAATACTGTAGCTGCTGACTTTTAATATTAGGACACTTACCTGTCCAGGGATCCCGCGATGTCGGCACCCCAGTCGATTTTTTTAATCGGCTCTCGGGTGCTGCCGCCACCATTCCTTGTAAGAGTTCCCTACTGCGCATGGGTGAAGCATGCTGCACTTTCTGTATGGCCCGTAGTGGAAGGAGGAGGGGGGGCAAAAAACAGGTACCTGCTCCCCCCTGAAAGGTGCCAAATATGTCAGCGGAGGGGGGGGAGCAAACAAGCGGAGCTTCCCCTTTTGGATGGAGTTCCACTTTGAAGTGAATGTAAACCCACTCTCATCCTTTCTAAACTACTGCCATAGGGGTTCTCTATAAGGATATACATGCCTCCTGCATGTATCTTTACCTGTCAAATGTCTCCCCTCTGTCTGTTATGAGACCCGAAAAACTGCAGATTCTGTGGGTGGGTCTGTTGTCTGGAGCTCGGTGGGTGGAGTCGTGATGTCAGTAGACTCCCCTCCCACCTCTACACTCCCCACCCACCTCTACACTCCCCACCCACCTCTACACTCCCCTTGTCAATATGCATTTTCTCCTGTGTATTTCTTACACTGACCTTCTGCTATGATCTCTAACATCCAGTCAAAACTCAGAAAAGTCACCACATGACTTCAGCATGCCCAATCATGCTGAGGTGTGAAGCAACCAATCCTGGGAGAGCTGGAGAAGAAAGGGGGGGGGGAGGGTGTGAAGTACACACATAGTCTTTCTCAGGCTAGTGCATGAGATATGTAAATCACCTGTTGTCACTCACAGCAAGGGGGGGAAACTAACTCCTATTTCTTTGTCTATCCATTTTTATTTCACTGAAAAAAGATAAGAGGACTGCTCAGAGCTAGATTAACTATTTGTGGCAAGACTGGGCACAGATGACATGAAATCTTATACTGTACAAGGTGCAAGCCTTAATTGAAAAAAAAAAAAAAATTTGGGTTTACATCCACTTTAAGTAAGTAAAAAAAAGCAAAATGCGCACCAATGTTTCTGGGTACTACTTTGGGTACAAACAACAACTAACATACACATAAATTTAAGTAATGAATGGACAGAAATACAAATCATTTAGCAAGTAAAACAACTCACTTGAGTTATGGGGTGTATTTACCATCCATAACTAATTTTGCATTTTGTACATAAAAATTCCCATGTAATTCTGGATTTCACATTTTTGAATACTTGCTTGCTGTGTGAATTGTCTGCCACCTTTGGTTTCCATCCTGTCTGACGGCCCGTGCTGTTGTTTCCTGACTTGCTGGAAAGTGTGCTATTAACGCAATCATACTATTTTAACTCTCGGAAATTCTCGGATGTGAAAATCACTGCACTTTATTTTTCCTTATTCACTCTGCCACTAATGATATTGAAAAATACAAATATGTTAGCTTTGAAACAAAGCTAAGGGACTCAAGCGACCCAACTCTGGAGTGTGCACATGTCTTTTCAGTTGAGTGACGGCTTTCTACTGGAAGTGATTCGGGGGCTGTAATGCTGCCCCAACATTTCAACCATAACATGCTGCCCCTTCTCCCTGCTTGAGTCCCCCCTCCATGTATCCTGCTCTCTTCTTCCCCTCCTGTGGGTCAGGGAGGGCCATAGCGGGTGTCAGCAGCTAGAGCAGAGCAGGATTAGCAAATACGATGCCTTGAAAAAGTATTCATACCCCTTGAAATTTTCCACATATCATGTTACAATCAAAAACGTAAATGTATTTTATTGGGAGTTTATGCGATAGAACAACACAAAGTGGCACATAATTGTGAAGTGGAAACGTGATAAATGGTTTTCAAATTTTTTTACAAATAAATATGTGAAAAGTGTGGTGTACATTTGTATTCAGCCCCCCTGAGTCAATACTTTGTAGAACCTCCTTTCACTGCAATTACAGCTGCAAGTCTTTTTGGGGATGTCTCTACATTGACATTTTTGCTCATTCTTCTTTGCAAAATAGCTCAAGCTCTGTCAGATTGGATGGAGGGAGTCTGTGGAGTTTAAAGTCAAGCATCTGAATGGAATGTGGCATCTAACAGCGGCCCTTCAATTTAATTTCTGAGTTCATTTGCCAAACACGAGAGTGAATAGCAACAGCTCTGGTGAGCCTGTTTCCTAAGGGAGCTGAACTCCCACTTATCATGTGGTGGAGGCATTGGTGTTATTCTATCAGTTTTTTGCATTTTTCAAGAGAACTTTCATTTATGTTTTGTGTGGAATTGCAAGATATTTTCACATCTTCTTTCATGGACATTTATTTATGATTATATTTAGTTGGACACATTTATAGATGTTAATTATTTTTCTTTGAGCGCTACTGTGAAAAAGTTATATGTGTGCATTCTCATTTATTTATTTTTTCACTTGTTGGTTTATATTTTGTTATTTAAGTAGCAGCACTATTGCTCATTATCTTTGGTGGTTTAAGTACAGTGCACACAGATTTGTTTTTCTTCTAATGCCGCGTACACACGATCAGGATTTTGGTCGGAAAAAGATATGATGGCTTTTCCGACGGGATTCCGCTCAAGCTTGCCTTGCATACACACGGTCACACATAAGTTCACTGAACTTTCTACTGTCAAGAACGCGGTGACGTACAACACTAAGACGAGCCGAGAAAATGAAGTTCAATGCTTCCGAGCATGCGTTAAATTGTTTCCGAGCATGCGTAGGAATTTTGCGCGTCGGAATTGCTACAGACGATTGAATTTTGGGATAGGAACTTTTTCCAACCGAAAAATTGAGAACATGCTCCCAATCTTTTGCTGGCTGGAATTCAGCCAGCAAAAGTCCGATGGAGCATACACATGGTCGCATTTTCCGACCAAAAGCTCTCATCGGTCTTTTGCTGGCCGAATTTCCAATCGTGTGTACGCGGCATAAGACTGCCCTGTATTTGGCTCCATGACCAGCTTCCCTGTCCTTGCCGAAGAAAAGCATCCCCACAACATGATGCTGCCACCACCATTTTTCACAGTGGGGATGGTGTGTTCAGCATGATGTGCAGTGTTAGTTTTTAGCTACACATAGCGTTTTGCTTTTAGGCCAAAAAGTTCAATTTTGGTCTCATCTGACCAGAGCGCCTTCTTCCACATGTTTGCGGTTTCCCCCACATGGCTTCTCGCAAACCGCAAACGGGACTTCTTATGGCATCTTTCAACAATGTCTTTCTTCTTGCCACTCTTCCATAAAGGCCAGATTTGTGGAGTGCACAACTAATGCCCTGTACACATGATAGGATTTTCCGACAACAAAATAATGTTTTTTTTCTGATGGATGTTGGCTCAAACTTGTCTTGCATACACACGGTCACACAAATCTTGTCGGAAATTCCGAACGTCAAGAACGCGGTGATGTACAACACGTACGCCGAGCTGAGGAAAATGAAGTTCAATAGCCAGTGCGGCTCTTCTGCTTGATTCCGAGCATGCGTGGAACTTTGTGTGTCGGAATTGTGTACACACGATCGGAATTTACAACAACGGATTTTGTTGTCGGAAAATTTGAGAACCAGCTCTCAGATTTTGTGTGACGGAAATTCTGATGTAAAATGTCCGATGGAGCCTACACGTGGTCGGAATTTCCAACAACAAGCTCCCATAGAACATTTTTCGTCGGAAAATCCTATCGTGTGTACGGGGCATAATAGTTGTCCTGTGGACAGATTCTCCCACCTGAGCTGTGGATCTCTGAAGCTCCTCCAGAGTTACCATGGGCCTCTTGGCTGCTTCTCTGATTAATGCTCTCCTTGCCCGGCCTGTCAGTTTAGGTGGACGGCCATGTCTTGGTAGGTTTGCAGTTGTGCCATTCTCTTTCCATTTTTGGATGATGGATTGAACAATGCTTTGTGAGATGTTCAAAGCTTGGGATATTTTTTTATAATCTAACCCTGCTTTAAACTTCTCTGCAACTTTATTCCTAATCTGTCTGTTGTGTTCCTTGGCCTTCATGATGCTGTTTGTTCACTAAGATTCTCTAACAAACCTCTGAGGGCTTCACGGAACAGCTGTATTGATACTGAAATTAAATTATGCAAAGGTGGACTCTATTTACTAATTAGGTGACTTCTGAAGGCAAATGGTTCCACTAGATGTTAGTTAGGGGTATCAAAGTAAAAGGGGCTGAATACAAATGCATGCCACACTTTTTAGATACTTATTTGTAAAAAATTTGGAAAACCATTTATCGTCTTCCTTCCACTTCACAATTATGTGCCACTTTGTGTTCATTTATCACATAAAATCCTAATAAAATTTCACTTTAAAAAAAAAAATCCTAATAAAATACATTTACGTTTCTGGTTGTAACATGACAAAATGTGGAAAATTTCAAGGAGTATGAATACTTTTTCAAGGCCCTGTATCTATGCACTGATCATCCCTATTGAATGTACCTGGTAACAATGAGCATTTCATCACTTTGAGCGCTGTCATTCCCAGGCCATTGTGGCTGGAGAAGAAGCCAATCACTCACAATTTTAGGTGTGTACATGAACACCAGAACCCCCAAAGGAATAAGAACCCACACTGTGATTCAGTGCTTCAGCGTCTACCCAACACAATAACATCACTTTTTGGTTGGATTGACCTTTTAACCATTGCTCTAAATATAACTAAAAATTTCCCATCTACATGCATAATCTGAAATTAATCCTGCCCGTCCCCTCCGTTGTTTAGTGCTTCTACCACGTGGCCTGTAGACAGAGAGCATTCAGAAGCTGGCAGGGGCTCTGGACATTTGTTATTGTCTTCACCGCCCACAATCCCGCTGGCTCCTTGGTTGACAGGTACACACATTTCCAACAATCACTTTGTAGAGAAATGAATGCCTAATTACCAAGAAACAGGATGTGTTAATGTCCTATATTAGAAAATGTTTATCTAAGGATCACAGGAGCTTATACATACCAGAGAACAATGTAGGGAGGAAATTCTGTCATGCTTTCAGTCACACTGCATTCTATTTAATTCCTGGAAGGCATATTGCTCTGTTTAACCTATAGTTACATAGTAGGTGAGGTTGAAAAAAGACACAAGTCCATCAAGTCCAACACTATGTTCGCTCGATACTCACAGCTTCCTGAGCAGAGAGCTGGTGACTGTCAGTCATCGGCTCTCAGACCCCCCTCCGCTCACTCACTGGAGCACTGGGCTTTGGAGGGGGCAGGAGTGGCCGGCTCAGGCTCTCAGTGGCTCACTGAGTGATTGAGCCAGGTGCCAGTCCAGGCATGTGGACAGATCTGGACCATGTGGACACAATCTTTCTGGTGCCAGGACTGGCTTCATGTGTCGGGAAAACTTGTCAATAGTGACTCATGCTGATAAGAGGAAAGAATCACCAGAGAGAAACCACACTTATGCCGCGTACACACGGTCGGACTTTTCGTCTACAAAAGTCCAACGGACGCTGACGGACTAAAGCTGGCTGGTAATCCGATCGTGTGTGGGCTTCTCCGGACTTTCAACGGACTTTTTCAGCCTCAAATCCGACGGACTTTAGATTTGAAACATGCTTCAAATCTTTCCGACGGACTCGAGTCCGGTCGAAAAATCCGCTCGTCTGTATGCTAGTCTGACGGACAAAAACCCACGCTAGGGCAGCTATTGGCTACTGGCTATCAACTTCCTTATTTTAGTCCGGTGTACGTCATCACGTAAGAATTCGACGGACTTTTGTGTGATCGTGTGTAGGCAAGTCTGTTCGTTAGAAAGTCCGCCGCAAGTCCGTCGAAAGTCCGTCGAAAGTCTGTCGGACAGGCTGTCGGACTTTTGTAGCTGAAAAGTCCGACCGTGTGTACGCGGCATTAGAGCTTTGGAAATAGGCAAGTAAACCCTACAGATTTATGTGCTCTGTTCAGATTTCATGACTGAGATTTACAACCACTTTAATTAGGACTGATTTGGGGTAAACAAAAAGAGGTAATAAGGGGTTATATAGGAACATTTTTCATTTAAAAACAAAAAGCATTTTTTACTTGAGGGGTTACTTTAACTGACATTAAATGTAGATTAGCTTATCCCTTTTGTCTGCAGATGATCTGGAAATGAATGAAACAGGTCTAAAAAGTGTTTATAAACACTGTATCAGAAGTTCATAGGAAAAAAGAATGAAAGTGGTTGTAAACTTTAAACTTTGCCTTGTACCTATAGGTAAGCCTATAATGAGGCTTACCTATAAGTACTGTAAATATTTGTAGCCGATGACATCATCGGCAGATGCGCTCTGAAGGAGCGGCCACTCAGGCAATTCCTTCAGAATCCCGCGCTGTAAACGGCGGCTCCTCCGCGCATGTGCAGGAGTGACGTCATCGTGGTTCTGGCCACTCACAGAGCTGGAGTCCGCGGACCCAGAAGGAAGACGGGTGAAGATGGAAGCGGCCTCCAGCGATGACAGCGCATCGCTGGAATACTTTGTTTTCAGGTAAGTGTCACATAATGTGCTAGTATGCGATGCATACTAGCACAATATAACTTTGGCTTGCAGGTCTGGAAAAAAATAGGCACCCAGTGGTTTACAACCACTTTAAAGGAAAGAAAAAGTCAGCAGAAAAATAATAGTTAAGAAAAGAGAGAATGAGTAATTAGGGTTTAATATGTAGAAAAAGGGTTAATAAGGGGTTAAATAGAAACAGACTTTCAATTCAAAAAGAAACTTTGTATCTATCTGTCTCCTATATAGAAAGTTTATTTTTGACAGCAGCCGCTTCTGTATTTACATTGCAACTTCTAGATATCATTTTTACAGCTGGGAAAAATGCCAGGAAGCCGGAGTCAACTAGGGCACACCGCACACACCCTGTGTAGTTCAGTGAAGTTATTTTTGGTGTGTGTCTGTAGCATGTTCAGTGTCCACAACTGGTAAAAGATGGATTCCGGGCACATCAATTTTTTATAGTTTTGGCTAACTTATTATGTGTGCACCCGATGGGCACTGATTGGCGCCACTGATGGGCACTGATGGGCTCTGAAAGGCAGCACTGATTGGTATCACTGATGGGCACTAAAGGGTGGCACTGATTGGCATCACTGATGGACACTGACTGGCATCCCTGGCACTGACTCTGTCAGTGTGAGGAGAGGAGAGACGATAACTGACATTTCCTTGTTTACATGTGACTGGCTGTGATTGGACGCAGCTGATCACATGGGTAAAGAGCTGCGTCATAGGCTCTTTACCAAGATTGGGGATGTGCGTGTCCCAGGGACACAGCACACCACCGATCGCTGCGCTCATATGACATCATCCCAGAACAAGAGAGCCACCTTGTGCCCGTCAATTGTCTATATGGCAGGTGGGAATTGGTTAAAGAGACTCTGTCAATAACTGAAACATTTAGGTAAAATCAAAAAAATTGGAATTGTTTACTTTCAGAGCTTTTCCTTTTCATAAATTGTTTTTTTTTACTTGCAATGTGCCTTCGAACCTTCTAGAAAGTTTGACTATTCCAGAAGAGTCAAATCCAAAGCCTAGCTCTTTTCTCTTTGCATGTTATAGCCTTCTCCTGTTTGGGGTGTGCCTAACTACTTTCTTTGTGCTGGCCCAGCTCCTATGCTCCACCCCTCCCTACTTGGGGGAAGTGAAAGGGAATACAACAGAGTGTGACTTGAAGAACAGCTCTAAATCTACTGGGGCTGCTGACATCACATCCAAAATGGCAGTGTCCACTGGAAGTCTCGGACCTTTTGTATGTGTACACACGTTTTAATACACACTCTCTTATACACATTCATGTCCCATTCATATTCATGCACTTACATTATTGATACATGGTACATACATACTTCCACATTTACACTTGCATATACACACACATATTCAGGTTTCTATTTGTATTCATGTGCTTGCAAGGTCAGCACATTGATACTCCATTGCTGGATGTGCCCGTATCAACTCATCATATCTTCACCTTTAATATATATATATATATATATATATATATATATATATATATATATATATATATATATATATATATATACACAGTGGGGCAAAAAATATTTAGTCAGCCACCTTGAAATGCTTCTTACGAAGCCACTCCTTCATTGCCCGGGTGGTGTGTTTGAGATCATTGTCATTCTGAAAGACCCAGCCACGTTTCATCTTCAATGCCCTTGCTGATGGGAGGAGGTTTGCACTCAAAATCTCACGATACATGGCCCCATTCATTCTTTCATGTACACGGATCAGTCGCCCTGTTCCCTTTGCAGAGAAACAGCCCCAAAGCATGATGTTGCCACCCCCGTGCTTCACAGTAGGTATGGTGTTCTTTGGTTGCAACTCAGCATTCTCTCTCCTCCAAACATAACGAGTTGTGTTTCTACCAAACAGTTCTACTTTGGTTTCATCTGACCATATGACATTCTCCCAATCCCCTTCTGGATCATTCAAATGCTCTCTAGCAAACCTCAGACGGGCCGGGACATGTACTGGCTTAAGCAGGGGGACACGTCTGGCACTACAGGATCTGAGTCCCTGGCAGAGTAGTGTGTTACTGATAGTAGCCTTTATTACGTTGGTCCCAACTCTCTGCAGGTCATTCACTAAGTCCCCCCGTGTGGTTCTGGGATTTTTGCTCACCGTTATTGTGATTATTTTGACCCCACGGGGTGAGATCTTGCGTGGAGCCCCAGATTGAGGGAGATTATCAGTGGTCTTGTATGACTTCCATTTTCTAATTATTGCTCCCACAGTTGATTTCTTCACACCAAGCTGCTTGCCTATTGCAGATTCAGTCTTCCCAGCCTGGTGCAGGTCTACAATTTTGTTTCTGGTGTCCTTCAACAGCTCTTTGGTCTTCGCCATAGTGGAGTTTGGAGTGTGACTGTTTGAGGTTGTGGACAGATGTCTTTTATACTGATAACAAGTTCAAACAGGTGCCATTAATACAGGTAATGAGTGGAGGACAGAGGAGCCTCTTAAAGAAGAAGATACAGGTCTGTGAGAGCCAGAAATCTTGCTTGTTTGTAGGTGACCAAATACTTATTTTCCACCATAATTTGCAAATAAATTCTTTTGAAAATCAGACAATGTGATTGTCTGGATTTGTTTCCACATTTTGTCTCTCATAGTTGAGTTATATATATGATGACAATTACAGGCCTCTCTCATCTTTTTAAGTGGGAGAACTTGCACAATTGGTGGCTGACTAAATACTTTTTTGCCCCACTGTATATATATATATATATATATATATATATATATATATAATTTTTTTTTTTCTCTCTTCTCATCAACACTTGTTTGCTTGTCAATACACAGCACACATTCTATGGGTTACCGTAGGTGCACATACTTTTACACACTCCGCTCCTCATTAGCTCATATCTGTTTGGTTTTTCACTTTGATTTTTAGTATATTGGTTGTCACCTATTTATTTGACCCTATTTATTCACAGCCACACACTCATGCCCTGGGTATGTACACCTTCAATCCTGAAGTCGTGCTGTGGCTATCCGGTCCATTTCCTGATTGCTGGGTCCCATGGCCTCCCACACAGTCCACCCGCTTCATCTGGGGGGACTTTGGGGGTGGAAAAAGTGCGAGGGGGTCTCCCGCCTCAACTCCGGACGAGAGAATCTATTCCAAACCATCTCCGTTACACCCTAGGAGCTGTAGAGTTACACCTATGAGTTACTCCATAGGTAAAGTATTCATTGCTAGATTGTGCCTCTTGTTTCTCAGTTGGAGAGCATTATATATTAGATGCTTGTCCATTTACTTACCTATCCATATATTTACTTTCCTTATAGCATCCTACTCCTAATGATTGGCTTTAAACGCCATAAAACACGTTGAGTCCACACTCAAGGGTGCCAAGCTATATCTTATTCAACATCATGAATTTATCTCTATATATTCCTATTTTTATATCATGTATTGTTTGTATCTATTATGACAATCATGTATAATTGATTCATATGCTCATTCTATTCATTATTGCCTTTTGTACCAATCATGTTCATCTATGATCTAATATTAAATATGTTGTTTTTATTATTAATTATGGTTTTCTCTGTATACCTTGTGCATTATATATTTCATACCATGCATTATATACCGATATCATATTTATTTATCAAATCTTTTAAAATTATTAATCAAATACAATATAATTATATGGACTGCCCCCCGGGGATTGGGATAATAAATCCATTTATAATTATAATTAAATAGTTCATATATCTATCTTCATTAACAGAGACAGGCCTCATTTAAAGTCCCGCTGCATCCATTTCTTTCTTGTTCTTGTACACAAGAGAAGCTTTTACAGGTAAATAACGTGTAAAATATGTTAAATGTACATATAATGAAATAGGAAGATTTTTTTGTAAATGGCGACAAGGTCTCTTCAATTAAGTTTGTGCTTTCTTGAAACCAGTTAAAAATGTTCTGTTTAGCTTGCCCTAGCTTATGTGATGATGAGTTCCTCTGACTGCTGGAGTCCATTGTCATCAACTCAAAGGAGGTAGGAAATGGCCATGTGGTTGCAAGCAATGCAATGCTAGCTAGTATTTGGTGTGCTACATGGATCTACAGATAAAGGATTTGCTGTCTGCGTGTGTCAAACACTCGCACAGCTATCACAAATAATCTTCCGTAATTTGCCTAATATGTTTATTTCCTATGATCCTCAGCTCCCTGTAGTATTTCCTGAAATACATTAATTAGAAAAATACTGCTTTGTGGTCATTGGGCAGAGCTGTTAGGGATGGTACTGTATGTGGGTAATGTGTTACAGTGCTCAGCATAAATGAGTACACCCCTTTTTAAAAGTAATATTTTAATCAATATGTCAATGAACACAAGAACAATTTCCAAATTTTTTTACAAAACTGAGTTTTATAGAACATTTGTTTAGCTCATTACATGAAAGTAAAATTAATAAGATACCTTAGATTACAAAATCTTCAGTTTTACTCAAATTAGTTGATGCAAAAATGAATACACCCCACAACAAAAACTACTACATCTAGTATTTTCTATGACCTCCATGATTTGTAAGAACAGCACCAAGTCTTCTAGACATGGAATGAACAAGCTGGCGTCAGACCTGGCCCCTGCGGATATCCAGCTCCAAGTCGATATTGTGTCCGCTGACATCAGTGTTGGGGGTTATTATTGTGTCAAATGACACCAATGCTGAGTGTTAATATTGTGTCCACTGACATCAGTGTTGGGGGTTATTATTGTGTCAACTGGCAGTGACACCAATGTTAGGGATTAATATTGCATCCACTGACACTAACATTGGGGGTTAATATTGTATCAACTGCCACCAATGATGAAAGTTATTGACTGTTGGTGCTGATTTCCTGGACAAGACCAGAGCAGAGGCAGAGTTATGGCTGTATAGGAAGATGTTATGTATGGTCCTTTTTGGAGGGTCACTCTACCCAAAACTTTCAGTAATAGATGGAGGAGTGCTAATTCCCCATGATTAAGCTCCGGGAGCAAAGTGAAAAGCATTGGAAGGCCATGGCATGGTTGGAGCCTGGGCTGAGGCTGGCATATGCCTCCTCACAGGTTTTGCTGTGATGTGTGACTTTTAGGACTTTCTTTCCCTATTGGATGTTTTGTGCTGGGACGAGCTCTGTCCTTGTCAGCACTTCTAGCGGTTTGTCATGCAAGAGGACCTGGTGGAGCCTTGAGCGTCACCTGTTATTTTTGTTGTGGGTCACATAGATGGAGGAGTGTTATACAACCTAACTGTATCTCATATGTTGTGAGGAGATGTCTGGAACTGAGATCCCAGATCTTCACATTTACTCCAGCCATTATATAGAGGGATGACTCTCCCAGATGAGCGATTCAATTCTTCGGATGGTACATGCAACAAGTGAAATGGGATCACCTCATTGTGGGCAGGAATAGCGCAAGAAACTATTGTAAGGTGATTATACTACAGGAGACGTAAGATGCCAGTGGGCGACTAAGCCCAGCAGACTCTACTTTTAACTGAAATATCACTTTTGGATGGACTGGCCCTTTAATTGTACAGGTGATACAGCCCCCCCCCCCCCAGTGCTGCCAGCGTATGGAATACCTTAGTGGGTTCGCACAGGGGAGCCAACCTGCTGTAGTATAACTGCGGTGGCTGGTCCTCAAGCAGTTAGAGATACCAACCCGTCTGGCTTTGCACACCTTTTGTTTTTATGCCTCTGGTTTGTACTGACCTGATTGAAAATAGTTTGGTTTGGCTTTAAGGTCAGGGGTTAAAGTGAGCCTGTGGTGTGCCCAGGGCTTTTTTTCTCAAACAATAGGTGCTGGAACTTAACCACGGCCCCACAAAACCCTTCCCCCTACACACACCCTCCAAATCACATCAAATAGTGGGCGTGTTCAGTCAAATTTCACAAAAACAGTAGGAGGGTCTTAAAGGGGCATATAAATACCAGGATTGCATTACATACAGAGTGCACAGCTGTCACTTGTAAACACAGAAACCGACTTCTGTGTTTACAAGCGATTGTGGTGAGCAGGCACCAAAGGGTCTGAGCCAGAGGTGGTGGAACTGAGTTCCACCAAGTTCCCCCTGAAAAAAGGCCCTGGGTGTGCCTATAGAGAGCAGTTAACTTTGTCAGCAGCTAACAGATTTACTCAGTCGAGTTGTAGAGATTGATTGCTAAACAGAAACCACACAAGAATAGTATGTAATGCTATAGCTGTCCATTTTGTTGTGTTCAGAATAGACAAATAAACCTGACCAGCACAATGTGTGTTGATATGTGCACTGCAATGCATACAGTATGTGTTGGAAGTGCACTTGACCCAATGAATGGCACTGCAACACGGCAAAAATATGAATGCAATCTATACACTGGGGGGGAGAACCTCTGGAGGAATCTAGGATGGAAAAGGACATGGGGATCCTAGTAGATGATAGGCTCAGCAATGGCATGCAATGCCAAGCTGCTGCTAACAAAGCAAACAGAATATTGGCATGCATTAAAAAAAGGGATCAACTCCAAGGATAAAGTTATAATTCTCCCGCTCTACAAGACTCTGGTCCGGCCGCACCTGGATTATGCCGTTCGGTTCTGGACACCAGTCCTCAGGAAGGATGTACTGGAAATGGAGAGAGTACAAAGAAGGGAAACAAAGCTAATAAAGGGTCTGGAAGATATTAGTTATGAGGAAAGGTTGCGAGCACTGAACTTATTCTCTCCGGAGAACAGATGTTTGAGAGGGGATATGATTTCAATTTACAAATACCATACTGGTGACCCCACAATAGGGATAAAACTTTTTTGTGGAAGGGAGTTTAACAAGGACACGTGGCCACTCATTAAAATTAGAAGAGAAGAGGTTTAACCTTAAACTACATAGAGGGTTCTTTACTGTTATGCCCCGTACACACGATCGGATTTTCCGATGGAAAATGTGTGATAGGACCTTGTTGTCGGAAATTCCGACCGTGTGTAGGCTCCATCACACATTTTCCATCAGATTTTCCGACACACAAAGTTTGAGAGCAGGCTATAAAATTTTCCGACAACAAAATCCGTTGTCGGAATTTCTGATCGTGTGTACACAAATCAGACGGACAAAGTGCCACGCATGCTCAGAATAAATAAAGAGATGAAAGCTATTGGCCACTGCCACGTTTATAGTCCCGCGTATGTGTTTTACGTCACCGCGTTCAGAACGATCGGATTTTCCGACAACTTTGTGTGACCGCGTGTATGCAAGACAAGTTTGAGCCAACATCCGTCTGAAAAAATCCTAGGATTTTGTTGTCGGAATGTCCGAACAAAGTCCGACCGTGTGTACGGGGCATAAGAGCGGCAAGGATGTGGAATTCCCTTCCACAGGAGGTGGTCTCAGCAGGGGGCATCGATAGTTTCAAAAAACAATGTAATACTGACATATAATCACACACATAGGTTGGACTTGATGGACTTGTGTCTTATTTTCAACCTCACCTACTACAGTATGTAACTATGTAACACACTAAGCATGTAACGTGATTCAGTGCTAAAGCATGGCAGTTCACAGAACAATAGAATACACAGAATCTACCGGAACACTTACCAGACAGTTAGAAAAAAAAAAAAAAAGTTGAAATGGTTTGAACAGTTTGTGTTTGGTTTGGTTTATGTTGGATACAAATATATGTGAAGTCGCACTGCCACGTCAAGGCTCCTCTGTAAAGTGCGGTCGCTAACTCTACTCTAACATTGTTTCCAAATGGAGACACATAGCAAGAAATACATTGAGCGTCTAAACTAGTTCAACAAATTCATAAAAAAACAGAGGTATTGGTTGCATATATTTGCAATCATATGTGAAATCACCTTCAATTACAGCAAAAAAAGGTCCAAAACATGCCTTAATCACTTCCCGCCCGCCCTATAGCGGATTGACGTCCGGGAAGTGGTTCTGTTATCCTGACTGGGCGTCATATGACGTCCAGCAGGATAACATGCCGCCACGCGTCCCCGGGGGCGCGCATCGCGGCGATCGGTGGAGCGGTGTGTCAGCCTGACACACCGCTACACCCATCTTGGTAAAGAGCCTCCGGCGGAGGCTCTTTACCATGTGATCAGCCGTGTCCAATCACGGCTGATCACGCTGTCAATGGGAAGAGCCGTTGATCGGCTCTTCCTCACTCGCGTCTGACAGACGCGAGTAGAGGAGAGACGATCGGCGGCTCTCCTGGCAGGGGGGGTCTGCGCTGATTGTTTATCAGCGCAGCCCCCCCTCAGATCACCACACTGGACCACCAGGGATCGCCACTAGGACCACCAGGGAAGGGGCAACATGTAGATGGCCAGGTATGTACTCCATGGCCATCCACATGTGCCCAATCTGTGCCAATCAGTGCCCACAAATGGGCACTGATTGGCACCATTATGTCCCAGATCTGCCCAGCAATGCCCCCAATGTTTTATCAGTGCCACCTGTCATTGCCCATCGGTGCCACCTGTCAGTGCCCATCTGTGCCCATCAGTACCCATCTGTGCCCATCAGTGCCCACACATCAGTGCCACCCATAAGTACCCATCAGTGCCACTCATATGTACCAATCAATGCCACCTACGAGTGCCCATCAGTGCCGCCTACGAGTGCCCATCAGTGCCACCTATGAGTGCCCATCGGTGCCACCTATGAGTGCCCATCAGTGCCGCATACCAGTGCCACCTATCAGTGCCCATCAGTGCCACCTATCAGTGCCCATCAGTGTCGCCTATCAGTGCCCATCATCAGTGCCCATCAGTGCCACCTCATTGGTGCCACCTGATTGGTGCCCATCAGTGCCGCTGTATCAGTGCCCGTCAGTGCAGCCATATCAGTTATTTACAAAAAATTTTAACAGAAACAAAGAAAAACTTGTTTCTTGTCTTTTTTTATTTGTTGCGCAAAAAATAAAAACCGCAGAGGTGATCAAATACCACCAAAAGAAAGCTCTATTTGTGAGAACAAAATGATAAAAAATTTGTTTGGGTACAGTGATGGATGACCGCGCAATTGTCATTCAAATTGCGACAGCACTGAAAGCTGAAAATTGGCCTGGGCGGGAAGGTGTCTAAGTGCCTGGTATTGAAGTGGTTAAAAAACAATGGCCTCCTCTTAAATCTAGACCTGAAGATTGTCACCAAAATCCTTACTAACTGTCTTTTACCACACATCAGAAATATCATACATCTGGACCAAGTAGGATTTCTCCCCACTAGGGAGGCCAGGGACAATGTCATCAAACTCCTCAACCTCATCCTCATTACCTCCTCTACCAAGACCCTAGGCCTCTTGCAATCAACCAATGGCAAAAAGGCTTTTGATCAGGTAAATTGGAAAAAGACATATAGGCATAGGCCCCAATTTCCTCCAATGGACCCTAGAGCTGCACGATTTTGGCTAAAATGAGAATCACAATTTTTTAGCTTAGAATAAAGATCACGATTCTCTCACGATCGTCGCGGCGTAACATCATCTTTCACATTATACAAAAAATTGGGCTAACTTTATTGCTTAGTTTTTTTTTAAATCATTAAAATTTAATTTTTCCAAAAATGTAAATATTGCAACAACTACCATTTTAGTCTCTAGTGTCTCTGCTAAAAATATATATATATATATAATGTTTGGGGGTTTGGAGATGGATCTCTATGGAGACCTTACATCCTTTAAAATTAATGTACTAAAATCCGAGGCCATGATTATAGCCATGCCCCTTACTCATTTGCGGGCCTTCCAAACAAGCTTCAAGTTGCAATGGGCAACTAAAGTTCTGAAATACCTTGGTACTCACATTCCAGTGAATCTAAAACACACTTTTGAGCTCAACTTTCCTCCTCCCCTTTACAGAACCTGTCAACTTCTACAAAAATGAAACACTGGCCCCTTTTTCCTGGTTCGGCCCCTGCAATATCTTTAAAATGACAATCCTCCCAAAATTACTTATGATCCTCCCGATCAACATCTCTCCCTCCTTCCTTAAGGCTCGGTTCACACCTATGCGAATAGGATGCGGCTTACACCGCATGACATTTTAAAATACCTTAATTTGAACAAGGCTGGTTCACATATCTGCGGGGCATTCGCACTGCGCATTGCCAAAAAAAGTGTGCGTTTCCGGCTCAGGTGCGAATTCAGGCCCATTATCTTCTATGGACACGCATTTGATTCGTAGATGCATTCCATTGTGAACTCCCCCCCCCTCCCTGCTCATCTGATCAGAAGCTACAACGCAGAGGAAACACTGAACAGCTGCTTCTTCTCTTTGCACAGAGAACTGAGCTGGAATTCGCACCGGACTGGTGTGAACCCAGCCTTAATCAGTGAACTCTTTTTTTAAATTCATGTGGGCCCAGAAACTCCCCAGACCTAAATGAAGCACCCTGGCCCTCCTCAAAAGATATGGAGGCCTGGCGTTCCCTGACATCTATAAAAATACCAAGCTGCAGCATGCCGTACATGACTATTGGACTGGCACAAACACGGAGACCTGAAAGAGTGGATCCCTCAGGAACTATCCACAACTAGTTCCCTTCTGAGCTGCCTACCCTGGTGCTTCCCTCACATTCTTCCTCCCTCACATCCTTGAAAGCCCATCCTCTATTCAGCCCCACAATCTCTTTTTCTGCCAGGACACTCTAGAAATTCAAACTCGTCCTGGCTCCATCCCCTCTTTACCCAACTTTAGGTAACAAATTATTTTCTCCAGGTACAAACCCAGGCCTCTTCAGGCCCGGATTTTTTTCAGACCTCCCACTTTCTGAAAGCGCTCTCTGACAGATTCGGCCCTCTCTAATTGGACTTTTGGAGCGCCTCACAGCTCCACCATTTTCTCCTTATGCTCCCTGCCTCATCGGCCTTTCGAGGGTCCCTCACCAAGTTCAAACACTCCTTGGCTTTCTACTGGCCAACCTTCCCTTATAGCTGATCCAACACCTGCCTGCACAAAAAGGCTACTAGTCTACAAGCCTCCATCCTCCCCTCACAGCCGGTCCAGCACGTGCCTCCAGAAAAAAAGGTCTACTGGCCTCCAACCTCCCCTCACAGTTGGTCAAACACACGCCTGCACAAGAAAAAGTCTACCATTCTCCAACCACCCCTCACAGCCAGTCCAACACATGCCTGCAGGAAAAGAAAAGCCTTCCGGCCTCCAACCTCCCCTCCTTGCCGGTCCAACACACGCCTGCAGAAAAGAGAAAAGTCTACTGGCCTCCAACCTCCCCTCACAGCCCGTCCATTACACCTCTGCAGAAAAAAAAAATCTACCGGCCCCCAACCTCCCCTCACAGCCGGTCCAACACAAACCTGCAGAAAAGAGAAAAGTCTACTGGCCTCCAACCTCCCCTTACAGCCAGTCTATCACACACCTGCAGAGAAAAAAAAAGTCTACCGGCCTCCAACCTCCCCTCACAGCCGGTCCAACACATGCCTGCAGGAAAGAGAAAAGTCTACTGGCCTCCAACCTCCCCTCACAGCCAGTCCATCGCACACCTGCAGAAAAAAAAAGTCTACCGGCCTCCAACCTCACCTCACAGCCAGTCCAACACACGCCTGCAGGAAAGAGGAAAGTCTACTGGCCTCCAACCTCCCCTCTCAGCCAGTCCATCGCACACCTGCAGAAAAAAAAAGTCTACCGGCCTCCAACCTCCCCTCACAGACGGTCCAACACACGCCTGCAGAAAAGAGAAAAGTCTACTGGCCTCCACTACTGACTCTCTAGTTTTAGTAAATCAACCCCATACTGTCTTTTATTTTTTCTATTTTTGTTTCTTTTTCTGGTTCTTTTTCTTCTGTCCAGTTCTGTCATGTTTGAGGGTTCTTCTGCAGGGGGGCCTGATGACACTTCTGTTTTTTTAATTTCCTTCTTATTTGCTTTCTGATGGCGAAGGCAACTTTTTAGTGGAGTCTCAGTTTCAACGTCGCTTTCCGGAGGAAGCATAGAGCGTTTAGGATGTTTTGATGGAGACCCCTGCTGACAGGATTTCTTTAAATGCTTTCTGAAAGAGTACGTCATGTTTTTGTTGAGTATCAGTGAGACTCAGTGGAGTCTCAGTGTTATCATCACTTTCTGAAGGAAGCATAAAGCGAACACGACGTTTTTTGTAGAATTTAAAGTAGAGCTCCCAGTTGAATTCTGGTGGAGTCTCCTTGTGGAAGGACTGGCCATGTCTAGGTTGCACTCTGGTGGAGGGGCCATGTCTAGGTCGCACTCTGGTGGAGAGGCCATGTCTAGGTCGCACTCTGGTGGAGAGGCCATGTCTAGGTCGCACTCTGGTGGAGAGGCCATGTCTAGGTCGCACTCTGGTGGAGAGGCCATGTCTAGGTCGCACTCTGGTGGAGAGGCCATGTCTAGGTCGCACTCTGGTGGAGAGGCCATGTCTAGGTCGCACTCTGGTGGAGAGGCCATGTCTAGGTCGCACTCTGGTGGAGAGGCCATGTCTAGGTCGCACTCTGGTGGAGAGGCCATGTCTAGGTCGCACTCTGGTGGAGAGGCCATGTCTAGGTCGCACTCTGGTGGAACGGCCATGTCTAGGTCGCACTCTGGTGGAACGGCCATGTCTAGGTCGCACTCTGGTGGAACGGCCATGTCTAGGTCGCACTCTGGTGGAACGGCCATGTCTAGGTCGCACTCTGGTGGAACGGCCATGTCTAGGTCGCACTCTGGTGGAACGGCCATGTCTAGGTCGCACTCTGGTGGAACGGCCATGTCTAGGTCGCACTCTGGTGGAACGGCCATGTCTAGGTCGCACTCTGGTGGAACGGCCATGTCTAGGTCGCACTCTGGTGGAACGGCCATGTCTAGGTCGCACTCTGGTGGAACGGCCATGTCTAGGTCGCACTCTGGTGGAACGGCCATGTCTAGGTCGCACTCTGGTGGAACGGCCATGTCTAGGTCGCACTCTGGTGGAACGGCCATGTCTAGGTCGCACTCTGGTGGAACGGCCATGTCTAGGTCGCACTCTGGTGGAACGGCCATGTCTAGGTCGCACTCTGGTGGAACGGCCATGTCTAGGTCGCACTCTGGTGGAACGGCCATGTCTAGGTCGCACTCTGGTGGAACGGCCATGTCTAGGTCGCACTCTGGTGGAACGGCCATGTCTAGGTCGCACTCTGGTGGAGTGGCCATGTCTAGGTCGCACTCTGGTGGAGTGGCCATGTCTAGGTCGCACTCTGGTGGAGTGGCCATGTCTAGGTCGCACTCTGGTGGACTCATACTGTACTTTATTTTTTCTATTTTTGTTTCTCTTTCTCTTTCTTTTGTCCGGTTCTGTAATGATAGAGGATTCTTCTGCATGGGGGGCTGATGACAAGAATTTCTTTCTTATTTGCTTCCTGACAGCGAATGCCACTTTTTCGTGGCATCTCTGTGTCAATGTCGCTTTCTTGGGGCAGCATAGAGCGATCACTACGTTTTGGTGGAGTCTCCTTGTGGAAGTCAAACTCTGGTGGAGTGGCCATGTCTAGGTCGCACTCTGGTGGAGTGGCCATGTCTAGGTCGCACTCTGGTGGAGTGGCCATGTCTAGGTCGCACTCTGGTGGAGTGGCCATGTCTAGGTCGCACTCTGGTGGAGTGGCCATGTCTAGGTCGCACTCTGGTGGAGTGGCCATGTCTAGGTCGCACTCTGGTGGAGTGGCCATGTCTAGGTCGCACTCTGGTGGAATGGCCATGTCTAGGTCGCACTCTGGTGGAGTGGCCATTTCTAGGTCGCACTCTGGTGGACAATTTTGGGCAATTTTGAGGGGGGGGCAATTTTTGTTGAATTCTGGTGGAGTCTCCTTGTGGAAGGACTGGCCATGTCTAGGTCGCACTCTGGTGGAATGGCCATGTCTAGGTCGCACTCTGGTGGAATGGCCATGTCTAGGTCGCACTCTGGTGGAATGGCCATGTCTAGGTCGCACTCTGGTGGAATGGCCATGTCTAGGTCGCACTCTGGTGGAGTGGCCATGTCTAGGTCGCACTCTGGTGGAGTGGCCATGTCAAGGTCGCACTCTAGTGGAGTGGCCATGTCAAGGTCGCACTCTGGTGGAGTGGCCATGTCAAGGTTGCACTCTGGTGGATATTATGATAATAGTAATATTGATGGTGGCAATATTAATGGGGGCAATTTTGATGAATACAATTTTGGGGGGAGAGCAATTTTAAAGGGGCAATATGATGGGGCAATTTTGATGGGGTAATATTAATGGGGGCAATATGATGGGTCAATTTGGGTGGGGGCAATATTAATAGGGCAATTTTGAGGGGGGCAATTTTGGTGAGGGCAATAAAATGGGGCAATTTTAATGGGGCACTATTGATAGGGGCAATATGATTGGGGCAATTTGATGGGGGCAATTTTCAGGGGGGGGGGGCAATTTTGAAGGGGGCAATATGATGGGGCAATTCTGAACGGAGCAATATGAAGGGGCAATTTTGGAGGGGGGCAATATGATGGAGGCAATTTTGATGGGGGGCAATATTGATGGAGGTAGTTTGATGGGGGTAATTTCAAGAGGCGGGAGAAATTTTAAAGGGAGCAATATGATGAGGGCAATTTTGATGGGGGCAATATGTCGGGGGGAATTTTGAAGGGGCAATATTGATGGGGCAATTTCGAGGGGGAGCAATTTTGATGGTGGCAATATAATGGGGCAATTTTGATGGGGCAATTTTGAGGGGGGCAGTTTTGATGGCGGCAATATGATGGGGGAAATTTTGATGAGGCAATTTGGTAGGGCAATCTTGATGGTGGCAATATTAATGGAGGCAATTTTGATGAATACAATTTCGAGGTGGATATTTTAAAGGGGGCAATATGATGGGGCAATTTTGATGGGGTAATATTGATGGGGGCAATATTAATGGGGCAATTTTGAGGGGGGCAGTTTTGATGGCAGCAATATGATGGGGGAAATTTTGATGGGGGCAATTTGGTGGGGCAATCTTGATGGTGGCAATATTAATGGGGGCAATTTTGATGGTGTCAATATGGGGCCATTCTGATGGTGGCAATTTTGATTGGGGCAATATTGATGAGGCAATATTATGGGGCAATATTAATGGGGGCAATTTTGATGAGGGCAATTTTGATGGTGTCAATATGACATGGCAATTTTGATGGGGGCACGATTGATGAGGGCAAATTTGTTGGGGCAATTTTGATGGGGGCAATATTGATGGTGTCAATATGACGGGGCAGCATTGATGGGGCAATGTGATGGTGGCAATATGATGGGTGCAATTTTGATGGTGTCAATATGATGGGGGCAACTTTGATGGGGCAATATGATGGTGGCAATTTTTATTGGGGCAATTTTGATGGTGTCAATATGATAGGGGCAACGTTGATGGGGCAAAATTGATGGGGCAATGTGATGGTGGCAATATGATGGGGGCAATAATGATGGGGGCAATTTTGATGGTGTCAATATGATGGGGCAACTTTGATGGGGCAATATGATGGTGGCAATTTTGATTGGGGCAATATTGATAGGAGCAATTTTGATGGGGGGCAATATTGATGAGGGCAATTTAGATGGGGGCAATTTTGATTGGGGCAATATTGATGAGGGCAATATTGATGATGTCAATATGATGGGGCAATTTTGATGAGGGCAATATGATGGGGCAATTTGATGGGGGCAATATTGATGGTGTCAATATGATGGGGGCCATTCTGATGGTGGTAATTCTGACGGGGCAATTTTGATGAGGGCAATTTTGATGGGGGCAATATGATGGGTGCAATTTTGATGGGGCAGTATTGATGCGGGCAATTTTAATGGTGGCAATATGATGGGGCAATTTTGATGGTGGCAGTATGATGTAGGGGTGCGCATCTTCACTGGCCTCACAATTCGATTCGATTACAATTATCCAGACCACGATTCGATTCGATTCTGTGATGCAGCACGATGCATCACGATTTCTGCGCACGGTTTTCATCCAAAAAATTAAAGTAGTCAGAAGAACTCCATTTTTTAAATTTTCTGTTCTTAAAAAAAAGACAACACTCCCTGCATGTAGCAAAGTGTAAACACAGCAGAAGAGGAGCTCCAGACTGCCCCCAAATGACTACAGAAGGTGGTAAGAGACTGCAGACATGATACAGGAGAGGGTCAGAGACTGCAGACATGATACAGGGGAAGGTCAGAGACTGCAGACATGATACAGGAGATGGTCAGAGACTGCAGACATACTACAGGAGATGGTCAGAGACTGCCGCCCTCACCACTAACCTGTCCCCATATAAAACTATTACCATAGCGCTCCCCTGCCCAGTGTCACCACGGACCAATTCCCATCCTTCTCGACCAGCATCCACACAGTCCTCTGCTCTTCCCCCCACCTCTATACTGAGCATGCAGATAGGGTAATAAAACAAAAAATGGTGTGCAGTGCTTTGTGGTGACAAATGCACAAAAGAGTCTACTTTATTTAGTAGTGAATAAATATAGTCCTGGAACATATAAATATGTGATCTGATTAAAAGAAATCTTTTGTGTATTCAAAGTAATTCCAGTGCTGAGTGTGTTCTGCTGTGTTCAAATCATTCCTGATTTCTGGTGAAAGCAAGTACGGGATTCAATCAGGTGGTGAGAAGGCAACATATCGCCTGTCAAACTCCTCTGAAAAGCTAACGGCTGCATTTGTGAACGATCCCTTACAGGCCTACAATACAAATACACTCTATTAGCCGCCAGCGTCCTAGCAGCAAAAGCAGGCCCGGGCTGGGACAAAAAATAGGCCTGGGCATTTTAGACTGAGCAGCCAACTTTTCCAGGGACCGGGGGGGGGGTTAGACATTCGCGGGGGTGGCTGGTGTCGGTTCTCCACACTGTAATGTGCAGGGACACTGTGATATAAAGGGAACTGCACTGTAAAGGGGCACTGTAATGATTACAGTGTCCCTTTACAGTGCAGTCCCCTTTAAATTGCAGTGTTCCAGTCCTATTGTGGCCATACAATGCTAGTACTGTGTCTCCTATTGTGCCCACACTGCCCAGTGACACTGACCTGCTCTCTTTCTGGTGGTGCGGTACAGCGTGGCTCTCTCTCTGGTGGTGTGGTACAGCATGGCTCTCTCTCTCTGGTGGTGTGGTACAGCATGGCTCTCTCTCTCTGGTGGTGCGGGTACAGCGTGGCTCTCTGTCTCTCTGGTGGTGTAGGCACAGTGTGGCTCTCTCTCTGGTGGTGCAGGTACAGCGTGGCTCTCTCTCTGGTGGTGTGGGTACAGTGTGGCTCTCTTGCTGGTGGTGCGGTACAGCGTGGCTCTCTTGCTGGTGGTGTGGTACAGCGTGGCTCTCTCTCTGGTGGTGCAGTACAGCGTGGCTCTCTCTCTGGTGGTGCGGAACAGCGTGGCTCTCTTTCTCTGGTGGTGCGGTACAGCGTGGCTCTCTCTGGTGGTGCAGTACAGCGTGGCTCTCTCTCTGGTGGTGCTGTACAGCGTGGCCCTCTGGTGGTGCGGTACAGCAGGGCTCTCTCTCTGGTGGTGCGGTACAGCGTGGCTCTCTCTCTGGTGGTGCGGTACAGCGTGGCTCTCTCTCTCTGGTGATGCGGTACAGCGTGGCTCTCTGGTGGTGTTGTACAGCATTTCTCTCTCTCTGGTGGTGTGGTGCAGCGTGGCTCTCTCTCTGGTGGTGTGGTACAGCGTGTCTCTCTCTGGTGGTGTGGTACAGTGTGTCTCTCTCTCTGGTGGTGTGGGTACAGTGTGGCTCTATCTTTGGTGGTGTTGTACAGCGTGGCTCTCTCTGATGGTGTGGGTACAGCGTGGCTCTCTGGTGGTGTGGTACAGTGTGGCTCTCTCTTTGGTGGTGTGGTACAGCGTGGCTCTCTCTCTGGTGGTGTGGTACAGTGTGGCTCTCTCTCTGGTGGTGTGGTACAGCGTGGCTCTCTCTCTGGTGGTGTGGTACAGTGTGGCCCTCTCTCTGGTGGTGTGGCACAGAGTATCTCTCTCTCTGGTGGTGTGGTACAGCGTGGCTCTCTCTCTGGTGGTGCGGTACAGTGTGGTTCTATCTGGTGGTGCTGTACAGCATGACTCTCTCTGGTGGTGTGGTGCAGCATGACTCTCTCTGGTGGTGTGGTACAGCGTGGCTCTCTTTGGTGGTGTGGGTAAAACGTAGCTCTCTCTCTGGTGGTGTGGTACAGCGTGGCTCTCTGGTGGTGTGGTACAGCATGGCTCTCTCTCTGGTGGTGCGGTACAGCGTGGCTCTCTCTCTGGTGGTGCGGTACAGCATGGCTCTCTCTCTGGTGGTGTGGTACAGCATGGCTCTCTCTCTGGTGGTGTGGTACAGCATGGCTCTCTCTCTGGTGGTGTGGTACAGCATGGCTCTCTCTCTGGTGGTGTGGTACAGCGTGGCTCTCTCTCTGGTGGTGTGGTACAGCGTGGCTCTCTCTCTGGTGGTGTGGTACAGCGTGGCTCTCTCTCTGGTGGTGTGGCACAGCGTGTCTCTCCCTCTGGTGGTGCTGTACAGTGTGGCTCTATCTGGTGGTGCTGTACAGAGTGGCTCTATCTGGTGGTGCTGTACAGCGTGACTCTCTCTGGTGGTGCTGGGGCTATTAGTTCCCCCAGCACAGTCCTCTCTTTCGTTTTCCATGTCTCCTGTAGTAGCTGCTACAAGCACTCCTCAGCTTGTTTCCGGGTTTTCTCTTTCACCTCAGCAGAGTGCATGCTGGGGACTGTAGTCTGCTCCCTGCTGAGAACAACTGGGCCACCTATCTCTGGGACTACATTTCCCATGATGCCCCTCTAGTTGCTTCTGATTGGCCCTCCGCTGTGGCCAATGGGGAGGGAAGAAGAACAGACTTGAAATCCTTCTCTTCCCCATGCTGCCGACATGAGAAGGGGAAGGGGAGGGGGAGGCGGCGAGCGAAAAATGGTGACAGCAGTCCACAGCTCTCCCCACCTTATCCCACCGTGCTGACGAGCATGGCTGGAGGAAGATAGCAGAACTGTCAGCGCGGCTCCGAGGCTGAGCTGTGTGTGAGCGAGACACACAGCTCAGCCCATGCAGCCGCCAGTTCCACCTGAGATGACACAGGCACGGCCGCATAGCGGTAGGCGAGCAGCGGCCTGTGTTACCCATGCTCAGGCCGTGGTCGCCGCTTACCTCCCGCTGCGCGGCCTGATCATCACCAGGCCATGGAGCGGGCGGCCCCGGCCCACCGGGCAAATGCCTGGTCTGCCCTATGGCCAGTCCGGGCCTGCCTGTAGTTGAATTCTTGTTAATAAGGATTTTGTTGTCTAAAATTTAGTTTTGCTCCTAAGACTTTCATTGGGGTGTATTCACTTTTGCTACATGGTCCTGAATTAATTTGTTAGGAAAAATACTTTTTTGCGTGTGCAAATTAACAAATCTTGGTTGCAATCAATGGCCCACATCTGTGGCAAAATAGAATCAGAAATGGTGCAGCACTAAATACAAAATATCCCCTGAGGGATATATAGTGCATTCAATAATCAATATTATAATTAAAGTACAATATGCAATTTTTCACAATGTGTTTTTATATAAATCAAACAATATGATAAATATTAACGTGCAATGTGCAGATATTGTCCATACAGTGTCCTTATATAAATCAATCCATGGTGACAAAATCGTGCCAATCGATTATATGCATAGTGAATAAACGTTCTCTCCTTAGGAGAACTGGAATCTATGCATCCAGCGTCCTGCATGTAGATTAAAGGCCGGGCGCATTGATTGGGGGGGGCGGCACCCCTGTGCCTTGCATGAGTGGCAACCACTGGTCAGCACCCATATAAGAATTTCAAGAGGGTAACAGACCACTCTGGACGGACTTCACCAAACAAAATGTTTGACTTAGCAGATTATGTTGTCATTAGGGAGAAGTTTGACTCGAACATCGGGTGTTCGCTCGTTCACCAAACAACTAATTTTATGGGGCGTTCGCGACAAATTTGAGCGCTGGAGAATGCCCCATAATGCACTGCGAGACCGTAGTGCATTTCTGTATGATGATTGGCCAAAGCATGCACCTGACCTGCATGCTTTGGCCAATCACAGCACACTCCTCTGTGAGAGCCATAATTGGCAGGGTGCCTTTGCCCAATCAATGGCTCAGGAGGACTAAGTCCACGCCCCACACTATATAAGGCTGCTTACACAGCGCCACATAGTGTGTTATAGTGGACAGAGATAGAGAGATTGAGCTAGATTAGGCAGGCAGGTTAGTTAGTGGCAGTGTATTTGATATATATATATATACAGTCAGACTAGTATACAGTAAAACCTTGGTTTGAGAGTGTTTTGCAAGACAAGCAAAATTATAAATAAATTTTGACTTGATATACAAGTAGCATCATGTCACAACTGAGTATAAAAGAGAAGAGAGGTGCCTCTAACTGTAGCAATATGGTTACATTTAATGGAGGTACAACATTTAGCAACTCACATGGTTGATGATTAAAAGAGGCACATCTAAGTATGCAAGTATCCGGGGTAAAGCTGTCCATCTAGACCATCCTCCTCACCGCCATCGACCTCATCCCTTCCACTCTGCGCTCCACGAGCGATTTAAGCCTCACTTTCAAATCGCTCTACTGCAGGGTAGTCTTCCCAGTCACGATTGCAGACTGACAGCGGTGAGAGTCGGCAGTGAGAAGGATGGTCTACGTGGACAGCTTTACCCCGGATGCCTGCATACTTAGATGTGCCTCTTTTAATCATCAACCATGTGAGTTGCTAGATGTTGTACCTTCATTAAATGTAACCATATTGCTACACTAGGCGCCTCTCTTCTCTTTTATACTCTGTAGCTCTTGCTGGATTTTACTTCTAATCCCCTTATGAAGGCTTCCATTTGTGGATGGACATTTTATGGTTACACAACCTGGTCACATTGCTATAATCTTTTTATATGGACTATAAACTGAAGGATTTACAAATAAATGGTTGTGGAACGAATCATCTGAGTTTCAATTATTTCTTATGGGAAAATTTGCTTTGATATACAAATGCTTTGGATTACAAGCTTTTTACAGAATTATGTTCACAATCCAAGGTTTTACTGTATATATATATATATATATATATATATATATATATATATATATATATATATACTCTGCATTCAGCGTAGCCTATATATACAGTGTAAACTCTATATTCAGTCAGTACAGGCAGTGTATTTGATATATATATATATATATATATATATATATATATATATATATATATATATATATATATATATTACAGTCAGACTAGTATATACTGTGCTCTGCCACCACCAACACCTAGAGCCCAATGTTTCTGCCCCTGTTTAACAGGGCCATGTAAATAACATTTTTGAAATAATTTTTAACAGCAGGGACTGTTCCTGCACCCAACAAGAGTAACTGTGAGGGGTTACCGTGTTCTGCCACCACCAAAACCTAAGGCCCAATTTTTCAGCAGAGTATATAGTGCAGTCTGTATAGTATATATACTGCAGTTCAGAGTATATAGTGCAGTCCGTATAGTATATATAATACAGTGCAGGGTTTATAGTGTAGTGTACAATATATAATATAGTGTATTGAAGTGGTTAAGGGGAGTCCTATGCAGTGGGGGGTGCCCCGGGGGCCACACACTGGGGGGGTGTCAGGCTGGGGCCCCTCTGCAACTGAAGCGGTGACAGCGCCAGGGGGTGGGTTTAGGTAGTGGCAAATAAGAGCAGCAGAGAGAGGCAGCTACAGTGGCGATACAAGGGGGGGGGAGTGCGGGGTGACACCGCTGAACCATCCATCCCCTCCTCTCGCGGCTACGGGCTATCTGAGAGGTCCCGTTGTTCGGAACTTCTCGATAGAACACCTGATGTCACAAAGGCACAGCCGAGCAGAGTGAAGCCGCCTCCCCCTCCTCTCTGTTTATGTGTACACAGGGGGAGGGGACCTGCTGTGCATGTGCCGCTGCCGCGCTGATCTGAGGTACTGAATGTGGAGGGGGTCTGCACTGAAGGGGGTGTGTGCACTGAAGGGGGGGGGTCTGCACTGAGGGGGGTGTGCACTGAAGATAGGTGGGCACTGAAGAGGGGGTCTGCACTTAAGAGGGAGGTCTGCACTGAAGGGAGGGGGTCTGCACTGAAGGGGGGGTCTGTGTAACATGCAGGGGGTCCAGAGCTGTGGGGGGCTATATAATGTAAAGGGGTCCAGAGGTGCAGGGTGCTGTGTAATGTAAAGGGGTGCAGGGGGCTGTGTAATGTAAAGGGTCCAGAGGTGCAGAGGGCTGTGTAATGTAAAGGGTTCCAGAGGTGCAGGGTGCTGTGTAATGTAAAGGGGTGCAGGGGGCTGTATAATGTAAAGGGTTCCAGAGGTGCAGGGTGCTGTGTAATGTAAAGGGGTCCAGAAGTGCAGAGTGCTGTGTAATATAAAGGGGTCCAGAAGTGCAGGGTGCTGTGTAATGTAAAGGGGTCCAGAGATGCAGGGTGCTGTGTAATGTAAAGGGGTGCAGGGGGCTCTGTAATGTAAAGGGGTCCATAGATGCAGGGTGCTGTGTAATGTAAAGGGGTTCAGAGGTGCAGGGTGCTATGTAATGTAAAGGGGTCCAGAGATGCAGGGTGCTGTGTAAATTAAAGGGGTCCAGAGATGCAGGGTGTTGTGTAATGTAAAGGGGTCCATTGATTCAGGGTGCTGTGCAATGTAAAGGGGTCCAGTGATTCAGGGTGCTGTGTAATGTAAAGGGGTCCAGAGGTGCAGGGGGCTGTGCAATGTAAAGGGGTCCAGAGATGCAGGGTGCTGTGTAATGTAAAGGGGTTCAGTGATTCAGGGTGCTGTGTAATGTAAGGTGGTCCAGTGATTCAGGGTGCTGTGTAATGTAAAGGGGTCCAGAGGTGCAGGGGGCTGTGTAATGTAAAGGGGTCCAGAGGTGCAGGGTGCTGTGTAATGTAAAGGGGTGCAAGGTGCTGTGTAATGTAAAGGGGTCCAGAGGTGCAGTTGTGGAGAGGGGGTACACAGTAGTAACAAAGAGATATTGAAGGATGCAGAGATAATGTCACGTACCTTGTGGACGAGCCCGACTTGCAGGGGATGGCCTCTCTTGCGGCTCTGACTCGAGGGCCCTGGTAGGATGTACAGGAAGCACAAGAGTCAGGAGTGGCACGAGTGCCTGGCAGGATCAACAGCAGGAAGTGGGTCTGGAACTCAGGAAGCGCTGTGCAGTAGAACTTCAGACTGAGCCGGAAGGTAGACTGGAACCTGGAAGAAGCTGGATCAGCAGACTGGTGCAACAGACTGGAACCAAACAGCAGACTGGAACTGGACATCAGACTGGAACTGGGCAGCAGACTGGAGCCGGATAGCAGACTGGAACTGGACAGCAGACGGGAACCAAACAGCAGACGGGAACCAAACAGCAGACTGGAACTGGATAGCAGACTGGAACTGGGCAGCAGACTGGAGCCGGATAGCAGAATGGAGCTGGACAGCAGACTGGAACTGGACAGCACACTGAAACTGGACAGCACACTGGAACTGGACAGCAGACTGGAACTGGACAGCAGACTGGAACTGGATAGCAGACTGGAACTGGACAGCAGACTGGAACCAAACAGCAGACTGGAACCAAACAGCAGACTGGAACTGAAGTCAGGATACTAAGGCTGGAGAGTCAGACAAGCCGGATCGGTAGCCAGGCGGACTGTGGATATGCCAGAGGGTCAGGCAGAAGAGTAGTCAGACAAGCCGGGGTCGGATGCAGGCAGAAGACAGGAATGGTCGGAGTCAAGCCGGGATCAGATGCAGGCAGATAACAAGGATAATCAGGAACAAGCCGGGTCTTTAGTACAGAAACAGGTTCTCAAGGATCAACACACGTAACGCTGTAGAGCAGACAGCAAGATCCCAGTGTGACAGCTAGGTTTAAATAGCCCCCCTGGTGCTAATGGGAGCGCGCACATGTGCATGCCCACGTATGCGCATAGGCACGTGCGATCGTGCAACTGCACGCACAGGATGCCTGTTACTGGCTGGATCTTCCTGACATTGCCCCCCCCCCAAGGGGCCGCCTCCGGATGCCCAACTGGGCCCATTTTTCAGGATGGGTTCTCTTAAATTATTGAACTAAGCTTTTAGCATGGGTGTTCTCCTCAGGCTCCCAAGAGTTCTCTTCCGGGCCATACCCTTTCCACTTAATCAGGAATTGGGCTTGATTATTCCTCTTCCTGCAATCAAGGATGGCTTCAATTTCAAATTCTTCCTCTCCGTCCACTATTACAGGATCCGGGGGATTCAGATTCCGTTCAGGAAAAGGGTTGGAGACAAAAGGTTTCAACAGGGAAACGTGAAAAACTGGATGAATCCTGAGTGAGTCTGGGAGTTCCAGCTCATAGGCTACCTCATTAATTTTCTATTTTACAGGAAAAGGACCCAGGAATTTAGGACCCAACTTCCTGGAGGGACAAGTCAATTTTAGGTTTACAGTGGATAACCATACAAGGTTACCTGGTTCAAGTAGCAATTCTCCTCGTCTTTTCCTTTTGAAAGTTTCTTTGTTGCGTTCTTGAGACTTCGTCATGGTTTCCTTTAATATTTGGTTGTTGGAAGAGAAAAAATGTATTGTTTCCTGGACTACTGGTACGGAACTTTCAGGAATGGAGTTGGGCAAAAAGGATGGATGAAACCCGTAATTAGCAAAAAACTGACTTTGTTTTGTGGCAGAATGGACAGCATTATTATAGGCAAACTCAGCCAAGGGAAGCAGAGAGAGCCAATCATCCTGAGAAAAGGAAGAAAAACAACGTAGATATTGCTTGAGAGTCTGGTTGGTCCTCTCAATTTGGCCATTCATCTGGGGATGATAGGCGGTGGAAAATGATAGTTCAATTCCTAGAGCTTTACACAGGGCTCTCCAGAATTGGGAAGTAAATTGTACTCCTCGGTCAGAAATGATATTAGCCGGAATTCCATGGAGTTTAATTATTTCTCTGATGAATGTTTGTGCAGTTTCAGGAGCAGTGGGAGTACCCTTCATCGGAATGAAATGAGCCATTTTGGATAATCGATCTACCACCACAAAGATGGTAGTGTGCCCCTCTGCCGGAGGCAACTCGACAATAAAGTCAATGGACAACATCTTCCATGGCCTGTCTGGGACAGGTAGAGGTTTCAGTAATCCCCAGGCCCTCCCCCCCCAGTAATTCCCACTCGAGCCAGTTCATCTTTTAAGGGATCGGAGCGCCCCATACGGAACTGGTAGCGGAGGGCAGCGTCATTCCAGTCTGTGTCTGCACTCCATCGGTGGAATTCCGCAGCATAGTCCTCTACTGCCCTACGCCCTTGTTGAAGGGTGTGCAGGGCAGCTTCTGCGGTTGCAGAAAGCTGTGGGTCCTCGTATAGTTGGGCCATTGTATCAATGAAAGTAGTCAAATTAGTCAATACCTCGGGTTTCAGTTCCAGAAGGCGGTGAGCTCATGTTTGAGGGTCACCCAGGAGTAACGAAATCACAAAACCCACTTTAGTGCATAACTACTGTAGAAGACGTAGTACTGCTAGCAGAAGTAGACAGAAGAGAAGGCCCCTGAGTTACAGTGGGACCAGAAAGTACTTGGACCCGTTCTTCCAGACGTGTATATCCTTCCTGGAGACTCTTAACAGCCTGTATAAGGCCGGCCAGGTGCATACAAAGTTCTTCCATAGGAGAGGCTCCCTGCTCGGGCTAGGTCTTGGCTGTCTGCTACTGTCACGTACCTTGTGGACGAGCCTGACTTGCAGGGGATGGCCTCTCTTGCAGCTCCGACTCGAAGGCCCTGGTAGGATGTACAGGAAGCACAAGAGTCAGGAGTGGCACAAGTGCCTGGCAGGATCAACAGCAGGAAGTGGGTCTGGAACTCAGGAAGCGCTGTGAAGTAGAACTTCAGACTGAGCTGGAAGGTACACTGGAACCTGGAAGAAGCTGGATCAGCAGACTGGTGCAGCAGACTGGAACCAAACAGCAGACTGGAACTGGACAGCAGCCTGGAACCGGATAGTAGACTAGAACTGGACAGCAGACTGGAACTGGGCAGCAGACTGGAGCCGGCTAGCAGACTGGACCTGGATAGCAGACTGGAACTAGACAGCAGACTGGAACTGGACAGCAGACTGGAACCAAACAGCAGACTGGAACTGGATAGCAGACTGGAACCAAACAGCAGACTGGAACTGAAGTCAGGATACAAAGGCTGGAGAGTCAGACAAGCTGGATCGGTAGCCAGGCAGACTGTGGATATGCCAGAGGGTCAGGCAGAAGAGTAGTCACGTGCGTGCCCACGCATGCGCATAGGCGCGCGCAATCGTGCAACTGCACGCATAGGATGCCTGTTACTGGCAGGATCTTCCTGACAGATATGCAAGGGGGTACAGTGGGGTGTTTTTACGTTTTAACGTGGGGGGGTGTGCCAGATATAGGATCCGCCCCGGGTGCCAAATGCGTTAGGTACGCTCCTGGTCCTATGACTGAATTAAGAAAAAAAATTGTGGGGGAACCCCATGCCATTTTTTTTTAAAGTTCCCCTTAATATCCACACCAGACCCAAAGGGCCTGGTATGGACTGGGGGGGGCACCCACAATGTTTTTTTTTCAATGATCTTTTATGTATATTGCCAGGATCTGGCAACACATTACAGCTGTGAGCAATTTTACATGACATTTTTTCCTTTAGAAATGTCATTTTGCTGTGGTACTGTTCTAAACATGGGAAAAATGCGCTACTTTACAGGCAGACCGAGGAGACCCCCCCAGGCAAAATATTTAAAGGAAAATTTCATTTTTTATTAAAATCACTGCTCCCAAAAAATCAGTTGTTTTAAAAACTTTTCTTTAGCTTTGATACATGTCCCATGGGACAGGACCCGGGTCCCCAAACGCTTTTTCTGGCAATAACTTACATATAAGCCTTTAAAATTAACTTTTGATTTTACACGTTTGTGTCCCATAGACTTTAACGGTGTTCGAACAAATTTTTTGTCTTTTCGCAAGTTCTGGTGCGAACCAAATCTGGGGGTGTTCAGCTCATCCCTAGTTGTCATCTACCAGCTGCAATGTTGGGTTTACACTATCGGAGTCTCACACAGGTTGACTTTGAGGAGGTACTTAGCCTGACTTCCAGCCACTTAAGTTCAACTTCCTAGCTGAATCATCAGTACCTGACCTTTGAATTATTTTTATCTGCATGGATTTCCTTCCTTTACATTTCCTTACATGGCTTATTTTGTACATCTTTTTCCTTTATAAGAACGTCAAGTTTCTGCTCTACAAGTCCCATAGAGAGTGACGTAGTCCCTCAGTGGAAAGGGCCAAAAGTTAGATTCATAGTATTTAGAGCATAACCTCAACATCGGTAAATGTGTTAGTGAAATGAGGTCAGCAAAATAGCGTTGTAAATAAATTCTTTAAAGCCTGCGCAGGCTCTTGAATAATGAATCTGGGGTTGATTTAATAAAACTGGAGAGTACAAAATCTGGTGCAGCTGTGTATAGAAACCAATCAGCTTCTAACTAATCTAACAAAACCTGGAAGCTGATTGGTTTCTATGCACAGCTGCATCAAATTTTGTACTCCAGTTTTAGTAAATCAACCCCATTGTATCTACTGACAAATGGTCAATTTTGCTTCTTGCATCACCTTTTTGGTTTTTTGGTACTGTTTAGCACAACTTGTCTGGTTGTACCCTTATCACAGCATGGTCGAAAAAGCATTCTGTCATGGATGGTTTTATCTGGTAATACAGGGGATCCAAACTTTTTAGTTTGCATGTTTTACATACATTTATGGGCCAAAAATGTCAGTTTTAAAATTGAATGAATAAAAGTGAAATAAATAAATATATTTTACTTGGAGCTTTTTTTGTTTTTGTAATCAGCATATTAGTTGGGACAACAGAAAAAAACAGTAGTAAAACAATGCAGACAAATTCCATATAAACTTGAGAAAAACATTGTCAGCATTTTCTCATCAGAGTCCCCCTTACAACAATGTTTCCATCAGAGTCCCTCTTTACATCAGTGTTCCCATCACAGTCCCCCCTTACGTCAGTGCTCATCAGAGTCCCCCCATACTTCAGTGTCCCCATCAGAATCTCCCCTTACATCAGTTTCCCCATCATAGTCCCCCTTACATCAGTGTGCCCATTAAATGCCCCCTTTAAATCAGGGTCCCTATCAGAGTCCACCCTTATGTCAGTGTCTCCATCAGAGTCCCTCCATACATCAGTGTCCCCATTAGAATCTCCCCCTACCACAGGGTCCCCATCAGACTACCCCCTTACATCAGTGTCCCCATCATAGTCCCACCTTACATCAGTGTCCCCATTAAATTCTCCCCTTAAATCAGGGTCCCTATCAGAGTCCCCCCTTCCATCAGTGCTCCCATCACAGTCCCCGCTTATGTCAGTGTCTCCATCAGATTCCCCATATACATCAGTGTCCCCATCAGAATCTCCCCCTACCACAAGGTCCCCATCCGAACCCCCCCTACATCAGTGTTCGCATCAGAGCCCCCTCATACATCAGAATCTCCCTCTACCACAGGGTCCCCATTGGAATCCCACCTTACATCAGTGTCCCCATCACAGTCCCCCCTTACATCAGTGTCCCCATTAAATCCCCCCCTTAAATCAGGGTCCCTATCAGAGCCCCCCCTTCCATTGGTTCCCATCAAAGTCCCCCCCCTTATGTCAGTGTCTCCATCAGAGTCCCCCTTTACATCAGTGTCCCCTTTAGAATCTCCCGCTACCACAAGGTCCCCATCAGAATCTCCCCTTATATCAATGTCCCCATTATAGGCCCCCCTTACATCAGTGTCTCCATCAGAGTCCCATCATACATCAGTCTCCCCATCAGAATCCCCCCTTACATCAGTGTCCCCATCATAGTCCCACCTTACATCAGTGTCCCCATTAAATTATCCCCTTAAATCAGGGTCCCTATCAGAGTCCCCCCTTCCAACAGTGCTCCCATCACAGTCCCCGTTTCTGTCAGTGTCTCCATCAGAGTCCCCATATACATCAGTGTCCCCATCAGAATCTCCCACTACCACAAGGTCCCCATCAGAATCCCCCCTACATCAGTGTTCCCATCAAAGTCCCCTCATACATCAGTATCCACATCAGAATCTCCCCCTACCACAGGGACCCCATCAGAATCCCCCCTTACATCTGTGTCCCCATCATAGTGTCCCCTTACATCAGTGTCCCCATTAAAGCCCCCCCCTTAAATCAGGGTCCCTATCAGAGCCCCTCCTTCCATCAGTTCCCATCAAAGTCCCCCCTTCTGTCAATGTCTGCATCAGAGTCCCCCCATACATTAGTGTCCCCATCAGAATCTCCCCCCTACCACAAGATCCCCATCAGAGTCCCCCCTTACATCTGTGTCCCCATCATAGTATCCCCCTTACATCAGTGTCCCCAGTAAAGCCCCCCCTTAAATCAGGGTCCCTATCAGAGTCCCCTCTTCCATCAGTTTCCATCAAAGTCCCCCTTATGTTAGTGTCTCCATCAGAGTCCCCATATACATCGGTGTCCCCATCAGAATCTCCCCCTACCAGAAGGTCCCCATCAGAATCCCCCCTTACATCAGTGTCCTTATAATCAGAGTCCCCCCTTCCATCAGTGTTTCCACCACTGTCCCCCCTTATGTGAGTGTCTCCATCAGAGTCCCCCCCATACATCAGTGTCCCCATCATAGGCCCCCCTTACATCAGTGTTCCCATCAGAGTCCCATCATACATCAGAATCCCCCTTGGGTCCCCATCAGAATCCCCCTTGCATCAGTTTCCCCATCAGACCCCCCACATTTATCAGTGTCCCCATCAAAGACCCCCTTACATCAGAGACCCACATAAATCAGTGTCCCAATCAGAATTTCCCTTACCTCTGTAATTAGCAGTGTAGCAGCAGTGTGGGATCCAGGTGGTGGAGCAGGTCCAGATGGAAAAAGTTCTGTCCTCCTGTGAATGCTGGGACAAGTACAGCAGTGGGGGAAAACCTTCACTCCTGGGGTGAAGGCCACACTGGGAAGAGGGTCTGGAATGCTGTCATACAAAATTATTATATAAATATTTGGTAGATGCTGGAGGGTTAAACTACACTATATTGTCAAAAGTATTGGGACACCTGCCTTTACACACATGAACTTTAATGGCATCCCAGTCTCAAGCCTCGTACACACGGTTCGATTGTTGGCAGGAGATTGTCTGTTGATGGACTGTTGTCCTAAAATCTTACCGTTAGTACGCTCCTTTTGACAATTGTTGTCCAATTTTCGGCTAACAAATGTTGGATGACAGGCTTGACTTCTGATTTTCGTATGGTCAGTACACAAATCCGTCACACAAAAGTCGAAAGTACAAACAGGCATGCTTGGAATCAATGCTCACCATTGAAATTAGCAGAAGGGGCCAAAAGGGTGGTTCTCAAGAGCTGAAATTCCTCGTAGTACGTCACTACATTTGTGTTTGTGGCATGACAATTGTGTAGCGTTAGTATGCAAGACAAGATCCTGGCACACGCCCTTTTGACAAAAAATCAGACACTCGGTTGGCCAACAAGGCTCCATTAAGGCTCCATTCACACGATTGCGTTTTTTGATGCATTTTGCATTTTGCAGAAATGCATGGGAATTTTTTAACATGAGTTCCTATGGAACATGTTCACATTAATGCATTTTTGTGCCTCTGCGTTTTTGGAAAGGGTCAGGGACTTTTTTTCATGCAAAATGCAGCGTTTTGCATTTAATAGAATTCAATGGACCCGCATCCAAAAAAGCAAGTACCGCGCTTTTGCCGCGCTTTGCGTTTTTTTTTCTTTGTTTTTTTTAACACTGTATACAGTATTAAAAAAAAAAAAAAAAACGGCAAAAACGCATGTTAAAAACCGTGGCAAGCACCGCAAAAAGCACTGCAGAAACGCTCAAAAGCAACATGCATAGATGTGAATCGAGCCTTAGTCCGTAGGGTTCATCATTGAGTTTTCTCACCCTTTGCAGCTATAACAGCTTCGACTCATTTGGTGGAGGGGGGATTATGGTGTGGGGTTGTTTTTCAGGGGTTGGGAACTCTTAAGGCGTCAGCATACCAAGACATTTTGGACAATTTCATGCTCCCAACTTTGTGGGAACAGTTTGGGGATGGCCCCTTCCTGTTTCAACATGACTGAGCACCAGTGCACAAAGCAAGGTCCATAAAGACATGGATGAGTGAGTTTGGGGTGGAGGAACTTGACTGGCCTGCACAGAGTCCTGACCTCAACCCAATAGAACATCTTTGGGATGAATTAGAGCAGAGACTGTGAGCCAGGCCTCCTCGTCCAACATCAGTGCCTGACCTCACAAATGCGCTTCTGGAAGAATGATCAAACATTCCCATAGACACACTTCTAAACCTTGTGGACAGCCTTCCCAGAAGAGTTGAAGCTGTTATAGCTGCAAAGGGTGGGCCAACTCAATATTGATCCCTACGGACTAAGACTGGGATGCCATCAAAGTTCATGTGTGTGTAAAGGCAGGTGTCCCAATACTTTTGGTAATATAGTGTACATGACTAAATTTTGGGAACGCTATTGGTGAGATCTCTGCACTGAGCTCCTTGGTCTGCATGTCTGCTGTACCCATTATGAAGGGCTCCAAAGTTCAAAAGCTAGATTTTATCCATTTTACATTATGGAGAATGTAACAGGAGGAACAAAGGTGAGCAGGAACAACCAAAACCTGAAGGTGGACAGGAATGGAGTTTAGAATTACGGCATGGAGATCTCACTGTTGGATTATCCCATCAGGTCCCATCAGGTCCCACCTATAATTGAATATTACCTTTGGGTAAATGATCCAATAAATAGATCAAACATTGTACTTTGGTTTAACATAAAATAAAAGTAAATGAGAGAAAAGAAATAAGAAATGAAGCAAAGAGACAATTTTATGTTTAAATAACTACATTTATTTTTGAAAGAATGAAATAAATTCACATTTCTTAAAATAATGCCACTGAACTCTACAATGCCAAGGACCATGTATATACAGTAGGGTACGTTTATTAAAAAGAGGTCAAGTTCAGGAACATTTGGGATCTCAAGTCAAGTCTCCGTAGGAATCAGTGGCGAACCATAAATAAAAGATGTTTAACCGCTTGCAGACCAGCCACCGCAGTTTTACTGCGGCAGGTTGGCTCCGCTTCGCAAAATCATGTTATTGTACGCGATCTCACGAGGTCCGGATAGCAGGCGCATGCACGCCCGCCCGCCGTGAGCTCCGTGAGTCCGACCGCGGGTCCTGCGGATTCGATGTCCGCGGGGATACCCGCGATCGTCTCACGGACAGGAAGTACGGGGAAATGCTGATGTAAACAAGCATTTCCCCGTTCTGCCTAGTGACAGGACACTGACACTGATCACAGCTTCCTGTAATCGGGAGCGGTGATCAGTGTTGTGTCACACATAGCCCCTCCCCCCCACAGTTAGAATCACTCCCTAGGACACACTTAACCCCTACAGCGCCACCTAGAGGTTAACCCCTTCACTGCCAGTCACATTTACACAGTAATCAGTGCATTTTTAATTGCGCTGATCGCTGTATAAATGTGAATGGTCCCAAAATAGCGCCAAAAGTGTCCAATGTGTCCGGCTTAATGTCGCAGTCACAATAAAAATCGCTGATCGCTGCCTTTACTAGTAAAAAAAAAAAAAATTATTAATAAAAATGCCATAAAACTATCCCCTATTTTGTAGACGCTATAACTTTTACGCAAACCAATCAATAAACGCTTACTGCGATTTTTTTTTACTAAAAATATGTAGAAGAATACGTATCGGCCTAAACTGAGGAAAACATTTTTTAAAATATTTTTTGGGGATATTTATTATAGCAAAAATCAAAAAATATTGATTTTTTTTTTCTAAATTGTCGCTCTTTTTTTGTTTATAGCACAAAAAATAAAAACCGCAGAGGTGATCAAATAACACCAAAAGAAAGCTCTATTTGTGGGGAAAAAGGATGTCAATTTTGTTTGGGAGCCACAATGCACGACCGCGCAATTGTCAGTTAAAGCAACGCAGTGCCGAATCGCACAAAGTGCTCTGGTCTTTGGCCAGCCAAATGGTGCGGGGCTGAAGTGGTTAAAAGAGATCAGGGGCAGCAAATATAATGCTTACCAAATTATAAATACTGTGACTGCTCAACTATACATTATCTATACAACATTCCTCTATATGGATATCAATAACACCACTGCCACCTGCAGGCTAGAAGGAAGTATTACACTAATTACAACAAAGTATAGCATTCCACACCAACAGTGAATTATATAAATTTGTTTATATAATTTTCTTTAAACACACAGGAGAACTTACTTAGAGTATGTATGTACAGCCAAACTTATTTTTTAAATGGAAAGACTGGCAAAGTTTAGAAGCCCTGTCTGTTTTTATTGTTGTTCTGGGTTCTGATAACCACTTAAAGCACCCAAAAGCTTATTCATCTCCTCCCCTCCGCCTGAAAGGTGCCAAAGGTGGCACCAGTGGACAGAAGAATACATATTGGCCTAAACTGTGAAAGAAATTTTTTTTTATATATATATATTTTTGGGGATATTTATTATAGCAAAAAGTAAAAAATATTGCTTTTATTTCAAAATTGTCGTTATTTTTGTTTTGTTTATAGCGCAAAAAATTAAAACCGGAGAGGTGATCAAATACCACCAAAAGAAAGCTCTATTTGTGGGAAAAAACAACGTCAATTTTGTTTGGGTACCACGTCGCATGACCGCGCAATTGTCAGTTAAAGCGACGGAGTGCCGAATCGCAAAAAGTGCTATGGTCAGGCAGGGGGTAAAATCTTCCGGGGCTGAAGTGGTTAAAGACCAGGCTTTTTTTCAGATGTTTGTTGTTTACAAGTAAAAAACAGTATTTTTTGCTAGAAAATTACTTAGAACCCCCAAACATTATATATTTGTTTTTAGCAGAGACCCATGAGAATAAAATGCCAATCATTGCAATATTTTATGTCGCACGGTATTTGCACAGCGGTTTTTCAAACACGATTTGTTTTTGTTGGAAAAAATATACTTTAATGAATTAAAAAAAAAACACAGTAAAGTTGGCCCAATTTTTTTGTATAATGTGAAAGATGATGTTATGTCAAGCAAATAGATATCTAACATGTCATGCTTTAAAATTACACTCACTCATGGAATGGCGACAAACTACGGTACTTAAAAATCTCCATAGGCGACGCTTTACATTTTTTTTACAGGCTACCTGTTTAGGGTTACAGAGAAGGTCTTGTGCTAGAATTACTGCACTCGCTCTAACGATCACAGTAATACCTCAAATGTGTCGTTTGCACACCGTTTCCATATGCGACTTACGTATGCGTTCACTTCTGCGTGTGAGCTTGGAGGGATGTGGTGCTTTAAAATTAAATTTTCTTATTTATTTAACTTTTTATTTTTACACGGTCCCTTTTATTCTCAATTTTTCTAGCACTTTTATTCCTATTACAAGGAATGTTAACAGCCCTTGTAATAGAAATAAGCATGACAGGTCCTCTTTATTGAGAGATTTGGGGTCAAAAAGACCCCAGATCTCTCATTTATCTTTAAAAACATAACAAAATTAAATTATATTTTGCCTTTAAAAAACAAATAATTTCTATCTGCCCAAGAACAGGAAGTGACATCAGATGTTGCTCCAGTCCTCCAAGGGCATAGAGCCAAGTGGGGGCTATCTTGCCCTCACCGACTTCCTGCCTAGCCATTGGCTGCATCGGATGGGTTCCTGGCTTACCGACGGCTCCGGTAAGCTCGGAAACGACCGGGAAGAATTTGCCGCTGGGATCACTTTTATCGGAAAGCCGACCACCTAACGAAAAAAAAAAAAATACCCGGTTTTAATGTCAAAGACGTACATTTACAGTTAGGCGGTTGGCAAGTGGTTAGGCTGGTTATACACGTAGCAATTCTTAGTCCATTTCAAACAACTTTAAGCCGTTGTTAATTGTAATTGCTAGAATCTAGAGCTGCACGATTAATCGTTAAAAGATTGTGGTCTCAATTTGACCCCCCACAGGATCTTAATCCAGCATTTCCACAATTCATGTAAAAAGTGCAGAGCAGTTCCCCTGCTCACAGCTGTCAAAAAAAAAAAAAGCATCGGGCAATGTTTATCAACAACATTGCTCAGTGCTGAAAGAGAGATAAAAAGAAACATTGTATCTTTCTGTTTATTCATTTACAGATCACAGGGATGAACTTTAGACATAGAAATGAATGCCCCCTAGTTGGGACTTTAAATGGACCACCAACTCAAAAATTATAAAAAATAAATCTTTAATATAAGGAATAAAATACAAATACAAAAGACCACATATATGAAAGGATGCACGACATGTGCTACATAAGACAACCCAATGTATTGTAAAAAACGCATGCAATATAAATGCCCAAATGCCCGGCGCGTTTCCGGTATTATCAGATGTTCCTATACCTTCTTCAGGGGCCAAGGGTTCAGAAAATTTAGTGTTCAAAATACATTCTGGTGTAGAGATCTAGTAAATCTCTACACCAGAATGTATTTTGAAAACTAAATTTTCTGAACCCTTGGCCCCTGAAGAAGGTATAGGAACATCTGATACCGGAAACGCGTCGGACATTTGGGCATTTATATTGCATGTGTTTTTTACAATACATTGGTTTGTCTTATGTAGCACATGTCGTGCATCCTTTCATATATGTGGTCTTTTGTATTTGTATTTTATTCCTTATATTAAAGATTTATTTTTATAATTTTTGAGTTGGTGGTCCATTTAAAGTCCCAACTAGGGGGCATTCATTTCTATGTCTATTCAAAGGGATGGGACCACCATACTCTATATGAGATGATGGGAGTCTCTTTCTTATTTACAGGGATGAACTTTGGTCTGCAAATGAAGTCAGTTTAAAAGCAACCTTGTCAAGTAAAAAAAATTATTGTTTTTATTTTATTTTTTTAAATTGTTCCTCTGTTTAACCCCTTATTAACCCTAAATTTACTCTAATCAGCCTTATTAACTCCTTATTCTCCTTCTCCATTTAATTATTATTTTCCTGCTGATTTTTTTTTTTATTTACTTCTATTTTATAAACTATTAATACCTAAAAAAAAAATGTTGTTTGCTTTGTTCATTAATATTTTTACAGCTTTAACATATATTTACAAGTTTCACACGTTTGAAAAAAGCGCAACATTAAAAAAAAAATTGATTTAATTTGTAAAATAACTTTTCAATGCCGTTGTACCATTGCTGACAGCTGAAGTATAAACAAAAAAGTTGCGGCAGGTATCGGTAATTGGTATCGGCGAGAGCTCAGCGAAGCTGGCCCCCCTACAATCAGCACAAATAAAAACTCAAGTGTGTTTCTTTAGTGCTACGTTTGTGCTGTTTTGTGCCGTAAAAATTTACATTTGTGCTGCTTTTATTTTTAAGATATTAGCAATTGTTTTTTCCAGACTATGACATCACCTAGCCCCCCTACAACGCCCAAATGACACAAAACTGGTCTCATTGGTTAGTGCTACGTTTGTGCTGTTTTGTGCTGCTAAAAATTCCGTTCTATCTTTTATCGTTTTTGCGTTATTAATGATTTATTAAAGGTCACCAAAGGTCAGTCAGCCCCCCTACAACGCCCAAATGACACAAAACTGGTCTCGTTGGTTAGTGCTACGTTTGTGCTGTTTTGTGCTGCTAAAAATTCCGTTCTATCTTTTATCGTTTTTGCGTTATTAATGATTTAGTAAAGGTCACCAAAGGTCAATCAGCCCCCCTACAACACCCAAATGACACAAAACTGGTCTCGTTGGTAAGTGCTACGTTTGTGCTGTTTTGTGCTGCTAAAAAGTCCGTTCTATCTTTTATCGTTTTTGCGTTATTAATGATTTATTAAAGGTCACTAAAGGTCAGTCAGCCCCCCTACAACGCCCAAATGACACGAAACTGGTCTCGTTGGTTAGTGCTACGTTTGTGCTGGTTTGTGCTGCTAAAATTTTTATTTGTGCTGTTATGGTTTTTAAGTTATAACAGTTTATTTTTTTTTCAAACCCCACTCACTTTGCCCACCCTACAATCAGCACAAATAAAAACTCAAGTGTGTTTCTTTAGTGCTACATTTGTGCTGTTTTGTGCTGCTAAAATTTCCGTTCTACCTGTTATCGTTTTTGCGTTATTAATGATTTATTAAAGGTCACCAAAAGTCAGTCAGCCCCCCTACAACACCCAAATGACACAAAACTGGTCTCGTTGGTTAGTGCTATGTTTGTGCTGTTTTGTGCTGCTAAAAATTCTGTTCTATCTTTTATCGTTTTTGCGTTATTAATGATTTATTAAAGGTCACCAAAGGTCAGTCAGCCCCCCTACAACGCCCAAATGACACAAAACTGGTCTCGTTGGTTAGTGCTACATTTGTGCTGTTTTGTGCTGCTAAAATTTCCGTTCTATCTTTTATCATTTTCGTGTTATTAATGATTTATTAACGGTCACCAAAGGTCAGTCAGCCCCCCTACAACACCCAAATGACACGAAACTGGTCTCGTTGGTTAGTGCTACGTTTGTGCTGGTTTGTGCTGCTAAAATTTTTATTTGTGCTGTTATGGTTTTTAAGTTATAACAGTTTTTTTCTTTTTTCAAACCTCACTCACTTTGCCCACCCTACAATCAGCACAAATAAAACTCAAGTGTGATTCTTTAGTGCTACGTTTGTGCTGTTTTGTGCTGCTAACATTTCCGTTCTATCTATTATCGTTTTTGCGTTATTAATGATTTATTAAAGGTCACCAAAGGTTACTCAGCCCCCCTATAATGCCCAAATGACACAAAACTGGTCTCGTTGGTTAGTGCTACGTTTGTGCTGTTTTGTGCTGCTAAAATTTCCGTTCTATCTTTTATCGTTTTCTCGTTATTAATGATTTATTAAAGGTCACCAAAGGTCAGTCAGCCCCCCAACAATGCCCAAATTACACGAAACTGGTCTCGTTGGTTAGTGCTACGTTTGTGCTGGTTTGTGCTGCTAAAATTTTTATTTGTGCTGTTATGGTTTTTAAGTTATAACAGTTATTTTTTTCAAACCCCACTCACTTTGCCCACCCTACAATCAGCACAAATAAAAACTCAAGTGTGTTTCTTTAGTGCTACATTTGTGCTGTTTTGTGCTGCTAAAATTTCTGTCCTACCTTTTATCGTTTTTGCGTTATTAATGATTTATTAAAGGTCATCAAAGGTCACTCAGCCCCCCTACTACACCCAAATGACACAAAACTGGTCTCGTTGGTTAGTGCCTCATTTGTGCTGGTTTGTGCTGCTAAAATTTTTATTTGTGCTGTTATGGTTTTTTAGTTATAACAGCTTGTTTTTATATTTGTGCTTTTTTGTGTCATAATAATAAAAATTTGTGCTGCTTTTTTTTTAAGATAATAGCAATTTGTTTTTTTCCAGATGATGACATCACCCTGCTCTCCTGTCACGTACCTGGTTAGTGAGCTCCTGGTTAGAAAGCAGCCATGGGAGCACAGTGAGGTATGAGTGCCTGTGATCAGTCCAGTAGACTGCGTGGTGGCATCAGTCAGCAGGTGGATGTGGCGGCAGAACCAGCTGGTGGCAGATGAGCTGGCACTGAGCTTGGCTGGTGGCAGACTGTGGGTAAGCAGCTGGAAGCAGGAGACAGATGAGACCTTGCTGGGCTGAAGAGCTGTAGCAGGCTGGATAAGCAGGATGCAGGGTCAGATGAGCCGGGTCCATAATGGCCAGGCAGATCAGGCATAGACGGCACACAACAAGATAGTCGGGACACAAACCAAGTCAGCAACAGGAGGTAGATCAGGCAAGAAGAGAAGGCAGAAGCAGAATCCAGAGACAAGCCAAGGTCAGGGCTGGTAGCAGTCAAACGGAGGTCAGGAGTAGGGATGAGCCGAACACCCCCCTGTTCGGTTCGCACCAGAACATGCGAACAGGAAAAAAGTTCGCTCGAACACGCGAACACCGTTAAAGTCTATGGGACACGAACATGAATAATCAAAAGTGCTAATTTTAAAGGCTTATATGCAAGTTATTGTCATAAAAAGTGTTTGGGGACCCGGGTCCTGCCCCAGGGGACATGGATCAATGCAAAAAAAAGTTTTAAAAACGGCCGTTTTTTCAGGAGCAGTGATTTTAATAATGCTTAAAGTCAAACAATAAAAGTGTAATATCCCTTTAAATTTCGTACCTGGGGGGTGTCTATAGTATGCCTGTAAAGGGGCGCATGTTTCCTGTGTTTAGAACAGTCTGACAGCAAAATGACGTTTCGAAGGAAAAAAAGCCATTTAAAACTACCCGCGGCTATTGCATTGCCGACAATACACATAGAAGTTCATTGATAAAAACGGCATGGGAATTCCCCACAGGGAAATCCCGAACCAAAATTTAAAAAAAAATGACGTGGGAGTCCCCCTAAATTCCATACCAGGCCCTTTAGGTCTGGTATGGATATTAAGGGGAACCCCGGCCAAAATTAAAAAAAAAAAATGACGTGGGGTTCCCCCTAAATTCCATACCAGACCCTTCAGGTCTGGTATGGATTTTAAGGGGAACCCCGCGCCAAAAAAAAAACAAAAACAAAAACAAAGGCCGCAGGAAAAGAGGGGGGGACGAGAGTGCGCCCCCCCTCCTGAACCGTACCAGGCCACATGCCCTCAACATTGGGAGGGTGCTTTGGGGTAGCCCCCCAAAACACCTTGTCCCCATGTTGATGAGGACAAGGGCCTCATCCCCACAACCCTGGCCGGTGGTTGTGGGGGTCTGCAGGCGGGGGGCTTATCGGAATCTGGAAGCCCCCTTTAACAAGGGGACCCCCAGATCCCGGCCCCCCCCTGTGTGAAATGGTAAGGGGGTACTTACCCCTACCATTTCACTAAAAAACTGTCAAAAATGTTAAAAATGACAAGAGACAGTTTTTGACAATTCCTTTATTTAAATGCTTCTTCTTTCTTCCTTCATCTTCTTCTGGTTCTTCTGGCTCTTCTGGTTCTTCCTCCAGCGTTCTCGTCCAGCATCTCCTCCGCGGCATCTTCTATCTTCTTCTCCTCGGGCCGCTCCGCACCCATGGCATGAGGGGAGGCTCCCGCTCTTCTCTTCATCTTCTTCTTCATCCTCTTCTCTTCTTCCTTCTTCTCTTCTTCTCTTCTTCATTTTCTTCTCCGGGCCGCTCCGCACCCATGCTGTCATGAAGGGAGGCTCCCGCTGTGTGACGGTGTCTCTTCGTCTGACGGCTCTTAAATAACGGGGGCGGGGCCACCCGGTGACCCCGCCCCCCTCTTACGCACAGTGACTTGACGGGACTTCCCTGTGACGTCACGGGGAATGCCACAGGGAAGTCCCGTCATGTCCCGTGCGTCAGAGGGGGCGGGGCCACCCAGTTATTTAAGAGCCGTCAGACGAAGAGACGCCGTCACAGAATGGAAAGTAAATAGGCACAAATCAACACAAACGTGGCACTAACCAACCAGCCCGTTTTCATTTTGTTTGGCTGCTGTAGGGGGTGTCAGGGAAGGCTTTCGCATAGCACAAATGATGTCTCCCTGTACATACATATGCGCATGCGCAGACTGGCAACTGGCTGGGCAGATGAGCGTGAGCCTGTCACCAATGCTGGCACCAGACAGACTATTTAAACAGGCTGCAATTTGGTGTGCCGCTTCTGTGTGTTCATTCCTGATTCCTGTGTTTGACCTCTGATCCTAACCCAGCTTGCTCCTGACCTCCGTTTGACTGCTACCTGCCCTGACCTTGGCTTGTCTCTGGATTCTGCTTCTGCCTTCTCTTCCTGCCTGATCTACCTCCTGTTGCTGACTTGGTTTGTGACCCGATTATCCTGTTGTGTGCCGTCTATGCCTGATCTGCCTGACCATTATGGATCCGGCTCATCTGACCCTGCATCCTGCTCATCCAGCCCGCTACAGCTCTTCAGCCCAGCAAGGTCTCATCTGTCTCCTGCTTCCAGCTGCTTACCCACAGTCTGCCACCAGCCAAGCTCAGTGCCAGCTCATCTGCCACCAGCTGGTTCTGCCGCCACATCCACCTGCTGACTGCTTCCACCATGCAGTCTACTGGACTGATCACAGGCACTCA